>NC_067200.1:11555255-12155255 GCF_000699445.3 Schistosoma haematobium
GATGATGATGATGATGATGATGATGATGATGATGATGATGATGATGATGATGATGATGATGATGATGATGATGATGATGATGATGATGATGATGATGATGATGATGATGATGATGATGATGATGATGATGATGATGATGATGATGATGATGATGATGATGATGATGATGATGATGATGATGATGATGATGATGATGATGATGATGATGATGATGATGATGATGATGATGATGATGATGATGATGATGATGATGATGATGATGATGATGATGATGATGATGATGATGATGATGATGATGATGATGGATGATGATGATGATGATGATGATGATGATGATGATGATGATGATGATGATGATGATGATGATGATGATGATGATGATGATGATGATGATGATGATGATGATGATGATGATGATGATGATGATGATGATGATGATGATGATGATGATGATGATGATGATGATGATGATGATGATGATGATGATGATGATGATGATGATGATGATGATGATGATGATGATGATGATGATGATGATGATGATGATGATGATGATGATGATGATGATGATGATGATGATGATGATGATGATGACAGCATGATGATGATGATGATGATGATGATGATGATGATGATGATGATGATGATGATGATGATGATGATGATGATGATGATGATGATGATGATGATGATGATGATGATGATACGATGATGATGATGATGATGATGATGATGATGATGATGATGATGATGATGATGATGATGATGATGATGATGATGATGATGATGATGATGATGATGATGATGATGATGATGATGATGATGATGATGATGATGATGATGATGATGATGATGATGATGATGATGATGATGATGATGATGATGATGATGATGATGATGATGATGATGATGATGATGATGATGATGATGATGATGATGATGATGATGATGATGATGATGATGATGACATGATGATGATGATGATGATGATGATGATGATGATGATGATGATGATGATGATGATGATGATGATGATGATGATGATGATGATGATGATGATGATGATGATGATGATGATGATGATGATGATGATGATGATGATGATGATGATGATGATGATGATGATGATGATGATGATGATGATGATGATGATGATGATGATGATGATGATGATGATGATGATGATGATGATGATGATGATGATGATGATGATGATGATGATGATGATGATGATGATGATGATGATGATGATGATGATGATGATGATGATGATGATGATGATGATGATGATGATGATGATGATGATGATGATGATGCAATGCTTTACAACTCTTTAAACTAAAATTCCTTTTCGAAGTTTTACTTTCAGCTCAAGATGATTATAGGAACATTTTAAAGACTGAAATTATTTAAATTTCTACCATCATGTTAAAATAATGTTTGATCAAGTTGATCTTCAATGATCTAATACTATTGAAAATGACTTTGGAAAAAGACTACTTATTACTTATTATTTATGTAGTAGAAGCAATGATTCTCTTGAAGGAACAAGGATCAACTGCCAACTAAACAGATTTGAAAAAAAAACATAAACAGAATTACTGATCATTGTACTGAATTTATTATTGATAAATTAAGGCTCTATGCTCTATATAATATATCCAACTTAAATACTGTGATTGTGACAGTTTCTCGTTAACTGGTATTTAGAAATTGTCTAGACAACGCTTCAGTTCACAGATCACAATGATGACAGCAATTTCAATCCAAATATAAAATGTACCATTGAGATATCACAGAAATCGAGAAATGGAAGGCCCTGGGTTCGGATGTTGCGAGCAGGATCGTGTGTGTGCACTATTGAGGAGTCCCACAATATGACGAAACGGCTGTCCAGTGCTTCCAGGTTTTCAATGGTAGCTTAACATCAATTGGTTCATGATCTCAATCAAAAACTTAACAATTTCCACAAGCCTATACTGAAATCGATCGGTTTAATTCAAATGTATGTATTTGAGTTATAAAACAATTATATTTGTTTATTTTAAAAACAATCAGTAACTAGCTATGTTTGAATTAATTTTGTTACCAATTAACTGAAGAATACAGGATTAGTTTCAAATAAAATTCATTTAGTCTCAGAGAATTTTCACAGTTCAGCATTGCGACTATGAACATTACTACAAAACTATTTATTTAATTCACTTGGTATTGTTTACTTTAATCTTCCCAATAATGTTTAGCACTGCAATTGATCAGTCTCTTATTGATATATGTGTATACTGTGCGTATTGCTTCGATATTACCTTAATTCACAAGCAATATAAGTAAAAATGGATAGTGGCTATCAGTGGAATCTAGGACGTGCTTTTCGTCCCAGTTGGGACTCATCAGCTGGATGTACCTCCATCCCAGAGTTGATGTTCACCCTGGGACTCGAACCCAATACCGTTCATTTCAAACGTCATGGAAATGAAATGTTTTCAAATTAAAAATCAATACCTTAGACTGGTGATAAATAAAATAGAAAATTTTCTACTTCACACTTTGATTTACACAACAATGTAGCGTTGAATCATCTTTCTAGATAAATTATCCTACATTTGAAGTGATCAGTAAGGACCATCTACTTTCATTATGATTAATATTGATTTGTTAAAAAGAAAGATACATAGTTACTAAAATAAAAACTTTGGTATGTCATAAGTTAAATTCATTTCCTAGTATTATTATTGATCATTGAAGGTTTATATATGTGAACAGAATAAATTCATCTTATTACCGTATTGGTCAATTTGATTGTTGTACCAACCCTTCTAATTGCTAGATTACCAACATTAATCAACAGGTGAATGTTTATTAATTTTATACCCCATAGATTTCAAATTTTATTGAGTATTTATTTAATATATTGATTAAAGTCTTTAGTTATCTTATGTAATAACTTTATATTGCTACGATCATTGACTCCGCTTGGATTTTCTCTCGGACTACTACCGATCCCAAGTCCGGATAAAGGAGGAGGGTTGGACATGAGGTTAGCGATCCCATCTCGCTAGAAAAAGAAACTCTAACCAGAAAAAAATAATTCAAGCGCCACGGTAATTATTCAGAAATTATCTAACACTGAGTCTCAATAATACAAACCAATAGATTTAAAGCAATTAGTCCCTTTGATAAATTTCGATAGTGTAATAAGAAAACGAAGATTATCAGTACAGATGACGCCATTGATAATGATGTTAGGTTGCTAAATAAACTCATAAATTGATAGAAAGTCCATGGTACAAAGAAACCTACTGTAGCATTGGTGGAAAAAGCCTGTCTACATTACCTTATCATTTAGAGGTGATCCAAATGGCCTTTTATTGAAATAAAGGTTTAAATCAGTCATCAACAAAACGTATTGCGCAGCAAAGGTCATTATCAAAGAAAAAACAAGGCACATGCTTTATTTCAAACCAAAAATACATGAAAACGATTGTGTCACATCCCATTGTGTTTACCAATTTAAATGTGTGTGTGGCCACACATACATAGGAAGAAGCAATCGTGATCTCAAAATTAGGATGTATGAAGATGTACCAAAATGGTTGCATAAACAAATAGAATCGAATGACCCAATAAGCGTAGAGGATAAACATCCATCATCCTCTATTGCCAAACATATCGAAACAGGCCATAAGACTGATCGGCTTTTGTGGTGTTGTATAAAAGTGTATAAAGGGACATATACTAAGGTTTATTGAAGCCTTAGCCATATAGAAATTCAAACTCCTTTTGTGTATTCAAAAACAATTTAGCATATTATCCAGAGTGATTAGGTTTCAAATTGTTTTCACATTATTTTCTTTATTATACTTGTCTCCTCTTACCCTCCATTTGTAGTCTAGTTAACCTTTTAGTTTTATATATAAATGTTCTTAAGAAGTATACAATGTGTGATCACATTGTTCGAAATGTATTGCGCTAATATATATCATCACTTTAGGGGTTGTAGAGATTGTTAAGTTTTGATTGAGATCATGAACCGATTGATGTTAGAACACCATTGAAAACCTGGAAGCACTGGGCGGCCGTTTCGTCCTATTGTGGGACTCCTCAGCAGTGCACACCCACGACACCGGCTCACGAGATTCGAACCCAGGGCCTTCATTCTCTCGCACGAACGCTTAACCTACTGGACCACTGAGCCGGCATCCAGTGGTGTTAACCTCAACCACTCCACGAATTTGCGCGACCATCTTCCATTGTACTAAGGCAGACACCTATTTCTACCCGACACGGATTAGCTCCACTGGTCACAGCTTCTCACCAGAACTCCGAGAATTTTCCCACGAAGCTAATCACTGGTGCGCACATGGTAATTATCAGTTTAGGGGTTGTGGAGATTGTTAATTTTTTGATTGAAATCATGAACCGATCGATATCACCACATAGCTCTGATAATCTTCATCTTCTTAATACACAAACCAATAAGTTGTTTTTATCTATTCATTGTTGATTAACATTAGAAAATCTCATTAAAAATATAAAAAGAGTTTATGGGTTTCTTCTCTTTTTTTAATTCTCAATATGATAATCATTAATGGTATATAATAATAATATGTGATTATCTATTAAATCTTATGAATCAATTATTGTTGACCAAATCTTAGCTAACATAGTTTCGCAATAACCCATATCATAATCATATTACTTGTGTTAATTACTGTCCTTTGATCAATAACTTCTTATGCTTTAATAAAAGATAGAAAGTGTTATTTCAACAACAACAACAACAGCAACAACAAAAACTAACATTACATTTACCTTTATTGAAACACTGATTGCATTCTTTAACCAGTTCTTGTATTTTCTGTTGTCTTAGTTTTCTTTTTGTTTAAAATAACAGAAATAAAGAATTTTATAATCAAAAAGCACTTCAAATTGAAAAACAAATCAACTAACTAGACAACCTTGATGTATTCTACAGTTCAAAGAAATAATAAACATAGAAACAATCATCAGTATTAGGTTGTGGAGATTATTAAGTTCTTTTGATTGAGATTATTAACCGATTGATGTTAGACTACCATTGAAAACCTGAAAGCATTGGACGGCCGTTTCATTTTAGTGTGGGACTACTGAACAGTGTGCATCCACGATCCCGCCCGGGTTTTCAGTATCACGCGCCAACGCTTAACCTCTAGACCACTGAGCTGGCCAACACAGATTAGCTCCACTGGTCACGGCTTTTCACCAGAACTCCGAGAATTCCCTCACGAAGCTAGTCACTAATGAGCATAGCGTAGATGCACATTTCTGAGGAGTCCCACAACAGGACGAAATGGCCGTTCAGTGCTTCAAGGTTTTTAATGGTAGTCTAACATCAATCGGTTCATGATCTTAATCAAAAAATAAAAATAATCCATATAAAACTATGAAATGAATTTAAATATTTCATTATTATCTTATTTATATATGATAGTAGGTTGAAAAATTCATGTTGAAAATGTGAATTATAACAGTAACTGAATAAAACTACAATATCAATGATAAACATTGTTGTGTTATTTTCTTTTGAGAGAAATTAAATTACTTGATTATGAAACAATCCATCAAATTAAGATTATTGATGGTAATAAACATGATATGATAATAATGTTTATACTATTCAATAAGTTATTGACAATTTGAGATAATGAAATGCTTATCCATATCAATCATTTGGTATTAATTACTTATGAAATAAAGTATTTCTAAAAGTACTTGAAATTCCCAGGTTAAAACACTGAGTTGGGGTCGTAGATGGACATATATTTTGGGGAAATTCCATGCTCGGATGAAATAACTTCCTAATTGTTTCTGATATTTAACAATTCTTTCGCTAAAGTCATTCCATGATTTAGACGACAACTAAGTGAACTACTTTAAAAATGTACTAAATTATTGCGCAAACAGACAGCCAGTCGATCATCTGTGCCATAATGATTAAATAAATCATCATTTATAAAGTATATTCAGTTCCATTGAGAATGTCATATTTTAGACTGATTTTGCAATATATTTCGCCAAGATAACTAAATATTGTATTAATTTGAAGCATACATATCAATAGTCAGCGCTCTTAGTTTTATATACTAACGAAATTAATATCCAAGCCCTCAGTTAGGTGAAAATGCTATAGAATCCCTTTTAAGTCAGTAGCTGTTTTGTGGAAAAACCATATTCATCGCTAACGGAATAGGAATTTCTGTGAAACATCACCGTTTCCACAGAGTTTAGGATTATGTAGAGAGGTTAAATTTGTCCAAATGGATATGTTGGAAATTTTGAAAAAATCCTATTGCACAAATTTATAGCAGTTTACATTGCATTTCACAGTTACTTTAAGTGTTATTTATACTTTTCTAAGGAAAATTACAAGATACATTGACAATAAAATACAGAAACTGATCCGTTATAAATAAGAACTTTCTTCTAAAGTTGATCGGATGGTTTCACAGTATTTGAGTGTCGAGATGATGTGAGATATTCACTACCTACTTACTGGAGTTAAATGAGGGTTATTAACCAGTGTGAAGAATAAACATCATGATTTACAGTTAATGGTTACGGTTAGGAATTAGATTTGGGGTTTTCATCACGAATTTACATCAACTAAAACGCCAAAACGTTATTTAGTCAAATGAATAAATGAATTTAGCGCCAAAATCCAAGACCTATTATCATAACGCTGATTGCTTCATCCATAAATTATAGTCTCGCCGCAAAGACTAACATTTCTTAATTATAACTGAAAGAAATCAAAATTATCGGGAAAGAATTGATTTTCTCAGTATACTGAATAACAACTAATGTATCCTAATCTGAAAACAGATGTGTAAAAAGAAAACGTATGATCAACTTTCATCAGTTTGTGAATTTAATTTGTAACTTATGTGGTAAATTAAAATTCTCAACTGAAAAACTCTTATTTAACGAATAATATTCAAAGACATACTTAATTCACTTGGTTTTGTTTGCTTGTATCTTCTCATTGTTCTTTAGAACTGCAATTGACCAGTCTCTTATTGGTATATGTGCATCCTGTACGGATTGCCTCGATATTACCTTAAGTCATGAGCTTTATAAGCAAAGATGGATAGTGGCGTTTGAAGCGAATGGTACTGAATCCGATTCGCTGAGTGAACATCAAATCTAGGATGTAGATACATCTAGCTGACGAGTCCCAAATAATTTCGAAACGAGAGTCCTGGATTACACTGCTAGCCATTATTCATTTATGCTCACATCATTAATCGTTAAACATTGAATATATATCTCGTAATTTTATTTATATTAACTAATTAATATGTGCATTAAAATTTATTTATAAACATAAAATATATTATTATAGTAATTTCAATGGTTAAGATCATGAGTCAGTTGAAGCTAGACCACCATGGAAAACCCGGAAGCACTGGACGGCCATTTCTTCCTATTGTGGGACTCCTGAGCAGTGCGCATCCACGACCTCGCCACCTGCGAGATTCGAACCCAGGACCTACTGCTTTCGCGCACCAAATACTATGTTTCATTAGAGTAAACAAATATTGTTCATAACATTTGAATAATTTAGTTGAATGTAATTCCTTCGGTTAATGACAGCATCTTCAAAACACTAATGATATCATCATCTGATCGTTCAATTGAAGGTTGAGTCAGTTTATTCCTTGTACTTTGTACATGATATATATTTCAAGAAGTGCTCTTATTAACGGTAGTATTTGAAACGAATTTCTATTAATCATGTAATCAATAGAGTAAGGGGTTTTGTAGAGAGTGTTGAAGTCTATAGTTTACATCACGGACTAATTTTATCAAGCAACCACTGAAAATCGGAAGATACTGAATAGCTATTTCGTCATTATGTGAGACTTAATAAAGAGCACTTGCACTCCTACCAAGGATCGAATCCAAGACTTTGAGATCTCTCAGTTCGCGTCTAATTATTAAACGACCGAGTGAATATTAAATGGCTTACATGTCTAATTTAAATTAATTCCCAATGTTACAAATTGTTTAACAGCTGCCTAACACTCAAAATATTTGAAGTTTTATCGTTATTAGCTTTTTACGAGAACTCCAGAAACTCCTTATTGAAATTAACTGTATACCTGTTACTTATCGTGGAAGAGTATAGACCGCTCACCAACATTCTCCACCAAACTCTGTCCTGGATGATCCTTATAAGTTGTTTCTAGTTACTATTCATCCTTTTCATGTCTGCTTCCATTTCTCGGTGCACTGTGTCCTTTGGTCTTCCTCTTTTCCGTTTCCATTAGGATTCAAAGTGAGCGTTTGCAGTGTGATGATTTCCACGAGGTATGTCCTATCCACTTCCAGATTCTTTCCCTAATTTCCTCCTCGGGTGGAAGCTGGTTTGTTTTCTCTCACAGTAGGCTGTTAATGATGGTATCCGACCAATGTATGTTGAATAATCTTGTGTAGACCACTGTTTATAGATGCTTGTACTATTTTAATGATGGTTGTAATAGTTCTCCAAGTTTCAATTCCATACAGTAGAACTGTCTTGACGCTAACCGGAATAAACAATTGAAATTAACCACTGATAACTATATTTTTATTTATTTTATTATTTAAGCACATAAACATTGGTACAAGGAGGCATCAAATATATATGCGCCACATAAATCATTTGATTTGTGTGAGGGTTGGGATATTGCCCGGGTGCTGAAATCGGAACAGGTGGTTTTCTTAAGAGACCACACCCGGAGCTCTCGACCTGAAGGTCTAATCCAAAAGCAGTGGAGCAACGTCAGGAGATCTAGTCCCATGGTAGCCGGTGACCAACGATTGGTTCATGCGCCGTTTATTCACTCAGGATCCTATAGCCCATGTGCACCGCTGGTTTGGAATCAGGGTTTTCCAACTCCCTTAGGTAGATCCTCCATATCCACCAACCCAATTTAAGCGCCGGATATTCGCTTTTCGTCCTCTCAATTTCGTAAACAACACCCCCGCCACGAGAAGGCAGCGAGTAGGACTTCCTGGGAGTGGTTGTATGCACGTGACCATGTGAGAGCATTTCGTTAAGGAGAGCTGACTTTCCCCACTCTCGGTCGTACCAGGGCATTCAGGGGCATATGATTAACATTATTTTAATAGTGTTTATGTAGAGTGTTAAACATATAAATCAATGAACTCAAAGTCAATAATCTAAAAGGATAAACACATATTAGTTTGTGATATAAACCGCTGTCACAAATTTATTTAGTATTTAATGCTTTGTCAGTTTGCATCAACTTCAAAACTATGGATAATCCAGTTATTTAACAGTGGGTTTATGACCTATACTAGGAATTTTCTACTAAATATCTTTATAAGATGAGATTATCATGCTAACAACAGATTTCTTGCCTGTATGCTACTAAGATGAACATAGATCTGATGCTTTTAATATATGTAGGCCCTAAGACTGTGAAGAACCAAATAGTTTATGGAAATGTTTTCAGATCAGGTTAAATACCTTTTATAAAAATCACCTATTTTGAATTTAACCCCAAAAATGATAAGTATCGTATATCATATGCAAAAACTGTAACAACTACATTCATAGTCATTCAATATCAAATAGTATCGAATATTGATCTGCGTTTAACTTCTGAAAAGAATCATGTTGATAATATATATATATATATATACAGAATATCTTCACAAAATATGAAAACTATACATTAAATACTTCATTTACACATCTCCTATCAATTGTCTCTTACAAACTTCATCGTTCCTTCATTCCTGTTGTTATTACTGTGGTGTGTGCTACTGTTGTCGACAGATATAAGTAATATGTATCATCAATCGAAAATGAAATGCCTAGAAGTAGAAGGTTAAGAAGATCAAAGAAAAGAGAACGAGAACAAAGAATGGTTGGTGTGAAAACGAAAGAACAATAAGTTTGAGACGATTGATTGACATGTCGCAGATGAGTTATCTACTGTATGATTCTCAAATGTTACTAAGATGTTCTATAATTTTGTATTCAAATACATTCAATTGTGATTAGATGGTGATTGGAGGTAGTCGACAGGAAACCCTGGACCCGGGTCTCGTGCTACTTGGCATTCGTCAGCAAGGTGTGCCAAGTAGCACGAGACCCGGGTCCAGGGTTTCCTGTCGACTACCTCCAACCACCATCTAATCTCAATATATAGTGCCAGCAGTGTCGAGTCACCTAGACTGGTGGCCACATTGCAACATGGTCGATAGCATTCGATCTGCACTAATATGGACTAGACACGCATGACATTGATCACCACCCAGTGATCAATCAATTGTGACATTCAATTGTCCCCACTTGTGTTCTCCTTCACTACATTACAATTACTCTCTGTTTAAATTCTTTTTCTTGTCAATCGGATCTTTCTCAACCTACTGTTGCCAAACATTCCACTTCTGATTGATGTTACATACTACTTATGTTTGTCGACATGAGTAGTATACACCATATATATAGTATAAATTCGTTTTATTCAAAAGTGAAGACAACAATTCATTCAAATTTAATTCTGTATTCATATTATATGAATACAGGATGAAACACACAAACTAATTTGTACATAAATATGAACAAAATAAACAATTTCACCTATTTTACATATCTGTAAACTGTATCAATCAATTAATAGACAATACACTTAATTATTAATAATATTGTATATTGAATTAGGTATCTATTTTATTCTATTCACTGTATATATCTATTGAATATCTATGATTTACTAAACATATCACTGTGGGCTTATTTATATTTGAATAGAATTGTATACAAACTATAACTAATTCATTGTTTAATGTACTATTAGATGTATAATTAATTAAAAAATCAATGAAAGTAATTACTTCATTAATTTCAAGGTGAATTGAAAAAAGAAAAAAAAAACATTTTTCCTAAAGTCCTAGGTTTAAATCCCGCTTGTGGGATCTTGGATGACCATTGATGAAGAGTCCCATACTAAGACGAATGGGCTATCCAGTGATTCCAGATTTCTAACATTGTTCTATTCATGATATCAATAAGAAAACTCAACAATCTCCACAACCTCATACTGATAACTTGTTAAAGGTTGTAGTTTCTTACATCACACAAATATTTTGTGTTTACAATATTCAGAGAATTGAAATTTTTAAGTAAAGAAAAACAACAAAACGAAAAGATAGATCAACATTTCAAAATCATGGGATAAACATTTAACTATGGAAATAATCAAATGACGTAATAAGTAACATGAGAACTATAAAGTAGATGTATACTGAATAAATATCTTTA
Source organism: Schistosoma haematobium (assembly GCF_000699445.3). Taxonomy (NCBI): domain Eukaryota; kingdom Metazoa; phylum Platyhelminthes; class Trematoda; order Strigeidida; family Schistosomatidae; genus Schistosoma; species Schistosoma haematobium. The sequence continues at coordinate 11,566,573 of NC_067200.1, forward strand.
AGAATTAAATAATATCATAAGGGATTTTGTGGATATTATAGTAATTTCATTGGTTGAGATCATGAGTCAGTCGAAGCGCATTGCTGAGGAGTCCCTCAATCGGACGAAACGACTATCAAGTGCTTCCAAGCATTCCATGGTGGCCTAGCTTCAACTGACTCACGATCTTAACCATTGAAATTAATTAATAAGTAATGATGAATGTTTAATTATAAAAGCTGAGAAATAACATTTTACATCACTGAATATATAACATTCAATAATGATTAGCCAAAATAGGACAAAATACACATCCTAAATTTCACTGCTTGTTGTAACGTGTGGACTGCAGGTTTTGATAAGCAGCATTTATATCGATCGATTACAGTGACACGGAAAAACACGTAGAGAACGGCCTAGGGTTCTGATTGGTCCCGCTCCCCTGTCTAGCCCAGCCAGTTGAGTCTAGAACGCAAGTCACAGTCTCTGAGTTATGAATCATTATATTTCAGACATACTCTATTTATATACCAAACAAACAAACCACATCGTACCATAAAATAGAAAACAACATTTACACAATATTTAACAAGTGAAACAAATATCGACCAATAGGAAATGTCCATTTAACGTCCAAGGACACCATTAGACTTGATACGATAATTATTGGTATATTCCTCTGCATACCTAACACTGCTAACCACCATTCAATTTTACTTATAATACTTAGCTTCATTTTAGAATATCTCTATCATTAAGAATTAAAATGTTCATTGATTTTGTGAATCGACTTTCCTAGTTAGAATACACATATTGATTTGTATACATTAGACAGTGATTTATAGTTGAGTTTTTCTAATTTTGAAAAGTAACACTATCTAAACATTAGTAAATAAACTATTTGTAAACAAGAGATTACTGGATACTTGTTTTGTCAATATTTTGACTACTTCAAAAGTTCGATTTTAGAACCTTATGGTTTAGTATCGAATACAAGGTGATTGATTCAGTTAGTAGGTATCAAATGGTCCATACTTTAAATTTTAGTCAGCTTATAATAAAGCTCGACCCTTATTCAAACTTGTTGAATCCTGTACATCACGGATCTTTAATCTGTTTTCATTTTTGACGACTAAAAAGAATATCATAGTTTATTCAGTCAGTCAGTAAATAACAACGTAGAACTTCGTATGTACGTACATCAGTTCGAGTTGCCACACCACATTAGCACAGAGATGCAGTGGTCGATTCAAATCCCGTAGTGCTAGATGTAGTAAAATTAAAATCTGTAATCAGAAAAATTAGAGTTTGAAGATGTTATTTAAAGAGTATAATACAGTGAAATAAATTTGGAAAGAGAAAAAAAGAGACAAGGATCCAGGAGATCAGAATTTGGGAGAACACAAAGAGTGGATATACCTGCGCACACCATTGCAAACGATTTTGAGCCATGTCATTCAGGGTCTCTAACCATCGGTTGCTATCATTTCGCGGTCCCCAACCAAGTAGTCTACATCTACCAACATGGCTCAGTCCACTTGTCAGTGACTTCAAGGACTTGTGCCATGTTTTATTCTGGCCGCCCCTAGCTTTCTTCCAACCTACTCCTAAACCAGAAAACATCGCACGTCGAGGCAGTCGATGGTTGGGCATACGTAACACGTGTCCCAGCCATCTCAACTGATGAAGTTTCACTACTTCATCAATTGATTTACCATCCTTACCTAGTAGCCGTTTCCTAACAACTGTGTTACTTATTCGATGGTACCAGGATATACGAGCAATTTTTCGAAGACACCTATGATCACATACTAGTAACCTACGGATATCCTCTACTCTTACCGGCCATGTTTCACTGCCATAAAGTAGGACGGACCGAACTGCTGATCATAGTTTATTAATGAATAAAGGATATTTCATGATGCAAATCAATAACAGAGTCGTATGATTTTGTAAATTATACTTCGAAAATGTAAATTTGAGTGATCAATAAGGTTGTCTTTTTAAAAATGCTGAAATTGGTTAATAACTGTCTGAATTGAACAATAACCATTGGTTGTTTCGTGACCTTTATAAACAGTAAAATATTCAACAACAACAACTAACAGGTCAATAATGAGTTACAACTAGAACACCAGTAGTCAATATTTTTTAAAAACTACTTAATTCACAAAATATTCTATAATAATTATCAGTATACGGTTAGGGAGATTGTTGAATTTAGATTGATATCATGAATGGAACAGCGTTAGATCACCATTGAAGACTTGGAAGCACTGGACGGTCGTTTTGTCCTAGTATGGGGTGGTCTAACATTGTTCCATTCATGATATAAATCTAAAGTCAACAATCTCCCCAATCCTATACTGATCATTATCATGTGATCACTAGTGACTGGTTTCAAGATGTATTTCTTGGAGTTATAGTGAGAAGCCGTGACCAGTGGAGATCAACCGGGTCTGTTGTGAGGCAGTTACTCACTGCATACGATGGTGGACAGTTGTGCAATATCGTGGATTGGTTGAACTTAGATATTAACACCGTTGGATGTCGGCTCAGTGGTTTAAGGATTAAGCGTCCACATTCGAGACCGAAGGTCCCTTTGGTGCAAGATCACGGATGCCCACTGCTGGAGTCCAATACATGGGATGAAATGGCTGTCCGGTTTTTAATGATGGTCTAACATTGTTCCACTCAATATATCAATTTTATAATAACATGACACAAAACTGATATTACCATTTTGTTATGCTACTTTATGAAGGAACAAAGACTGAAATTGTTAAAATCAAAGAAACTAAGACCAGTGATAAAGGTTTATTTATACATCAGTCACAAATCCACGAAACCAAACTAAAGATTACAGCGTGACTTATGTCATTTTAAATAATCGGTCAATAAATAAACTTAAATACATCGAACCGATAGTGGTTAATAATAAGTAAGTAATTTAATGTAAGCTCAAAACAACTGTCAACCAATATAAAAGCCAAAATCCTCAATACGAACATCAGCGAGGATGCACACACTCTGTCTGGATAGGACATATATCGTGGAAATCATCAAACTGCATCAAGAGGCGAACGCTCGCTTTGAATCCTAAGGGAAACGGAAAAGAGGAAGGCCACGGGACACACTGCACCGAGAAATGGAAGCAGACATGAAAAGGATGAATAGCAACTAGAGACAACTTGGAAGGATCGTCCAAAATAGAGTTCGATTGAGAATGCTAGTGGTCGGCTTATGTTCCTCCACGAAAGGTAACAGGCGTAAGTAAGTAATAACTTAGTGTATATAATTTACAATATCAATAAATTGACTACTCTAAATGAGAAATATGATTAAATAATGAAATTGCATATGTTTTTCCTTTATAACACTTTCATAAATGATACGTTATTTACGATCCCATTGCACACATTCATATCCCGTGTTTTTCGAATAGTTGCATTCCGACGGACATATTCTATACTACTTATATTCTATTAATGCTCACCACAAAAATTGCTTAACTAAGCACTCGTTTTTGGCTAAATATGAAATTTAATTTATATCTTGTCAGAAATGTTAAAAAGTTGAACAAAGTGCTGATTGTGTCTGTGATGATACGTGTTTTTAGTTAGATCACCAATTTCTTCTTCTTCTTCCCATTACACTAATTATTCGAAGCAATTGTAAATAATTTGGTACGGTAGGATCTCACTATTCTATTATCAGTTTCTTTTAAACTCTGTAACAGGGTGATGTGCATTAGTTCAATAGAACATTGACATGTAAGAAGATTGTGAGGAAAGATGGACAAGTGTGAAACTGCTATCGTGCATCTTGAACGTACTGCTTCAACATCACCACATGCTAAATTCGTCAATCAGAATACCCTATCATAATTTTGGAACCCTGCATTTGCTAATTAGTTTATGGCCCTGAGCAATGATCATTTCTAACCAATACAACTGACAGTATAGGGGTTGTGGAGATTGTTAAGTTTTTGATTGAGATCATGAATCAATTGATGTTAGACCACCGTTGGAAACCTGGAAGCACTGGACGGCTGTTTCGTCCTAGTATGGGACTCCTCAGCAGTGTGCATCCACGATCCCGCTCCCCGCGAGATTCGAATCCATGACCTATCGGTCTCGCGCCAGGCGCTTAACCAACTAGACCAATACAATTGATATTGAGCTAACGTAAGCTACAACCCTATTGGTCGCCTATCCGAAAACTTTTTTCCAATTTCCGGCCTTGAGTTCATAAAGAAGTCTGCGGCCAAGCTTCTATGATCATTATCATATATATTTCAATCAACCAGCCAGGAAATTCTAAAACACCCAATATCTTATAGACGGGAATTACCAGAATACACAGCATCCCAAATAAGAAATCATACTTTGAAGACAATCATGCCACAAGTGGCAGAGACCAAGACAAACAGTACATAATTAATTAAGAATAATTAAGGGATAGTAAAACATGTGACGATAGTCATTTGTATATGACGATTGACATTCCGGTTTCATTACACGTAGACAGTGACAAGTTGAAACTTTATCTATACTATACGTCCAGCCGAAGAAAATTAATTCATTAACCCACCCGCTAGGTACTTGAGTATGACGCACACTCTAAATATGAGGGCTAGTGATACTAGCCAGTTATCCAAACCGAAGTACGTGTAATTGTATTTGAACCTGGAAATTAGTGGCAATAAGTTGAACGAATTAACCGTCAAACCATTGACCGAAAGGTTAACACAGCGACCAAATTTATTCAATCACTCATCGCGATATTCAAATTATATTTCCATACCAATATTAGTTGGTGTCACTTGGTAAACAGGGAAAAATTAATACATAATAGTTATTTCATTCTAGTGTGCAGCAACACAGAAGCTGTGAAAATCAATAATAACTGTTATAGTACATCAGTATGTTTTATTGCAAAAGAAAATAAGGCAACACATTTACTGATAGTAAAGAAAAGAGCGAATGTAAATGACGATCCTTCCTTCAGACTGTCTTATGGAAAAATCACTCCAAATATATATATATATATATATATATATATATAATAACTCGGGTATATGCATAGAATCTCAAAAATGGAAAACTATTGGTGATGTCCTATTACAATAAACAAAATACAAATAGACAACTTAAATAAAAACAAACACATCTGAAAACCTTCGTTGTCTATACTTATGCATTTAAGATTTATACGTAGAATTAAGAGGAACAAATGGGGATTCAGCACACGCACATCAGGGAATGATATACGGGTAAAAAAAATTGGAAATTCATGAACACAATTCAGTTAAACACATACAAATTTCAATAATAGAAGTAAAATCTTATGTTATGACACCGTAAATCGACACGAACAATTATACATGTAAAGCAAATGTGTGCTCGTCAGACAACAGTTTATATAACTAAAAACCGAACAAATGAATAAAATCGTAGGTAGAACAAAATGTATACAAGAAAATATATGACAATGACAAGAAGCAGAAGTTTCTGTGGGAAAATGCTAAGAGTATAAACGGCAATATATATAAAGCATACCAACACAAAGAGATGTACATTCATCAACACACCAATGAACATCTATCGTGACATGAAACGAAAACAATTGAATAGAAAAGAAGTCTGAAAATGAAGTAACAATAGTAATTGATACAAACACACGCAGACATATTCATGTGGACAAAAACTGATTTATATAATGTTAAGAATCTGCAGACTTTTTAACTATATTAATACACCACTTCCAGGTGATATATTCCGCTTTATCATCATCGATAAACTGACTCACAATTTTGTATAAGCCACGTGATAAAACACCTTTAGGGGCTTCTTCAGGGTCCGATGTCCAGATATGAGGGTGTCCTTGAGGACGAAAATTGCCTAGCATTACGGAAATTTCATCAACTACGAAATAAAATAATAGTTAAAAGTGAAATACGGGAATAACTGTTAATATTCCATTTTTGTCAGTAGATGCAAGCGTATATATATATATATATATATATATATATATATATATATATATATATATATATATATATATATATATTACTCAGATTATGGATTGACATCAACTAGATGAAAAATTAATAGAAGGTAGAGGGCACTGAATAGTTTTACTGTTTTCGTTCGGGGCTCCTCAGTAGTAGTGTGGATCCACGAACTTTAAGCCTCACAACCAGTAAGTTACCCTTAGACCAATAATTCAGAGTCGACTAGATCATAATTCTAACTCCAACCAATTCGCAAGGTTGCATGCCCACTATGCAATGTATTCGACGGTACGTTTCAATCCCGAAATTGTTTAATTACACCGAAACCTAAAATAGATCCCTGCCAGAATCGTGAGTGAACAGTCCTTAGTAATCAAAAATTAGAACGAAACAGATGTTCAGCTTTCCCTTCTTTTCAATAGTTTTCTATTTGAATTTAGTCTCAAATGCAAAATATTTCAAAACAGTGAAAGTCATCGAAAATCCATGTAATTGAAAGTTTGATTTTATAGTATATATATATATATATATATATACGATTTTCGTAATGTAGACCAAGGTTCGAATGTAAATTCACAGATAACAAGACCAGACTACGTTTAAACACCACTGAGTGGAAATTTAACCGGTATAAAAATTAAATCGTTAAAGGTTCACGAAATTATGAACAATATAGTCGATAGTATCGTGTTCGCAACAATCCGTGAGTTTTATTTAGCTAAGGATTTGAATTTTGCATCGATTTATTTATTTTATTTAAACTTATGAACATTGATGCAAGGAGGCATCAGATATATATGCGCCACACAAACTACTTGATTTGTGTGAGGGCTGTGATACTGTCCGGGTGCCCAAACCGAGGCAAGTGGTTTTCCTAGGGAGCCACACCCCGAGCCTTTGACTCAGGTCTAATCCACAAGGAAGTGAGGCAACATTAAGAGATGCAGCCCCATGGTAGCCAGTGACCGACAACAGCTTCGTATGCTATTTGTTCCCTCAGGATCATGGAGCCCATATGCACCATTGGTTTGGAATCAGAGTTTTCCAACTCTCATAGGTGGACATCGTGTCCACCAACTGGGCTAAAGCTCCGGACATTCGCCTTTCGTCCCCTCAGTTTAGTAAACAACACCCTCACCGCAAGAAGACAGTGGGTAGGACTTTCCTGACAGTGGCTGTATACGCGTGGTCATGTGAGAACATTTTGAGAGGGAGAGATAACTTTCCGCACTCTCGGTCGTACCAGAGCATTTAGGGGAACCTCGTATAAAAATTCGTCAAATGATACCAGCTTTTAGGAGCTATTCGGTTTCATTTTCAAACCAATCGACTTTTAAAACTATTAATCTGACTGAAACAAACAATGTAACTCATAAACGTTCCTCACTGACAAAGTATTTACAAAAGCAATCAGTTGGAATTGCAGGAAACTACCTACCTAGAATAGGGCCTTTACGTAACCACTGCTTGAAACGTAGCCCACAAACAATATCTCTTTGTACATAGTACACGACTTGAATACGGTAACTGCAGCCTTCGACGATTGAGACAGGTTTCGACTTAAAGTTAGAGATATCACCTGAAATTCAAACACGAATAACGTAAAAAACACTTATCCAAAAAGTTTGACTGTATGTAAGATAACGAGAAAAACAGTAAATGAGTTTATTCTTTCACTTAAAAACTAACTTATAAAGAACAGAAAGTTTCCAACCGTTAATTCTAGACAGACAACTAGTAAATAAAGTCGAATATGCCAAAGCATATAAATTAATTTACATTTTTACGCCCCAAATAGATATAGATGTAGAAGCTGAAATAAACAGCTCCGCTTGGAAACCTTCTAAGACTACCGTCGGTCGAAAACCAAGATAAAGAAGAGTCTGGCATGAGGTTAGCAAGCCCATCCCAAAAAACGCTGATACAGACGGATATCAATTAAAAAGTTACCATAATTTACATCAGAAAAATGTAAAGTACTGATAAAAATTAAATCTCGATAGTAGCTAATTTCGAACTAATTTATATGACTTTCACTCTAGCATACTTTAACAATAATGGAATTATAGCATACTAACGTATAACTAGCAGGAAGTAAATGAATATATATATATATATATATATATATATATGTCAGTCGTTAGAATTTCCTCCGTAATATAAAAATGATGAGATGGGATTGAAATTACAGAATTTAAAAAAAGGGTCATCAGTTAAATATTGGTGACTCATAGTGAGTTTTATACACAGGTTAATAATCCTGGCATGATTCGAAATTGGTCTAAATGAAGCTGATGATTTTCGTCATTTGGAATTAACTATTTCATGCTTTTAACCGATTTGTGAGATTGCATGACCATTACTTAACGTCATCGATGATGTCCTGGTCTTGATATTAGCTGAATCCTGCCGTTTCATACAATTCAATGTTAAAATTAACTTCAGGAATTGATCTAAATAACTCAAGTTCTTTCCTGTTCTAACTATTACCCTAACTGCCTTTGTATAGAAGCTACTAGAGTATGTAGTGCAACTTTCTGAATTTTAAGCTTAGTCATTTCTCGACTTCCCTCTGTAATGTCTTAAAACATCATTTTAAACATTTTGATTGATTGGTAAACCTGAACAAATTGAGCTTGTGATTAGTCACTGACCTAATGCATGTAAACAATTTGCAAAACCAATAAGCTGAGTTGACTTAGAAATACTATCATCCATCACTAAATTATGTATTTGTCTTCTTATTAACACCATTCCTTGTGAATCATATTTGCTGTTTAGCTTGCTACTATCACTTATGCTATTATTCTTACTCTTACTTTCATCCCATTAGTTTTTTTCCACTGAATCAGAGTTGTGACAATTTTTACTTACACATATGTTTGCTAGATCTTACGTAGTTTATAATCAACTGACAAATCTGGGGCTTCATAAGGCAGATCTAATTGGGCAAATTTGGCTTTAAACTTGCATAATTGCAGCGACCCTTGTGAAATAAATCGATCTTGAGACGCATAATGATTAACTAGACTAGTTTCAACTAAAATAATATATCATTATGATTAAGAAGGGATGAAAGTTAGGTAACGTGTGCATTGTCGCAGTTTTTGGTGAAAAGCCATAATGTTTGAGATGCGCTTATCCTCCTCTTAATGTAAGTTGTCGCCCCAGAACTGACCTGCGTCAACACGAACTAAGGATAGGGAGTGAAGTAGTCGAACGTGTCAACAACTCCACTTATCTTGGAAGTCTGATCGACGCTAGTGAGTTGGAGTCTGACGAAATCTCTGCACGGATTCAAAAAGCTCGTTTGGCTTTTTCCAACTTACGTCACCTTTGGCGAATGCGAGATATCCGTCTGTCAATTAAGGTACGAGTATACTGTGCGGTAGTTCGTTATGTTCTACTTTACAGCTACAAAACGTGACTGTTGAAAGATGATACTCATAAGTTACTAGTATTCGACCACAGATGTCTTGGAAATATTACTCGCATCTGCTGGGATCACCGGGTAATTAATAGTGAGGTTAGATGCAGGGTATTAGAGAATGGTGGTGAATCAGTTGATGAGGTTGTGAATCTTCATCAACTGAGATGGTCGGGTCACGTGTTACGTATGCCTGAACACCGATTACCACGATGCGCAATGCTGACTAGTGTTAGAGACGGCTGGAAGAAAGTTAGGGGCGGCCGAACCAAAATATGGCATCAATGCTTGAAGTCACTAACTTCTGGTTTGAGCCATATTAGTAGATGCAGATTACTTGGTTGAAGTCTGCGTGACTATCGTAACAAATGGTTGGAGACTCTGGGTGACGTGGCCCATGATTGATCACAATGACGTAGATGTATACACTCTTTGTCTTCCCTTAAAATGTGCGATTAAAACTGCTTCATATCTTTCTTTCTACGAACTAATTCTATCTTCCTGTATAATATCCTTAAATTAAATCTTTCTTTTATGTATTATTACCATTGAAGTGATCAGTTCTATGAATTTGCTGTTCAACTTGTTGTGCTAATGAGGTGTGGCAACTTGGACCGATGCATATATGTGCCTGGTCCTACGTTGTAGCTGACTGACAGGCAGATATTTCATATTGTCTGAAGCACTTATCTTTCTCGACATATAAATCGGATGACAAAGATATTCTTGAGCACGTATCGTTGCCCACTATTTACATGAACGCTCAAATTTATTTGCTCATGGCACAAGAATTTTGATACATGGTAACAAAAACTGCGCCACACAGTGGAACGATAACAATCTGAAACAATAGGCAAAGGAAAGTTTGTGTTGTCGATTAGCAGATGAAGAACAGCACTTCTAAGATTTTACAGATCAATGAAGCGAAAATCCTATTTAGTTTAAGTGGTTCTTCACTTTCCAACAAGAACACAACTGGTTTCTATTTCTACTTACCCGAAGGTATCTAAAGTTACCTATTTAAGGGAAGTTAGGAACGAGTGGGCACATTAAGCAACAGCTTGCTTAATATTACACCACAGCTTTGAAGCACAGTTTATGTTAATGAAGACATGAAATGGCTACATGTTTCTGATCATCAGTCAGTCAGTAACAACGTAGAACTTCGTACGTACGTACATCAGTTCGAGTTGCCACACCACATTAGCACAGAGATGCAGTTGTCGATTCAAATCCCGTAGTGGTGGAGGTAATAAGAGTATAAGCAGTAATCGGGAAGATTAGGGTTTGAAGATGTTATTCAATGGGTATAATCCAGTGAAATAAGTTTGGAAAGAGGAAAAAAGGGACATGAAGAATTCAGAAGATTAGAATTTGGGAGAACACAGAGAGTGGATGCACCTGCGCACACCATTGCAAACGATTTTGAGCCATGTCATTCAGGGTCTCTAACCATCGGTTGCTATCATTTCGCGGTCCCCAACCAAGTAGTCTACACCTATCAACATGACTCAGTTCACTTGTCAGTGACTTCAAGGACTTGTGCCATGTTTTATTCTGGCCGCCCCTAGCTTTCTTCCAACCTACTCCTAAACCAGAAAACATCTCACGTCGAGGCAGTCGGTCGTTGGGCATACGTAACACGTGTCCCAGCCATCTCAACTGATGAAGTTTCACTACTTCATCAATTGATTTACCATCCTTACCTAGTAGCCGTTTCCTAACAACTGTGTTACTTATTCGATGGTACCAGGATATACGAGCAATTTTTCGAAGACACCTATGATCGAATACTAGTAACCTACGGATATCCTCTACTCTTACCGGCCATGTTTCACTGCCATAAAGTAGGACGGAACGAACTACTGCGCAGTAAACACGTCCTTTGGTTGATAGACGGATATCTCGCCTACGCCATAAATGACGCAAGTCGGCAAAAGCTGGTCGAGCCTTCTGTATCCGTGCTGAGATTTCGTCACACACCAGACCACAAGGGCTGATGAGACTTCCAAGATAAGTGAAGCGGTCGACACACTCAACTACTTCACTCCCTATCACTAGTTCGGGTGTCGATGTAACCCAATCCTGAAGCAACATTTTGCATTTCGAGGGAAAGAATCGCATCCCGAACATGCTTGCATTGTTGCTTAGAGTGGTCAGAAGACTCTGCATTTTGTCAGCGTCTTCACCAAATAAAACTATGTCATCTGCATATTCTAAATCAACAAGTGAACCTCCCGGTACAAGTTCAACCCCTGGAAATTTAGATGAGGAGAGTGTTATCTCTAAAAGTACGTCGACCACAAAGTTGAACAAGAATGGGGAGAGTGGACAGCCCTGACGAACACCACTTGAGGTAATCAATTCTGATAACAGTTCGCCATAAGCTCTTACTCTACCAGTTGTGTTCGAGTAGAGAGCCTTTATAAGGTTAATGTACTTCTTTGGTACTCCTTTCAGTGACAAACACTGCCATAGAACCTCACGATCAACAGAGTCGAATGCCGCCTTAAGGTCGAGAAATACTACCATTGTGGGGCGTCTGAATGTGTGTCTGTGTTCTAGAACCTGACGTAGTGTGAATATCTGGTCTATACAACCACGTCCAGGTCGAAAACCAGCCTGGTTTTCTCTAGTCTGTTCTTCACGAGCTTTGGTTAGGCGTCGAAATATTATTGAGGCTAATATTTTAGACACTATATTAGTTAAACTGATTCCTCTGTGATTGTCACAAGAGGACTTTTGTCCTTTCTTATAGACTGGCACAATCAGTGATTGAGACCAGTCAGATGGGATTACGTCCAGTTCCCAAATTCTACCTATGACCTCGGTTAATCTCATTGCTAATACTGGACCACCATCCTTAAAAATCTCAGGAGTAAACCTGTCAGGGCCTGCTGCTCTCCCTCGTTTCAGATTTCCTATGGCTTTTTCAACTTCGTAAAGAGACGGAGGACCTACATTAACTTGCCATTCAGGTTGACTAGAGATCGTGGGAAACCGAAGTGTGGCTGAAGGCCAGTTGAACTGATCCCTAGTGTTCTGCCCATCGATCCAATCTCCTGGATTGAGAATGAATAATATGTCCATCTTTCTCTGAGATTGTTTTGCTAACGGTCGGGTTCCTAATTCCGGTTTCCTTAACGAGTTTGAACAATTGTCTGCTATTACCTATTGCCGCTGCCTTTTCCATCTCTCTTGCTTTCGCTACCCACCACTGTTCGCGATCATTGCGTAGACTTCTTGTCAGATTGCGCTTAAGCTGACTCCGCTCTTCATTATGCTCAGAGCCGGGTGGAATGAGTTTCCGAGCATCTATCAGTGAGATAGATGCTGATCATAGGTGTCTCTAAATTATTACTTGCATATCGTGGGATAACTGAGTGAGCGAAGCTCATGTGAAAGTCAGGATCCTATATGAAGATGGAAAATCGGTTGTTGAGGTTGCGAGTCTTCACCAACTGAGGTGAATGAAACGCCAGCCACGCATATCTAACCACCTGTTGCATAGACGTGCTGGTGGGAACGGTTTGGGGGCTAAGGGAGGTTAAACCAAGAGTTGATATTAGCACAAGTAAAGGACTATCGAACTTAGTCGTATTGGTGGATATAGACTAACTGGTCGAGGTCTACGCGGTAACATCGACCAACGTATGTAAGAATGGGGCAACATGGTTAGGAATAGGTTACAATGATGTCCATCCCTTTATCTATTCTTAAGTATCTGACATTAGCACCATTTCATGCCTTTGTTCCCTTTAATTCGCCACTTATTTCTAGATAGTTTTCTTCGGTATTTTATCACTTTTTATAGTTGATGGTACCGTCACTTACAATTTTTAGACACATTTTGTTAATTTGATTGCACTGTGCTGGTGTAGTATGGCCATACGGGCTGACATGTCAGGCTTTATTTTGAACATGACTCACTAAAAATCATCGAAAAAATTCCATTATCAGTTTGGGTCCAAAGTATAGTTCCCAATATTTTGATTGCCTAGCTGATGTCAAGATCTAAATGTTACTTTACAATACTCAATCGGGTATACTTAAGTAACACTTTAAGGAGTATAATGGAAAAAACAAGCAGACATACCCAATAGATTGAACTCAATATTCGGTTGCCCATCAACGAGAATACAGAACTTCTCGAACACAACATTTGCAGGTTTTTCTGGAACTGTGCGGAAATTAGCATATGAAGTTAAACATACAAGGAATCTTAAACGTGCCAACAGATGGACCCAATAGTGCTTCCTTATATTTCCGCAAACTTTCGTCTTCCTTGTCTAGATTCATGATCTCTTCCAGAGTGCGTTTTTCGGGTGGTTTGTATTCAGTTTTAATATCGCTCTCCAAATCGCCTTCTTCAACAGACTGTTCTGCCATTCTTGAAAACACCACGAAAATAGTGTGACCTATATCCTTTGGTAGATTCGCGTTTAGCTTGAAGGCACCTCGTGTTCTGTAGGAGTGTCAAGAGCAGTACGCGAGATTATCTGGATAAGAACAAGAGAAAAAGCAAGTCGATAACTCAGTAAGCACACAGAATGCACTTACATTCGAAAAATAAAGTATTTGACAATATTCAGAAGTAACACAAGGGTGAGATTAAGACAACCTGACAACCAAAACAGGAAGCTGAGAATGTAAACTTTCAAACGTGTTACAATAGCAAATTCTGAGCGCCTAACACCTCAAGGTGAGAAAACTCTAACGAATTAAAAGTATTGGTTAAATAACTCTCTTCTCCAGACAACTGAAGGCAAATATGGACTTTCGACCTGATCTTGAGTTTACAGATTAAGGCTTGAATTATTATTAGTGACCATGAATGGATGCAATGTTTGTACTCATAATAGGTGACTTTAATGCCCAAGTATGTAGCTTAAACCAGACGGAAAGGCATTTTGGTGGATATTTTGGTATTCCGGCTCAGTGGACAAATATTAGTGACCGTTTGCTGCAATTGTGTCATACAATCGTTTATTTTAGCAAGCACTGATTTTAAGCATAAGGAGAGACATCGTCTGACGTGGAAACCCCCTGCGCCAAATCAACGATTGACCCAAATAGAAAATATTGCCATCAGTTGTCGTTGGATAGTCTCGGTATAAAAGTGTCTCTCGTTCTAGAATACATGTTTAGACTCTGACCATGACCTAATACGAGCACGCATTTGCTTACGTCTCACTGGACGAAGAAAACCACATTAAGAAGACCCATTAGAGTTTAACTCAACGATAAGAAAGTCAAAGGTAAATTCGAGGAACAAATGAAGTCACACTTAGGCGATTTCGAAAACGAGGCTGACCAAGGTGTTGCTTGGAAAGATATTCAAACGGCCGTAGAAACAGCAGCAATATCTATTAGTTATTTAAATCAAAGGGTTACGAAAAATCAGTGGATTTCTGATAAGTTTTGAAGAAAGAGACATATTATTGAAAAACGCACTAAAAACTCGTGACTCGAATATCCGTATTCGACCAGATTGGCCGCTTGAGGATCGAATCAAGTGGAAGAATGCCCTTACTGAATTGAGAACTCGCAAGTTAAATGGCGAAAATAACCTTACCATTAAGGGTTTTCGGGTAGTCAGGTCTTGGAAACCAATGCTTCCGAGGCCTGTATGGGTAGAACGATTGATTGCCAAAACACCTTAAGTGTGTGCCACACGAACGCCCGTAGTCTTAGAAATAAAACACCCGAGCTAAGTCTGATGGTGCAAGAATTATGTCCCGATATAATCGTTGTTACAGAAACTTGGTTCACCGTAGATATAGACTGTTCTCCCATCATTGCAGGCTATATCTGTATTGGAAGTGATAGAGTTTCAAGTCGCAAAGGGGGAGGTATAATATTATACGTTAGGGATCTTTTTCGTATACAATCAACCATATCCGAGGCTCATATCAGTGGCACATGTGAGGTTGCATGTTGTAAGATTAAATCTAGAAATGTGTTAGTGACTATAGGGGGAATATACCGTAGTCAGTCTTGTCTTGCTGACGACTTTATCCTAGGACACATCTGTTCTTGGAGTATGGCAGAATGTTGTCTCATCATTGGGGACTTCAACGCACCGCGTATCAACTGGATAGAGCTTGCAGCTCCAGGTAGTGGTTTCGATAGCGACCTTTTATCTACCGTTATTCAGTGTGCACTTGTACAATGTATCACAAAACCGACACATATTGATTCCAATCATGATCCATCACTGCTGGACCTCATTCTCACCAGCCACTGTGAGGATGTCTTTGATATTCAGCACCACGTTGTAATTCGCTTTAAGTTTAGGACACATGGTATACAATTCGTATCTACTCCACCCCGTCCCAATATCTGGCGAGCCAATATTCCGGCAGTCAGAAGCTGTGCTATCTCGACTGATTGGTCGGTCGACGCGGATGGGTTGATCGAAGATGAATGGAATAAGTTTAAGGCTACATTCGAGTCCGTAACGTCGCCGTTTATCCCATGGTCAGCACGTAAGCTATCACATTGCCCTCAACGGATTAATAAGGAAACCCGGAAGCTGTTAAAGCGTAGGAAACATTTCTGGGACTTATTCTTGTTGACAGGTCATGCACCATTTAAGCGTGAGTACCAAAAATTCCGTAATATCTGTAAGAAAACCATAGCCAAATCCCATGCCACTTACGAACGACAGTTAGTATATGATAGCCGTACTTGTCCAAAACGATTGTTTTCGTATGTTAAACGGCAAATGAAACGTAGTGATGGTATTCCCCCGTTACTGTTACACGAAAATTCAGAATTACTAGTTGAATCAGATCGAGCAAAAGCTGTGACTTTTTCAGACTATTTTAGCGAAGTCTTCTCTACGTTTATTGTAACAAATACTTGTCCCACTCACACCAAGATACCAACCATTGAATCTGTACAGGTGACTGAGGAAACTGTCCTTCCGTTGATAACTAACCTCAAACCTGGTAAGATACCGGGCCCTGACGGGTTACATCCACGGTTGCTGTCATCTCTTGCGGACATTATTTCAAGACCGCTCGCGACACTCTTCAACATGTCCCCTTCACTCGCTCAACTCCCTAGAGATTGGAAGGACGCTATAGTTAGTCCTATATTTAAGGACGGTCAGAGACAGATAGTATCTAACTACCGGCCTGTCAGTCTACCTAGCATAGTCATTAAGTTACTTGAAAAGATAATTCGGGTTAGGTTGCTAAGCCACATAGATTCACACAATCTGTTAGCTCCTGAGCAACACGGATTTCGTAACAAGCGTTCATGCTTGACTAACTTGCTTATCGAGAGAGAGGATTGGACAGCAGCCCTAAATAACGGTCTGTCTGTCGGTGTGATATTCATAGATTTTAGCAAAGCATTTGATAAGGTTTCACACGTAGGTCTTATGCAGAAGCTCACGAGCTTCGGAATAATAGGTACTGTACATGAGTGGATAGGTAACTTCTTATGTGACCGCAGACAGAGAGTAAGGGCCAACGGAACGCTATCCGATTGGAAGCCGGTCAAAAGTGGTGTGCCTCAAGGCACCATCTTAGACCCTCTGCTCTTCCTTCTCTACGTTAATGAGTTGCCGCTGTTACTTAGGTCGTTGACATTATTGTTTGCGGATGATGTAAAAATCTGCAGAACAATAAAAAGTGCGGCTGATCATCTGAATCTTTAAGCCGATTTAGACGATTTAGTTAAATGGGCTCGAGAGTGGGGCTTAGAAATCAATGCTAGGAAGAGTGTGCTAATGTACATCGGTTGCGGTAATAGTTACCGTTATACTATTGAGAGTAAACCTCTTCCACGCGTTCAAGAGCATAAAGACTTAGGAGTAGTTATAAGTCATGATTTAAAAACAACTACGCATTGCAAAGCAGCCACTGTCAAAGGTTTTCGTGCGTTATGGTCACTTGGCCGAGCGTTCAAATCTTTTGACGGGGAAACGTTTCCAATTTTATATCCCATATATGTAAGACCACATTTAGAGTACTGTATCCAAGCAGCTAGCCCGTGTCTGGTAAGGGATACTAACTCCCTTGAGCGTGTCCAGCGTGTGGGAACGAAATTAGTGAAGGGTCTTTCTAGACTCCCTTACGATGAGCGTTTAAAACGCCTAAATCTTTTCCCCTTGTCGTATCGTAGGACACGAGGTGACTTTATGCTGGCATTTCGTATCTTTAATTATGATTGAGTGTTAATATGTCTAATCTTTTTGCTCCCTCCAGCACTAATAATCTCCGAGGTCATAGCAAGAAGGTACATAAACAACGATCTAATAAACCTAAAGTGGGGTCCCGTTTTTCTCATCGAGTAGTCAATGATTGGGACGCCTTACTCGAACAAGTGGTATTAGCCCCATCAGTGAATACTTTCAAGGAGAAGCTGAACCTTCACTGGAAAGCAATGTGTCGGGATTTATACAGGTTCACCAACCTATTACCCTTATTACTGAAAACTGAAGACTGAAGTTTATTGCACTGATGGATTCTCGTAAACTCATCCCATCAGGCTCTGAATACGATGAAGATCAAAAACAAATCAGATCTAGGTTAACCAAAAGTCTAAGGAATGACTATGAGTAGTGTTGGGCAACGAAAGCAAAAGAAATGGAAAATGTGGTGGCTGTAGGTAACACTAGACAGCTTTTCAGGCTAATAAAAGAAACTGGAAGTAAAAAGTCAAGTGTAAGTGAGACTATTTCGGAAAAAGACGACACTCTTACCTGACTGAGTCCAAACGCTTAGAACGATGCGCAGAACACTTTAAGGAGCCGTTCAGCTGGCCTTCAGCTACTCTACATCTACCCACCATTCCCAGACAGCCTGAATGGGACAGTGAGATAGCCTCCGACTCTGAGTAAAGTTTAAGCAGCAATGGCTAATCTGAAACGTTGAAGAGCAGTTGGTCCAGATAGAATGGCTCCAGAGAACTTTAAGGGTGGTGATTCAGTTTTAGCGAATAGGTTGACTAATTTGCCAGCTAAAACCTGGAAACTGGGTGTAATCCCATCTGGCTGGTCGCAATCACTGATTGTCCCAATATATAAGAAAGGTCCAAAATCATCCTGTAATAACCATAGAGGGATTAGTTTGGCTAACATAACATCTAAAATACTAGCCTCAATAATTGTCGGACGCCTAACTAAGCTCATGAACTGCAATCACGAGAAAATCAGTCTGGATTTAGACCTGGTCGTGACTATATCAACCATATATTCACCATTCATCAGGTTTTAAAACACTGGTATGCTTTTTAGCGTCCGACAATGATAGTTTCTCTTGACTTAAAAGCAGCATTTGACCCTGTAGATCGACAGGTTCTGTAGCAATGTCTATCATTGAAGGATGTATCCCAGAAGTACACAAACCTTGTGAAGGGTCTTTACTCTAACAATAACTTTCGAACCAGAGCTTACGGCGGACTGATTTTCCAACCTCATGTGGTGTCCGTCAAGGCAGTCCACTATCTCCACCTTTGTTCAGCTTCATTATAGACCTATTGATGGAAATAACGTTCTCGTCGACTGATTTTCCAGGAATTGGTCTCCTACCAGGAGGTTCACCTATCGACTTAGAATACGCAGATGGCATAGTCCTGTTTGGTGAAGACACTGATAAAATTTAGAGACTTTTGGAAGAACTAAGAAACAATGCCATAATGTTTGGGATGCGTTTATCCTCCTCTTAATGTAAGTTGTCGCCCCAGAACTGACCTGCGTCAACACGAACCAAGGATAGGGAGTGAAGTAGTCGAACGTGTCAACAACTCCACTTATCTTGGAAGTCTGATCGACCCTAGTGAGATGGAGTCTGACGAAATCTCTGCACGGATTCAAAAAGCTTGTTTGGCTTTTTCCAACTAACGTCACTTATGGCTGGGGCGACTGTCTAACTGACTCATTCTTTGTCTCATCCTGGTGCAAGAGCTAATACCAAACTAATCATTGACTGATAGACGTGGCCAAATCTAAAAAAATGCAAAAAAGTGGGTTGGATAATGTTTGATGCGTTGACAATCAAAGGTTAACTGTCACAGACATTTTCCCAACCGAGTTTTTTTACAGCCAGATGCACATTTTACTCATGTTTATCCTCATTCGGTAGATCCTTTACTGCATTTTAATTGTTTTAATTATTTACTTACACGCATAGACAGATTCACGAGATGTCCAACAGCTGCATAGACAGTCGGAATCACACCTGAACAAAAGTGCTGCCCCTGCACGTACTCGGACATTCTTACTCATGGGTGCTAGGTCACGCACTTGACCAATAAACCATACCGGCGAGTAGTAGGCCTGAATGCAATATTTTCTTACGTTAGTCGATTATTGGCAATACTCCTGAGCAGTAGGACATGCAACTTTGTGAGGTGTAAACCAACCCGGTTCCTATGGGATTCTATGAGACACGGTCTTACGTTAACACTCATATTAAGTAAGGCTCTAATTATGTAGCTGGCACGCATGAATATTGCTCTAATTTGAACTCTACTTTGCACACTTTGTCGGAATACACTGTCTCTACTGGTTCTATGTTAGTCAGCTAAAGTTTTTGTATTGTAGGTTAGACATCCATTTAGTATATCACACTACTATGAAACTAAGGTTGGATTTATACTCAACGTTGTCACGTCAACTTAATGTGTCGCAGACCAGAATAATGGTCAAGTTTACGTTCATGTAATCAATATATCATGTTATGATGTAGCTTTTACTAAAAATAGATTACACTGTCAATCTTGCTGTGGCTGTAATTTTTATTTACCACGTCAGACTACGTCACATCAGACATACATTGCTTGCTGGGATGATATTGCAAGTCAAAGGAAGCCTAATAAAATTCACTGTTTTTTTAAGTAGACCGTCAATAAATAATGTTGCTGGATAAAGGTTTATTGCGCTGAAAACTATGTTTTGATGCATAAATTACTATTGTTTTCGGTCCGTAAACAATATCGTTTGTCCTCTGCTAGGTAAGTTTTACTGGCCGGTAGTTCGTTTCTTTGTGTGTATAGGCTTAATTGTCAATATTTAACTATTTTAAGTAACATGTCTGTGCAAGGAGAACAATAATTGCGACACCTGTTTAGTTTAGTATACTTGTTTATCTCATGATTCAGTTTGATCTATGTAATCATAGTGCTTGAAGAAAGTAATGAAGCAGATCAGTTTTGTGAGTAAAGGTGCTAAATCTTTCGTTCCCCATAGTGTGCTTAAGCATCATAACTAGAAAGCGATCACTGAGAGACTATGTATACATTAATGTGTAACTAGCTCCCGGAAGCTGATGTTGAGAGTTTAGAACTTGTACAGTACAGGAGGATATGATGTTGATATATCAAATTTATTATATTTCCACTAGTTCAAACATATCACTTATTCACTCCGTTTGTAATTTTCACGTGAGACAGTAATAATATGAACGCATTATTATAACTTAGGCTTTGCTTAAAACGATAGATAATTTATAGTGACTCCCATATCAGTCCACTCTTAATGAGTATAACGCAAATCAGTCTGCTTATAAATAGAAGAAAGTACTTTGGATTCTGCTGTTGTCATACATTATAAAGTAGTGTTCATTTTGGAAAAAAACGATAAATATGCTTGATGTGCGTTTTTAAAGTGTACGTCTGGCCTCGACCATATTTCAAGATCACTGCTACTGAATGATTTCCCCTGCGTTAAAGTCGACAGCTGGACAACCAAGTGTCTGTGTTTTCACTTTTCCGAAAAAAAGCAGTATACAGTCCTGGAAGAGCAGTATTGTACGTCTTAATTAAATGCAACTGGCTGTGAGCTGGTATTAAAAACCTTTGAATAATTTGAAATTTTAGTTTGTCAGACACTAACTCTCGTTGGATATTTGCTCGTGAAAAGAGATGCATATGCATTAGAATACATAAGTAGGAGTAAGTGAATAAAAGCCGTGCAATACGACATTGAACACATATTACGCTTTGCGCAGGTTGTAATAGCTGACCTGATCGTTAAATAATATTCATGAGCATGTCAGCAAACCACATTTATGTGAATTCCCTGATTAAAAACATATTATTTGTTTATTGAATTACTCCATATTGTTGACTAAAGCCAATACTATTTGTTTATTTAGAATAGAACAGTTGTGAAACCTCACAGATTACCTTACAGACTGTTTCGCCATCAGAATTATGGTACTATGGAACAATCTACGGAGGGCACTACTAACAGAACCTTCTACAAAGTTTCTTAAAAGGAAGCTGAAAGCTCACTTTAGCTTCACAACCACTTCCACCATTTACTAGTTCTTTTGTCCTTTAGTCCAAAAAAGTAAGAAGACTACAGCTTAATATTATCAATGTTAAAGTTGTAAATGGAAACCTGGTGTAAATGTTGTTTGATACTCCATTGTTATTGAAACTACTCCTGAATAAACTTGTAAGGCCGATCCTATTTTGATTTATCAAGGTGACATTCGTGAGAAATCCATGAGATGCAAACGTCTTAGCGCATAGTTCACATGTAAGAAGTAACTTTTAGGAGTAATACAGTACACATTCCTGCTATTTTCTTGAATAACGTAAAGACGCGGATCCGTGTATAAATTACTAAAGGAAACATCGTTGCGCCCCTAGCCCCTAGCGTCACAGTAGTCGAAGTATAGACACGAGTAATGAGCGTCCTAGCCATCCTCACCAATGGCCCTCCAACTCCCTTTTATGGGCAAAACAACAGACATACACCACATACTGGTAGCGGATTTCCGGCTTTCTAATGTTAAACTTGCTTTCACGTAAGACATAATGCTTCCAACTCACCTAATAATGCTACGTGGTGTATTTTTAATAACAAGCCTCCTGCAATAGACCAATAAAACCCCTGACTTGACTCCAAGATGTTAAGTGCGTGGGTCTCATAATCCTCCCGAGAACATTATTGGTATCCACTACTACTAGACGCTCAGTATTAGTTTGATTCGCTGATGGGATAGTTATCCACAATACTGATGAAAATAACAAACCAGAGGCCGTCTTCTTTCCCTGTGCCTTATAACATCATAGATGAAAGTTACAAACGAACATGAGTGCAGCTAGAGAATCCCAGACAGCAGCAACATCTTTTTAGCTACAAAAAACCGTGATTTTCGATATCTACAAAATTATACTAAAAAAACGGAGTAACATTTTGTCACATAAAAAAGCAAGGTTGCCCAAAGGGATGCACTGACTTGAGTAGCAGTAGCAAAAACCAAGAAATCAAAGCGGATTCGAAAAAAGGCTCCAACATATGGAGTATTACATAAACTGCGGAATCTTAGCAAACTAAAATATTGATGTATGCAGCCACACCAAAATAAAAGTGGAAAGACACACACAACGAGGCAAGTGGACCATCATTGCTTTTAAAGATGGTGGAAACGATAATTCCCGCTTCGTTCTGATTAGTCTCTAAGTTCAATGTCAAAATTACGAAACGGAGTCAGATTTAACTCCAGCGTTACTTTGACCTTTAAGTGCTCAGTAACCTCCGTCGGTGAACGACGCCACTCGATCGTTGCCTTATTTTGATGTGAGGTACTCTCAAAAGGTGACATTATGAAATCAGAAGAACTTATTCGCTTGAAAAGTTACTTTCTTAAGAATTCCCGTGTTAAGGATTTCTCTGGTTATGGGGGGAAAATACATACACTTGGGTGGAATAGCAATGGGTCGAGATTAGCATCTGGATCATCTGACAAGCTTGTAAATATATACTCACTGGAATCCACAAGATTAGTTAGTTTAGATTTTGCTCTATCGGTTGTTTTCAGACAAAAGTACATAGTTTCCGAGGACATAATGAAAGCGTAGACCAACTTTGTTGGCACCCATCAGATAATGATGTTGTTGCAACTGTGGGTGCAGATAGTGCTATTCGTTTGTGGGACTGTCGGACCAAAAAAGATCCAATCACAGCACAATGTAAAGGGGAGAACATTAATTTGGCATGGTCACCGGATGCACGTTACATCGCTGTTGGTAGCAAAACAGATTTGGTATGCTTATTTAACCTCCTTTTTGCTCACACAGCTGTCTGTTTTCACTTTGTTATTTGTTAACCAATACATGCAATCAAATTAATGTTGTTTGTTAATGTACACAACTAAATTCGTTTTTACGACAAATATACTTTTAAACGCAATTATAAGATTTATTCGAAACCAAAAGCAACTTTAGAATTTTACTTTGTATCTTAATTGACCAGCCTTGAAAGTGGCAGCGAGTTTCTGGTTTATTTTGTAAGACCAAATAACTTCAATTTTGTTTTTAATCCATGTTCAGAAATTAGGGGTTCCTTGGTTTATTGTAGCTTCAATATCTTCAAACCATTTCATCTCAATTTTACCTTTCAATAACTGTGAAAATGTTCCACTGTGAAGACATAACAAGACTTACGTTTAACCTCGTAGTTAACGTTAAGCACATTTTTAAGAGATCGGATCTAGCAGATGCCATGCCACATTAACATACGCCTGTTACCCCTCGTGGAGGAGAATACGCCGTCCACAAGCATTCTTAATCGAGATTTGTTTTGGACGATCCTTCCAAGTTGTTTCTAGTTGTTGTTCATCCTAATCATATCTGCTTTCATTTCTCGGTGCAGTGTGTCCTTTGGTCTTCCTCTTTTTCGTTTCCCTTAGGATGGAGTTTGATGATTTGCGCAATATATGTCCCATCCACTTCCGGCGTCTTTCCCTAATTTCCTCTTCGGGTGGAAGCTGGTTTGCTTTCTCTCACAGTAGGTTGTTAATGATAGTATCCGACCAATGTATGTTGAGTAATCTTGCGTAGACAACTGTTTATAAATACTTGTACATTTTTGATAGTGGTTGTACTAGTTCTCCAAGTTTCAGCTACGTACAGTAGAACTGTCTTGATGTTCGTATTGAGGATTTTGGCTTTGATATTGGTTTACAGCTGTTTTGAGTTTCATGTGTTCTTCAGCTGTAGGAATGCCACATTAACATAGCAAAATAAAATTGTTCCCAAATAAATCTCAGAGTAGTAGTAAAAAAACGATTAGGTACGAGAAAATAAGGGATAGGGGAGTTTCGGGAGTTATGTTCTAGAGAAAGACAGAGTATGTGCATCCTTGCTTTTGCAAACGACTCTGAGCCATGTCACCCAAAGTATAACGATTGTTGTCTATTTGTTATTCACTTTGGTAGGGTTTTTATTTAGATACCTAATTTGCGTGATTTAAGCATTTTGTTTACCAGCTAAATCCTATGTCCAAGATCTAAAAATATAACTATTTTTATTACCTCAGATCGCTAAAGTTCCGTTACCACGTTCATGGCTTTTGTCTTAAGTGCATAAATATGTTTGTTACCAGGTAGTTTTTACTCCAGTAATAATTTTCGCGTTTTATTCATACTGAAGAGTTGTTTGCAAATCTATCTGCTTACCACTGTTTTAGGTTTCATGGTTTGATTTGCGTGCTGGTTTCAAAGTGGTACAGGCGGAACAGTTCACTTCAGAAATTAATGAATTCGCCTGGAACCCTAGCGGGGAAGCGTTTCTTTTAACTACTGGTCTTGGAAGTATATTAGTCTACAGGTTGGTACTTAATTACAATTCTTTTCAAAAGTAGCAAAAAATTTGCCAATCACACTGATCACATTTTTGAGGGAACTCATTTGGAAGCTATTGTTGTATATTTATCAATGAGACAAGAAGAAAACAAACTGACAATGAGAAATTAGACTTAAGTTTTGCGGCGAATAATTGCACTGATGGGTTATGGGGATTTGAACTGATGCATACATTTATCAGGCTCTACGTTGTAACTGGCTGACTTAATACCCTGTAGCAAAACTACCGTGATTAATATGATAAAACTATGAGGCCCACAAACTAAAGAACAACAGACTTAGAAAGACGAAGAGTCGCTTGTTTCCTACTGAGTGCGTAACAGTTGGTTCGTGCTACTTATCAGACTACAACACATACTTCTCAGCTTCTTGTACTCGGCATATTCCTCCATATATTTTCCTGTAAAAATCTTACAATGTACTCGGATTTATTTTTTTATTTATTTTAACACATAGACATTGGTACAAGGAGGCACCAAATACATATGCGCCACACAAATCTCATTCGATATGTGTGAGGGCTGTGATACTGCCCGGGTGCCCAAACCGAAGCAGGTGGTTTTCTTAGGGGGCCACTCCCCGAGCCTTCGACCTGAAGGTCTGATCCACAAGGCAGTGGAGCATCGTAAGGAGATGCAGTCCCATGGAAGCCGGTGACCAACAATTGGTTCATACGCCATTTGTTCCCTCAGGATACTGGAGCCCATGTGCACAATTGGTTTGGAATCCGGTTAAAGCGCCGGACATTCGGTTATCGTCCTCTCAATTTCGTAAACAACACTGGTGCCACGAGAAGGCAGCGAGTAGGACTTCCCTGGCAGAGGCTATATACGCGTGGCCATGTGAGAGCATTTCGAGAGGGAGAGCGGACTCTCCCCACTCTCGGCCATACCAGGGCATTTGGGGGCTTACTCGGATTACTTAAGAAATGTAGTTTTATCTGGTAAATAATCCATCCTAACGTCTTATGAAAGCTTCAACCCTAATTCTACGGATCCTTGGAATTTATTGTGCACTTACTAACCATAAAATAGACTGAAAATTGTTTATAATAGCGTATAGTTGGAAACTAGGTAGTGAAGTGGTAGTTGTGGTAGCATAGTAACTTTAATTATAGCAATTCAAAATATATGCCAACAGATCATGTTTTGTGTATTATTAGACAAATATAATATCGTCTTCATATTTGCTGGTAAGGTATTCCTATTTAAGTAAATAATTAACTCTATAATACCCTGGTTTCAAAACTATCTTTTGACATATCGGCAATCTTACAAGAAATATACCGTAGCTATCTGATATACTAACTATTTGAAATGATAGGTTTTATTATTTGTGCTCCATAGGATTTCCTTTTGTTTGTGTTTTAAAGTACTCATTAATAGTATGTAACTCTAAAATATGGTTGACGGACATCAGTTTTACTTAGGTAGTGTGTCTGTCGATTGCACGCAGTGCTAAACGGACAGGTTTGATGGAACGAAATAAACTTTTAAGTGTCTCCATTTCATGGTAACTGCATTTTATGCACTGTGAAAGTTCTGATTACTAATGTCATAGCACAGATATGTTTTTACAAATAATTTGTGGATATATTTTATAATGGAAGTGACGAAGTAATACAACAGATTACAAATTATTAGCGGACCAGTTCTTTTAATTGACTAAACTAAAAAATAATAAGCTATATTAAACAAGTTTTGTAAAAAGCCTTGACCAAATGAAATCCTCTCTTTCCAGTATCTACCATTTTAAAAAATGTTACTTATTTTATTTGTATTCTCTCAGCATAATCACACTGATTATCAATTATTATTCTTACAGCCTCCTAATTCAGTAATAGTCTGAGTAGTATAAACTGACTGATCAATCTGAGATTTCTTATAAATAAAAAGCCTTTTGATTCTGTGATTTTTTTATCAAAGTGGGAAACCAGGTGACATGAAACGTGAAGCAAGTATCCAAGCTCACCCAGTCAATGCAATGTGTCTTCAATTTTCACCAACAGGTCATCAATTTGCTGTTGGTAGTGCAGATGCTCTGGTGTCCATTTGGGATGCAAATGAATTTGTTTGCTTACGTACATTATCTCGGTAAGTTTATCGGATTTTTCAGTAACTTTATTTTTTCAAAACTATATTTTTTAAATTAGATTTCATTTATTAAATATAGGTTCATGAAAATGACTTCCATTCATTTCCTAACTGTAAGGGCTAGTAGCAATACTATCTGTTTGCTCAAATTGAAACAAATAAAGGAAGTTTCGAATCTGTGACTTAGTGGCTGAAAGTTAAACTCCTTAACCACTTAACTAACGTTTCATTCAAACTATATACAATATTTCAACTAACCGTCCGTAATATTTTGATGATGTTCAATAGCCCCCAAATGTCCTGGTACGGCCGAGAATGTGGAGAGCCAGCTCTCCCTCGAAATGCTCTCACATGGCTACGCGTATACAACCACTGCCTTCGCGGCAGGGGTGTTGTTTACGAAATCGAGAGGACAAAAAGCGAATGTTCGGTGCTTTAACCGGGCTGGTGTATATGAAGGATCCACCTAGGGGAGTTGGAAAATCCTGATTCCAAATCAGTGGTGTACATTGGTCCAGGATCCTGAAGGAACAAATGACATATGAACCAATTGTTGGTCACCGGCTACCATGGGACTGCATCTCCCGACATTGCTCCACTGCCTTGTGGATCAAACCTTTAGGTCAAGGGCTCCATGTGTGGCCCTCTAAGAAAACCGCTTGCTTTGATCTGGGCACGCGGGCAGTATCACAGCCCACACACAAATCAAGTGTCTTGCGTGGCGCATATGTATTCGGTACCTCTTTGTACCAATATTTATGTGTTCAAATAAATAAATAAGATACACAATAGAGGATTGAATAAAGAAATAAGAACCCAAAGAGATCTTATTAAAGGATTAAAAATATAATTGTTGTTAAAAATGTCAAAAAAAACAAAGTAGGGAATAAACATGTTGAAGAGCATAATAATTTTACAAACGAAGCTATTAAAAACTTTTCTACCACATCGATCTCGGATTAATATCAAGACTCATTGCTGTCTAACCGACAGGCGTTTCTAGTAGCCTAAGAAAAAAGCTCTTACACATAATCAGTTTGACGTATGCATCAATTTGTTTGCCAGGTTTATTTATTCAATGTACGTTTAGTCCTTCAAAGTTCAATAATACTAACTCATAATTATAAAGTCATTAAACTATTTATTCCTATAGTCTTAAATTTTGGTCATTTAAATCGTTTTTTATCTTTTATGTGTTTAGTTCACTTTAAACCGTTCTTTAGTCATTTTTATGTTGTTTCTGATTACATTCGATTTTCCTACTTATTTTATCATTTGATACAACTCATTTTAGTAACTTTAAATACTTAGCCAGTTTCTATAGTAGGACTTCAGAAAGCAATAACGAAACCCCTTCCATGGAAATAGTTCAAATCCAACTAGTTTTTTGTTATTATTTCTGAATCTTCAACGTTTTATCACGTTGTGTTTTCCTTTATACTTTCTTATCTCTGTCGTTAACATATTGTTTCTCGATGCTGCTTTAAATTGTGCTTGATTAACATTTCAACTTTAAACTAGCAAACAAAATAATAAGTAAATAAATAAGATACATTATTCATCTTATCATTTTTGTTTACCTAGCATATCAACAAACCTCATTTATCTTGAAAGCAGAAAACATTTATTTTGATCATAAGTGTCTTCGAAGCATTGTTCGAGTATAGTGGAACAACTAAGTAAGCAATTTTGACGTTAGGCTTAGAGTGGCGAAACACTTGATGAGTCTTCATCAAATGAGGTGTTTGAAACACATTCTCCGTAGGTCTAACCACCGCCTGCATCGACGCATAATGTTTAGTGATGTAATAGTAGATTGGAAGAAAGTTAAATGCGAGAAAATTAAGACATGACATCAGTCCGTGTATCCACTGACTGTTGGGATGAGTCGTGTTTATAGGTTTAGACAGCTGACTGAGGTTCGTGTGACAATCTCGGTAAGTAGTTGAAAACTTTAAGCAGCATGGTTCAATACCGATCACAATCACGAAGGTGTATCCACTTTTTATTTTACTCCAGATTTTGGATTTCAGTATTCTTTAATATATTCCTTTTCGAACCATATTCTCAATGTTTAATCTTTCCCATTATCATTGGTATTACATTATTTTGACTGCTTTTGTATTCACCTTTTTAAATTCATATCGTTTTACTATTGTGCTGTGGTAATTTGAGTTAACACACACCTTTACCAAGCTCTATGGTTATCATGACTGACTTAAATAAAATGATGGGCTATTGTGATTATAAAAACTAATGACTGTCACGAAGTATTATTCTTCTAATGTATCTTCTTCTCATCAATAGCTTAGAATGGCCAGTACGCACTTTGGGATTCTCTTATGATGGCAAGTTAATTGCTGCAGCTAGCGAAGATCATTTCATTGATATTGGCCATGTACAAACAGGTAAGAATTGTAGCTTTTATTCATAATACAATTTTAATTTTAATTGGTATTTTAGTAGAGCACGAGTATGAACGTTTGGATAACTATAAATATCTTTAAGGTTACTGATGCACTTAATTTATGAATGAAAACAGATGTAAAAGTTTAATAGTGGAGTCTTTTTTTGTCATAAGCTAAAAATGTCCGAAAAAAATTAAAGTTTTCAATGTTTATCAAGATTGGAAAACAATCTAATTTGGGAAGTTATTGAAAACCAGAAAGCAATAGATAATTGTTCTGTCTTATAATGGGAAGTGCGCATTCATAACTTCATTGTGGATCGAACACAGTACATTCAGGTTTCTTAATTTTTAAATGACTGAGTCACCATCTTACTGTAATCAATCCAATATATTGTGCAACCATCTTTCATTGTCTTTGGTGATTAACTGCCTCACACTCGACACGGTTGCACTCTACTGGTCATTAATTCACACTACTGTTACTCCCAATGGAGCGTAGGCCGCCGACCTACCTTCTCCAACCCACTTTGTCCTAGGCCTTCCGTTTTAGTTCTATACAATTGTTCATTCTTCTCATGTCTGTCTCCGTTTCTCGACGTAATGTTTTCTTCGGTCAATTGTTGAGAAATGCCCGACAAAGGACTTGAAAAAACCGTTTGGATCCCGTCCGGGTTACTGCCGGTCCCAAGCCGGGATAAAGTAGGAGGGTTGAGCATGAGGTTAGTTACCCCATCCCGTAGTTAACTAACTTGCTAAAAAAACGCTAACCATAAAAAATAATTCATTACTTCACACAACTTTCTGGCTCTATTAATATTATTATCTGCATTGTTGTGCTTATTCCACTTCACTATTAATGTAGAATGTAACAACTCAGACCGATACATATTTTGTCAGCCACACTGCTGTTTTTCATCTACTTATTTTCATATTCAAACTGAATTGATTTCGTCAATTAAAAAAAGAACTCATTTAATTGTCTTTGTACTGTATATAAACTACCTTGTTCAATGAAACTTGTTACGATAAGTCAGTAATTGATTTTAGACTTACCAATAACTTATAAGACAAGTGTTTAATTAATTTATTTATTTATTCTCCCCTCTCTCAAAATAATCTAACAGGTGAACAAGTCTATCAAGTTGGGACACATGCATCGGCTACATTTGTACTTGCTTGGCATCCTCGACAGTATTTGTTGAGTTATTCAAGTGAAGCGAAATACGAACGAGATCAAGGTGTTATTCGATTATTTGGTTTAGTGAATGATGATTTATAAGGATTTTATGTATGAACATAAAGAGTAGTGAAAGCGTAATAATGAAAACAACATCAGAAAATAATCTCTTTTTTGTAAATTGTATAAAATTGTATATTCTTAATGCAAATATTTATAATGAAAACTGTTGTAGATTCATTAAAAACACATGTATAATGTTACTTGTCTTACAGTTTACTAATTCATTGGGGTTTGAATCCCATCCTTGTCACCAATTCAATTGCATCTTAAGACGTCAACTAATATCATGTACTAAAGTTACCAGTCAGAAGTTTCTATTCTAATTTTGTCTATTCCTCAACTACTATTTCACCTTTAGCCTAATGTCCCAGACTTGACCGAATATACCAGCACTATTGATCTTCGGCCGACACAGCTAAGCTGTTATTGGTTCTGAATTTGTAAGCTCTTCCTTATACCCTGCTGTTACGTCCTTGATCTGTCTACTCACTTTTAGTGCTGAGGATACTTGTCTAATCTAGATTAAGGCCTTAACGCGATAAGCTGATCGGCATAATCTTGAGGCTAGTATGCGTGAGTTCGAAGTGGGGTAGAGAGACAAAAACTATTCTATCACCTGATTAGCTGATAAGCACTCGAGTGAGAAAAGACAAGTTAACTGGAACACTACTCGATTTATTCTCAATTCCGATCTGGCTCCCGGTTTCAGATCAGTATAAAAAGAGGACATGAATAAATAGATGACTAACCCGACCACAACGTTCAACAATTAGGAAAATACAATTATGTCCAAAACTGGAGATTAGCGTAGAAAATAGAGTACAAAATAATACGTTTAAATTATAATAGCTTTGGGACAAAAAGGGTTATGGCACTGAATCATACATCAAACGAAAGCTTATGATATGTAGAATAGACTAGGGGCAAAAATAAATGTTACTGTTTTATAAGCTTTGATTTAATTAAATAACGTCTCGAAAAATAACTTCCGTAGTTTGTCAAGGTTTCTTGTTTCTCTGTTCACATCACCTACCTTATGTTGAAGAAGTCACAAACCTACTTCGATTACTATTACATTTCAAATAAATGTGGGCTTATATCCAAACATACTTTAACGCCCCCCCCCACCGTAAAGTACAAAATCACAATCGTACACAAATAAGCCAAAAGTGGCTGTGAAAAATCGGTTGACAATGAAATAGAGATAACGATGGTTGAAGGGTTAAACGGAAGCTTAAAGAAGACGCAATATATAAATATCATAGCTTCAGTTACTCAGTAAGTACACAAATAAAATATAAACAATAATAATAATTTAAAAATCGTTTCATAATATTTGTCCAGTTATGTCAAAATCTTTATATAATCAGCTTCATTACGACTGGTGGAGATCTGTATTCACTGAGTAGTCGTTATTGGTAGATGTACCGAAATAACGCACTCGGGATTAGCTAACGTTAGAATACGCTCCTAGCTTCTCGAAGTATAAATAAATGAATGAAGTATTTCACAGTAAATGATGGTCAGTTTAGGCTACAAAATCACATTCAAGGTGATAAAATCAAACACAAAAATAAAAACTCAGCACAGACAGGTTCAAAAATAATCAACTTAATGTAGCTGTGTGAAGGAAAAATGCATTGATCCAATGAAAGTACTGGTACTATGTGATCTAAACGAAAAGGTTTGCAATAAAAAAACTGGCTACTCATAAGTAGCAACAGTTAAAATACATAAATCTCACAACCGCCGTGAACTTGTTTTGAGAATTACTTGAATCGATTGTGAACAAAATGAACGTTGTGGTGTGAATCTGTTTGGACGGATCGCTATTTCCTTAAGAATTGACTTCAGAATTACGTTGATTTCAAAGTTCCAAGACTAGGATTCATTCCAACATTGGGTGGAACATATTTCATAGAGAATATTGTATCGTGCACAATCTAATTTTCCTTCTCATTGTTTAAACTTAAATTATAAGTAAAGCTTTGAATAATTCAGTACTTGAAACTCAGGACCGAATTTCAATTAGTCTGTTGGTACATGTTTAATCAAACCTTACCAATAGTTATGTAGACGTCGTGCCCGTTGAACAAGTTAGCGGCCATTTGGATCCAGTAATTTAGTTGCTGTTTAAAACGAAAAGTTGGTGAACTCAAAACTTGGATGTTCAGCTGATGAGTTCACTTATGGCCACAATCCATCCATTCTGTACAAAATAGCTTATATTAGATGTAATAGCTTGCATCTTTTGATTCATTTCAGCTACCTTCGTTTGTCGATTCCTATCTGAAATTTATAATGACGAAATATTTTGTCCACTTCTAAATGTCTTACTCATGCATGCGTATTTTCTTGCTTGTTATAATTTCTAAGATTTAATTCTTCATCATACAGATAGATCGATGAAGACCTTTTCTTGAATTGTTTGGCGAGTTGCACTGTTTTTGTCAGTAAATGTATGAAGCAGTCTAGGTCAATTGTATTAGAAAAGTAATATGTAAGAGAGTGTACTGCTGAATATCTTCGAGTCTACTCTGATACTTCACATAATAATCGACCTGAGAACGGTTTTTATTATAACTCTCAACGGTGTCCAATTTCCAGAAGTTGAAACAGAGTTGTGGGGAAAGTGTATTTCAAGTACAGAATAAATCAAACGACTAGCGAGGACACAATGAGAAGGACGGATTAATGAATTTTGTTTAACAGGCAAATATTTATGCGGATACGATTGAGTCATCAAGCGCTTTGAGTAAGTAGGAAAAATAAACGTGTAGATTATCATATGCATACTCAGTTGTACAAGTATGAATATGTATATGACATACAATTGGATAACTGTCCTCATTGAGGGTTGGCTGTATTATAATATTGTTATAGCAAATATTGTAAACTATAAATACCTCTGTTTTTCTGTACATTTATGACTCTTACTCAATTATTGTCTCCTCTATTTCCTCCATCTTTCGATTTATGACTGTGAGGTTCGACATTTTCGAATGCCGATAGTTGTATACTGTATTCTTCCTTAATCAAGTAGGGGACGTAACTATTACAAACGGTTCCATCACCACTACTATAACTGAAAATAAACACTGATATAGTTCATTCTTATAGATGAATAAAAGTGTACTACATCACGCATAAAGGAAGGCATGGATGAACATTCGGATTTATTGTACACCTGAAATAATTCAAAATATATGTTTGAATATAATGAGTTCAATATGATTTACATATCCGGTTAACATTTAAATTTAAATACACTGAACTAGTTTGTATAACTTAACACTAATTAGTCAGTAAATTGTTGAATGTATACAGTATTAATGGATTGAATTAATCTAACTAATAAATATCAGAAGGGGTTTTTGTGGATATTATAGTAATTTCAATAGTTAAGATCATGAATCAATTGAAGCTAAACTACCACGGAAAACCTGGAAGCACTGGATGATTGTTTCGTCCTATCGTGGGATGCTCACTGATGAGGAGTCCCACAATAAAACGAAGTGGCCGTCAAGTGCTTCCAGGTTTTCCATGGTGGTCTAACTTCAATTGACTCATGATCTCAACTATTGTATTAAATACAACTGAATTATCTATTTTTTCCTTTTAAGAAATTTCAAACGCACATTAACTAAAAGACTAATATTTGAATGAAGAATATTCTTTTCAATGAATTCTCTTCAGATTCTACAATTATATAAACCAAATTATTAAATCCGAAAAATGACCAGGTTAAGAACAAAGTACATCGTTTAAAGTCAAAGCATGTGAATCCAAGATTGTCAAACAAAATAGGACAAAATAAAATTGTTAATGTTTATATGAATCATATAGAATGTTAACTTGGATCTGTTTATATGTTAAGTGAAAATTTTGAGATCCATGATACGAATAAATATTTGAAGATTAATAATAATAATACAAAGATTTGTGAATAAAGATAACAGAGACAATTATATTTGACTACGAAAGGTTGTAAGTACAATAATTAGATTAGATCATTCAATAGCTAAGGTTACTACTGATTAATTGACCTTGTAGTTGGTCAGGGTTGAAAATGTTTCTACTATGATTTTGAGATGGTGAAGATTTTTTTCTCAGGTGGATGATTTTGATGGAATTTTGTTCTTTGAGCTGGATGTTTTAGTCGTGGAGCTTTCATCGTTCTTCTATGTACAACATTTTATTAACTTGACGATACTAATATGTAGTTTTATAATCTATTCTATTAGAACAATGTAATTCTTTTCATTTTTAACTATTAGACTGCAAATCGGTCATTTAGATAAACCAGTTTCCTTCAACCAACACGATGTGTATATCATTTTTCCATAACTTAACGTTTTCTTGAGAAATTATTTTGCTAATTATGTTTGACTACTATCAAAATATGAGTAGGCCGATAAGCGATACACACATTTTATCTGGTACAGTTTATATTGAACTGGTTGTCGTCATTGCGAAAACAAAGAAATTTTCATTAATATTCATACCATCAAGAATTGTTAGCTTTTCACTCAAACATTTTATTATTGCGATTTAAGAACTGTTAATTACTTTCGTTTTATTTTTAAATCAAGTGTACCAGTCCACTCGATGTTATCGATACTCCTTAATGATGAGTGTTAAGTAACACTGTACGTAGGTTCACAGTTCTCTACTGACTATCTCCAACCACCTAATATCTAAGTACTAACTATAACTAGTGGATTGAATGATTCAAGTCAATTATTTCTAAGGATCAAGTATCATAATACTGGTAACTATTCAGTAACTGTATTGCCTTTAAAAAACTTTCCACCTTATAAATTAAGTTTAAATTTCTTGATATGCCAACTCTATTAACTTTTTAAAAACACACTTTATTTAATTTGAGTAAACATTTCTGTAGAACACATACAAACATTTAAATAATAACATCCTATAATTTTGTCACTGTAAACTTACAAAATCTTATATATGATAGCATGTGATCATATGTTTCATTTAGGAATTGAACCACAATAGTTCCTTCTTATTGATATCTTTGACTTTTTAACAGTAACAAGGTAATCTGAATAATTATCATGTGTTCACCAGTGACTGACTTCAAGATAGATTTTCTAGAGTTCTAGTGAGAATTCCTGACCAGTGGAGTTCATCCGTGTCTGTTGTGAGGCAGTTACTGACTGAAGATAACGGAGGAAGGTCTTGCAATTTCATGGATTGATTGAAGTTAGGCATTAACACCATTGAATACCGGACGTCTTAATGGTCTAGAGGTTAAGAGTTCACTTTTGAGTGCATAATGCGGAACCGTGGGTTCACACTCTCGTCCCATATTAGGACGAAACGGCCGTCCAATGCTTCCAGGTTTCCCATGGTGGTCTAGCTTCAATTGACTCATGAATGCAACTATAGAATAATTTATTGGTTATGCATTTAAAAGTAGTGTACCTGCTGCATCTGATTTTATATAGAAAATTTATCTTTGTCATAAATACGAGCAGTTTTATTTATTTGATATGATACTGTTAAGAATGATCAGTTTTGTAGTAAATTATGTATTTATTTCATGCAGCCAAACTCCCGACAGAGACTTCCACTCGTAGAATCAATGTGTTACTCTGTTTTCTGATCAGCGGCTGAACCTATAAAAGACAAACGTGCTTTGTTATTAATATAGCATATTAAATCAGAAAATCCCTCATTTCTTGTAAAAAAAAAAATTAATGTTTTCACTTGTGCTGTTAGTCAGAGTTACATTAACGGTTCGGTTTCCATAGTTTTTAACCTTCTCAATTTCCAGGTTGTATTTGTCACAAACAAATCTCAATTTATGTGTCGTTGTAAATTAGGGAGAACCATGCAACTGTTTCAACATAGTATGGAATTCTTCAGAAGTGTACACTCACTACTCCGTCAGTGATCGAACTGAGGATCATCTAGTCTCAAAGCAAAGTTTAACCATTGGATCTACTGATTCTCCATCCAATCGTAGTGTTCCGAATTCAATGTTCAGAGTGTGATACCTGTAGATGGTTGTGACTGGACACTATTGAGGAGTCCCATGCTAGGACGGAACAGCTATCAAATTTCCCCTGCTTTTTATTGGTACTGCGAATGAGATCAGTCTGTGATAAACTTAACCTACAAATTAACTCAACCTCTACGACACTCTTACGAATAGATCCTGTTAATTCGTCAAATACCATGTTAGTTTCGTATCAATCGTATTATACGCAGTCGGTTTCTGTCTTATCAAATAATAAATTTCGATATTATATAATAGTAGAAAGCAAAATAAAGTTCTCCATACATGATTTCTGATTCTATTTAATTGATGTCTTAAAATAAAGTGAAACTCTTGAGTTAAGATCATACTGTTTACCTTGAAAACAATATCAAACATAGACTGAAGAATATAAAATGAGTATTTTATCTTCTTACCAAATAATCTTATATGTAGCATTGCTTCTAATATCTACTAATTTTATCTAGAGTAAATTTTCCTCGTTTGATACTGTAGATGACACTTTTTTAGACTGAGTTTTCAGATTCAAGTTATAGTCATTCATATTGAAGTGACAAATCGATCTAGGCTAGACAACTACTGGAAGTACTAGACGACTGTTTCATCTTAGAATAAATTCCCCAGAATTGCGCATCCATGACCCTGTCACTGAAAATCGGACGAAAGACCTTCGGACATGCACATAACATCTGGATCACCTTCCATTGTCTTCAGTGGATACTTTCTTTAAACCCAATAGGGTTGGACTTTACTGGTCAGCTGAACTTTTTTAATGCACGTTTGGTGGGACTAAACTCTGTCCACTAGAAAGTTTTTCCTGAGAATTTTGCATTTCAGCTTTTTTGGAATTTCTGCTACATTATCACTTTGAAATCTAGTTTATATGACTACAATGTTCATTGAAAGCATCCTGTAGCTATAACTATAACCCCAAAAATCTCCACAATACCTAAGAAGACTCTCTTCACAAATATCCAATTTTAAAGTGATATTGAGACAGAAATTTTAATTGATATTTTCATCAACTTAGAAAACCAACTTTTGTGTTTAACTTAAAATATACTTTCATTTTTTACAGCCGTTAGGAGTAGAAGCTACTCGTAAGTTACTAGTATTTGACCACAGATGTCTTAGAAATATTGCCGGCGTTTTCTGGGATCACCGGGTAAGTAATAGTGAGGTCAGATGCAGGGTATTAGAGAATGATGGTGAATCAGTTGATGAGGTTGTGAATCTTCATCAACTGAGATGGTCGGGTCACGTGTTACGTATGCCTGAACACCGATTACCACGATGCGCAATGCTGACTAGTGTTAGAGACGGCTGGAAGAAAGTTAGGGGCGGCCGAACCAAAATATGGCACCAATGCTTGAAGTCACTAACTTCTGGTTTGAGCCATATTAGTAGATGCAGATTACTTGGTTGAAGTCTGCGTGACTATCGTAACAAATGGTTGGAGACTCTGGGTGACGTGGCCCATGATTGATCACAATGACGTAGATGTATACACTCTTTGTCTTCCCTTAAAATGTGCGATTAAAACTGCTTCATATCTTTCTTTCTACGAACTAATTCTATCTTCCTGTATAATATCCTTAAATTAAATCTTTCTTTTATGTGTTATTACCATTGAAGTGACCACTTCTATGAATTTGCTGTTTATCTTGTTGTGCTAATGAGGTGTGGCAACTTGGACCGATGCATATATGTGCTTGGTCCTACGTTGTAGATGACTGACTGATTTTTTACAGCTCTCATTTAAAATGCTTAATCAACTTGAAAATAACTGTTTATTTCAATGTGCTATCTTTATAAAGAGTCTTCAGTTTCTTGGCACTTTTTGCTAAAGTTTTACTAGACATATTATACAGCTCAGTCAGTTTATTTACTGAGTAAACTTCGTTTTGTAATACACTATATTTGTACATATATTCATATATTGTAATAGTTATCTGTTTAAACTATTATTATTACTGCTGCTAATGTAATGAACGAGAATACAGGCGGGAGACAACCAATGTATTTCAATACAAAATTACAAAGTTCTTTGATAAAATGTGAAAGCCATACATTAAATGCTTCATTTGCAAATCCTCCATAAGTTGGCTTAATCTTCATCGTTCCTTCATTGCTATTACAACTACTCTCTGTTCTCATAATCTTCAATTCAATTTTTCCAACCCTGTACTACCAGGCGTTCCACTTCTGATTGGCATTGCATACTACTTATATCAACACACTACTACTAACACTACCAGTACTACTCACACTATTATTATTATTATTATTATTATTATTACTACCATTAGTGTTATTAATATATTGTCTTTGTTATAACCAAACTTTCTCTTTGAAAAAGCTTAACAAAACTAGTGCAAAAACAGTAAACAACTAATGATTCATGTTTTTGTTTCTTTTCTATTTGCCTATTTACTCTCTATTGCTTTTTATTTAACAGAACAATCATTTATGAATTTTCAATATTAAATTATTTTACTTCTCATTTGAAAGAGCTTGTTAAAAGTAAAACTAGTTTAATCAGCAAACCTGCACAGTCGTGAGTACATCTTATTTAAATAGAAAAAAACCCTTCACAATTCTCATCATCACAACTTTCACTGGACACTGCTGAGGAGTTCCAAGCTAGGAAGAAAGTGCTTCCACGTTTTCCATAGTGGTCCAGCTTCAAATTGACTTGTGGATTCGACCCCCTTCCTGATATTAAAACTGACTATTAAATTTACCTTATTACATATACTACAATGATAATGTTCTCTCAGTTTAGATGATCGACATACATCAAAACCACATTCATCATTTGAATGGTATTTTTTAATGGATTCAACTAGATTTGGTATAGAATGTATATCGGACTCTGTAAACCATAATGAAGTTGTTTTTAAGTCTAATTGTTCCATGTCAGATGAATCTGAAATAGAAAAAATAATAAATGAAAATAAGTATTTTTTTAAAGCATTAAATGAAAATTAGTGTATGTAAGTGGATAACACAATGACGTTTGAAGCGAATGGTGCTGGGTTCGAGTCCCATAATTGAACATCCATTCTGAAATGAAGGTACATTCAGCTGACGAGTTTCATACTAGAAGGAAGTGGCCATTTAGTGCTTTCAGATTTCTCATAATGATCTGCCTTCAATTGACTCATGAACTCAACTATATTAAAATTACTACAATCTCTACAAAACCTCCTTCTGATAACAAAATAATGTAGCGAACAGAACACGGGGAGGGACAATCGAATGTATTTAGCACAACAACTACAGACTACCTCAATAAAATCTAAATACCATATAGTAAATCGTCAA
Source organism: Schistosoma haematobium (assembly GCF_000699445.3). Classification (NCBI taxonomy): domain Eukaryota; kingdom Metazoa; phylum Platyhelminthes; class Trematoda; order Strigeidida; family Schistosomatidae; genus Schistosoma; species Schistosoma haematobium. The sequence continues at coordinate 11,606,701 of NC_067200.1, forward strand.
TTTGCAAAATATTTATGCATCAAATCAAACTGGACTGTTTCTGTTGCAAACACCAATCCATTGTCTCCCATTCCATTGTTCATGCGTTTTCTTACAAATTCCATTGTGTTTTTGCTCTTCTTTTCTTGATCTTCCCCTCATCTTCTGCTGCCAGACATTACGTTTTAACTCGCGTCATATACTACTCATATCAATATAAATAGCTCACACCACAATAATAATAAACACAAAATATATATTTTAAAAAAACATGTTTTATATTGTTTTTCTAGCGTTTACTTATTGTACCGTTCTTTGTTTGTTTTTTCTCTTCTATTTCTCAAATAATTCATTTAAACCAATATCAACTACCATGACAATTAATAAGCTAAATAAATGGATCCATTCAAAACAATGTAAATAAAATACAAAAAAAAGAGATAAATAAATGTGTATTCTGACTCATTAATTGATTAATTCAACTCAATTTTTTTCTAACAAGTGACTCTATTTTTTGTGCAAGAAAATGGTTGTCAATGAGAATTTAACAAAGAAAGAATAAAAAGAAAAAGAAAGAAAAAAAGACAATTAAACGCTACTGAACTAGACAGGTACAAACGAGTTTAATTCATTTATCACAGTTATCATTTGGTAATATATATATATATATATATTTTTTAGCGTTTATCATCGACTTCCCCTCGTCAAATAATAACAGGGGGTAGGCGGGGGGAGTCTCAATCGAATATAGTATACAGTATACAAATAGATAGATACGTATATATCGAACTACGCAACAGGATATTTGAAAATAAATTAGATACATAGTTATTAACAGTAGCAAAGTAACAATTATTATTATCATTAGTTGTAATAATAATAATAATAATAATAATAATAATGATAATTAAAAAGAAAAGAAAAATGAAAGAAAATTAAAACAGAATGTGTCATGTTTTGTCTTTTGTGTTTTTGATGGGTATTTTATTTTCTTTCTATTCGTGAACTTTCTCTTATACCATTGAAACATACATAGACATTCATTAGAATTGTATTTATTGGACATTAAATTGATTGTAACTAAGTTATTTTAATTTAATTGAAAAAAATAAATAAGTGAAAAATGATTTGTAAACTGTATGTGCATGTGTACGTGTGTGCGGGTTGGTGGGTGTGTGTAGAAAAAATACGAAAAAAAATTTTTTATTTTTATAAATACAACGAATATAGACAATGGTATACGTCCAGTTTGTGTTTCTATTCATTTAATTTAATCATGACAACAAAAGTGATAATAGCTTTATGTTTTATTAGTCATTAGTTCTTATTGAATTCTGAACAAAAAATGAGTTTTTCTTCATAATTTTGTTAGAAATAAAATTTAGTAGTTGAATTCATGAATCCATTGATGTTAGATCACCATGGAAAACCTTGAAGTATGTAATGGCTGTTTCGTTCGAGTATAGGACTCTTCAACAGTGCGCTGTCCAGTGTTTTCACGTTTTTCCATGATGAGCTAGCTTTAATTGACTCATAAATTCAACTACTAAATTACTGTAGCTTCCGAAAAAACCCTCTCTGAAGAAATAAAACTATCGTAAAAATTTATCTCTGTTCATGATTTAATGTTTTTTAGATGACGTTGATTAAAATGTATCAGTGAAAGTGTCGTATCCACGTCACCGACGTCATTTCCAGGGATCTTGGAAACAGGGACCATTGTAATTCTCATGACGTAAACGTAGAACATAAAAGATTGATGTAGATGAAGATCTGTTTGACTATTTAAAAACATGTTCTTAAAACAAGTTATAATCAGACCAAAGTATACTTACTTATATTAGAGATTTTCACTTACAATTATATCATATTATAGATGAAAATTCATGTGATTATGTTCTTGATTGAGATCATGAATCGATTGATGTTAGAACACCATTGAAAACCTAGGAGCACTGGACGGCTGTTTCGTTCTATTGTGGGACTCCTTAGCACGGTGCATCCCCAATCCCGCTCCCACGACCCGAACCCAGGGCCTTTGGTCTTGCGTGCGAACGCTTAACCTCTAGACCACTGAGCTGGAATCTAACGGTGTTAATGTCTAACCTCAACCAATCCACGAAATTTCGCGATCATCTTCCATTGAGCTGAGGTAGATACCTGTCTCTACCTGATTATCGTAAAAATTCACATTGAATATAGTTTATCTGCATTGATGCAGAGAATATGAATGTCACACTGAATAAAAGTTCATACTTTCTATATTAAACAAACTTGACACCGAATTGACAGAAACAAAATAGTGTTACGCTGAATGAGATTTCACATCATCCACTCTGAAACAAACTTATGATGAATTGGCACAAAAATTATAGACTTAAAATATGCATGATCATATCTCATAAATCTCTGTTAAAAGATGAGCTCCTTGAACAGATCCCTTCATATCACGTGCGCTGTGGCTAGTAATGGGATTCGGAGATTTTGTTTTGCCTGAGAGTCATCAGATGAATGCTCTTAAATTCCTATAGTGGTGTTCAGAATGTGACCTAAAAATATAATATACTTCTAATTTCACTCATTATAAAGAGATCATTTCCATGGGCTTTAATCCCAAAGGAGACTGATCAAATAAAGTCCCGATGCAATCATAATAGCAAAACATAAACCCTTAATATTACTGATTACATTTAAGCTCATTTAACAAACTGTTTATCTATCGTAACTGTTGTATTCGAACGAAGAATAACCGCTAGGATCTATTCACGGACTGCTATTATATATTCTTATTGAGTTCTTTTTATGTATAAGTCAATAAACATATTGGAATCAAGTTAGTATACAAACCGATAGGTAAAAGAATAAATGACTTCAAGGTTAGAGGAAAAGACAATTGAAACAAGTGTAAAAGTATGAACGACGGTGAATCAGATCCCAGATCGACTGAACAAGTTATTAGTCTGTTGTGGAGATACTCTAATAGCTCACTTCTCTCTATAAATCGATAATATCTAGAAACATAATCCAGAACTAATAAATAAACCACCAAGTTAAGAAGACCCCACGACTCCAAAATCCTCGTCTTTTGTTAGGAAAATTCCTTATCATCTCTTAAGTATTACTACTCAAAATATTAAGGAAACTTAGGTAATTAATACATATCAAGCGTTATGACCGACTCCAAAACATCTCAACTAAAATAATTGATCACTATGAAGGGTTACTAAATAGTCCATACCTAGCGAAATGGTTCTGTTAATGGGTAAATGACTTCATAGATTGATGTGATGTCTTTATTTAACTGCCCCTACTTATCTTCAAATCTACTTTCATTCTAGTCGTCATTACGTCACATATGTATAAACTTGTCAATAATCGTAAAATTAAAAAAATAATATCCATATAGATTTTTATCTAATAAATAATTTGTTAGTTACAAATTAAACTAATTACCAACTCTGGGTTTTAGTTTGTGAAATTAGTTGAAGATATTTACTACAAATAAAATGTCCTGTTCTATGAATCCTTAATTAGTCATACTTCAATAATTTTTTTTGTAAGCAATGATGGATAGTGGCTAGCAGTGGAATCCAGGACGCGCGTTTCGTCCTATTTAGGACTCATCAGCTGGATGTACCTGCATCTCAGAGTTGATGTTCACTCTGGGACTCGAACCCAGTACCATTCGCTTCAAACGCCATCGCGTTATCCACTCAGCTTGTGAATTAAGGCAATATCGAGGCATACGCATAGTATGTCCAAAGTTGGTAATTTTAAAGATATTTACTACAGATAAAATGTCCTATTCTATGAATCCTTAGTTAGTCATACTTCAATCATTTTGCCTGTTTTATAAATAGCTTCCGGTGAAAATCATTTGAAGATTTTGTAAGGAGACTAGATTTACCTATCGAAACCTCAATTAATAAGAATAATATTAAAAGTTATGCTTTCAGATCAACACGTCCCAAAACTATTTTAAGTGTCTATCAGTTCAGGGTGAACTATGACGTTTTATCTTACCTGTTTTGTTTTGATTTCTAAGAAAATGGATAAAAAAAATAGCGACAAAGGATTCATTTCCTGGAGTTCTAATGAGAAACCCTGACCAGTGGAGTTCATCCGTGTCTGTTGTGAGGCAGCTACTCACTAAAGACAATGATGAACGGTCGCGCAATAACGTGGATTGGTTGAAGTTTGACACTAACACTGTTGGATGCTGGTTGGCTCAGTGGTCTAGAGGTTAAGCACTCGCGTGGGTGACTGAAGGTCCTGTGATTGAGTTCTGTGTGTGGGATCGTGAATGCTCACTGTTGAGAATTCCTATACTAGGACGAAACGGCCGTCCATTGCTTCCAGGTTTTTAATGGTGATCTAACATTGGTCTATCCATGATATCAATCTAAACTCAACAATCTCCACAGCCCTTTACTGACAAAATTATATATCCATTTTTTTAAATCGTTAACGGTGACGATTCATGGTACTGAGAGAGATGAAGGATATAGTTGAAAGATTTCTTGTATTATTTGGCAGGTTATAGACAAAAAGTAACTCCGCTGATCAGAAAAATCTAATCCTATCAGCTTATTCTACAAATAATTAATGTGTTCCCATGTGTTAATAAATCCTAACAAAAGACAATTGTGCTGAACTCATTGTACTACTCATGAGTACGTTCAATTTCAAATAAGAATTTCATTCTCTTCCAGACAAAATTGTTAAACATGTATAATTAAAAAGCATTCCGTATTTTCAGTAATCTACACGTTTACATGAATTATTGTTAAGTTACTTAAAGCGAAATAGGTGAGTTGCTATTTGATGAAATTCAATCAAATTTCGATAGAGTTACAGACAAATCAATAGAAATTCGTCGAACTGTTGTCCTTAGAAGATATAGGCTTTTCTAACAAGAACCCAATGTTAATTGAAATATCATAGAATCTTGTAGGCAGAAGATATAATATCTAATTGATATAAGTATCTTAGTTTAGGGAAGCACAAAAATTGTATCACTTTACTTTGCGAAATAATGAACGTGTGAAATGTAACGGCTTAATTGATATTGTTGAAGGTTAATGTTGGATTTAAATGAAGATTGGTCAATAAATTAGTAGTTTTCATCATCCTTATAACATAAAAGGATTGGACAAGCCACTTAGAATATTTCCAGATGATACTGAAGACTCAATGCTCAGATGGATGATTTCAGCCTTATTAAGATTTTAACAGTTGAATTCATAAGTCAATATTATTTAGACTAACAATGGAAAAACGGAAGCACTGGATGACCATCACGTTCTAACATGCGACTCCTCAGCACTGAGTATCCACCATCCCACACAAAAACAACTGAGACAAAACACCTTCGGTCTCTCACACGAACGCATAAACTCTAAATCACTGAGAAGGCATCCAACGGTATTCATGCCTAACTTCAATCGATCCACGCTCTTGCGTAATCCTTCATCCATTGTCTGAGGTGGATATCTCTCTAACAAACGACTCACGTTGCACTCCACTGGTCATCGCTTCTCATTACAACTCCAGAAAATCCATCTTGAAACTATTCACTATTGAACACACGATCATTATCATTATGTAGATTTGTGGAAATTGTAGTATTTCAACAGTAGAATACACGAGTCAATCTAATCTAGAGTTTGCTGAGCTACATAGTTTAATTGAAAAGCTTCACCTCAGAAAAAACTGATTTCACGCTCGTGCTATAGTTCATAAACTCACTTAAATATGTGGTAAACTCTTGTCATATTGTCCATAACTACAATAAAAGCTTCGTAAATAGATCCTGTGGTACAGAGATCTCAACAACACGAAATATTTCCCATACTAATGATCTTTACATGTGAAGTAATGAATAAATCAGGATCACAGAGAAAAAGATTTTTGCTGCGCATCAATGTACAAAATGATGATGGATGTTAATATGGAGTGGCTGAAATATTTAGTTGAATATCTCAAACGAAATAAGTGGAAGCACTTTTAAATTTATCTTTGTATTGTTTGTTTGAATCCTCCATTGATGTTCAGGACATCAATCAATTAGTCTATTATTGGTATATGTGCATATTTTCTCGATATTGCCTGAAGTTACAAGCATTATAAGGACAGATGAATAGTGGCTAGCAGTTGAATCCAGGAGACGCGTTTCATCCTATATGGAACTCGTTAGCTGGATATGCTTGCATCCACCATGGAATACTTGGAAGCACTGTAAGGCCGTTTCGTCTTAGCATGGGACTCCTCAACAGTTTCAATTTGAAAAAAATACTATATCATTTATCTCTTATTCATGAATTGAACTGTTCCAAAATCGATTGAAGACAAGATTTAGAGAGATCGAGATCGAGGGAGAGAGAGATTATGTGTGTGTAAGTGTGAAAGACACACACACACACAGAGAGCGAGAAACTCAGAAATTTGAATACACCTATCAATAATAAATCTTTACAATTCTATTTACCACTTAATGTATTCTTAAAGATAATAATGATCTATTTACAATACATATAATTGATTATCTTCTTTTTCTTGTTGAATAGAAAAACCAAAGATCTTTCCATGTATAAAACGACACTTAACAACAGAAAACAACAAACAAACAATTGTAGAATGAAATCAGCAAAATATTTGAATTCATTCATTCATTGAATGGAATAATAAATAAATTGTGATTATTTATTTACACCTACATTAGTATAAAAAAAATAGAAAAAAATTTATTTGAGAAAAGTGGGGTTTATCTTCTTCTTCTTCTTCTTCTTCTTCTTCTTCTTGTTCACTTCTCATTTTAAAAGTGTAATATTTCGATGTATTTTTTCTCCAATATTCATGAAGTAAAACAAGCGATGAAGTATCCACACATGAACAAATACTTTTTGGTATATGTTTATGTGTATGTGTGTGTTTGCGTACGTACGTACGTACGTACGTGTGTGTGTGTGTGTGTGTGTGAAAAAGTCAATCATTCCAATGTAAATAATGGATGGAAATTTTGTGTTTTATTTGTTCACAAGTGGAATGTATTTGGTATTATAGAAAGTAAGTAAAACCGATAGATAGTTTTCCGAGTGGATTATGTAACTTATTCAAAATTTTACAGTTGTGTTATTCTTGACTTGTTGTCGATTTGTTTCATCAGTAAATGTATGTGAATTGTATGTTTTTTTTAATGAGTTATTGACTGACATTTTCTTTTCATGGTTTTCTTGTACACTACTATTCACACTACCTCCCTCCCTCATCAGGACAGAAGATACCTTCAGGTTAGATGAAAATTTAACAGACGCTGAATGTTACAATTGTTGATGATAATATTTGTTATAAGTCGCCTAGGAAATTCACATGGTATTGTTTGCTTGTATCTTCTCATTGTTGTTTTAGGGCTGCAATTGATCAGTCTCTTGTCGGCATATGTGCATCTTGTGCGGACTGCCTCGATATTGCCTTTAGTCACAAGAATGAACATCAACTCTAGGATACTGAGGTAGATACCTGTCTCTACCTGATCATCGTAAAAATGCCCATTGAATATAGTTTATCTGCATTGATGCAGAGAATATGAATGTCAATCCAATTTCGTGGATTGGTTGATGTTAGACACCAACATCACTGGGTGCCGGCTCAGTGGTCCAGTAGGTTAAACGTTCGCGCACAAGAGCGGGTTCGAATTCTGCGAGGGGGATCATGGATGGGCGTGGCTGAGGAGTCCCCTCAATAAGACGAAACGGCCGTCCAGTGCTTCCAGGTTTCCGACGGTGGTCTAACATCAATCGGTTCGTGATCTCAATCAAAAAACTTCCAATTGTTAATTTAAAAGTGATATAGTACACTTATAACTTTAGTTCTTTTTTCTGTTTCGTAATGTTTTTTTCTTTTTTTTTACTTAAAACAATAGAACTTATTTTACTTTTTCTTTTCTTTCAATTTACTTTTGTTGTCTTCTCTATATTGTTTTTTCTCACAATATTTGTCAATAATGATTTTCAAATCAAACATGTTTACTCTATGCAGATAGGCAGATATTTCAAATATACAGATTAAAGCAAATTCATAGACAATTTCATAAACTTATTTATTATGATTATTGACGGTTTTGACAGACTTATTTATTTAATTTAAATGAAACAGAACATTAATTAATTTCTTGAAGTTTCTTGTTTTGATTTTTGTTTGTTTTTCTTTTTGGTTTTTTCTGTTGTTTTTTTTTTATTGTTAAATGTGTACAATCAATCTATTATCCGGCCGATACTACTAATTAGATCACTTTGAAGTAATATGAAAATTGCGATGATGATAATAATAATAATAGTAATGTGTAAAACGAAACGTTCATCCTGGATTCCACTGCTAGCCACAATCCACCTTTGCTTATGAATTAAGGCAATATCGAAGCAATACGCACATGATCTATATATGCCAATAACAGACTGATCAGTCGAAGTGTTAAACGTCAATGGAAAGATTTAGGTAAACAATACCAAGTGAACTTAAATGTGTATTATTTTTATTATCATTGTAGTGAATGAGAGCTCACTGGGAAAAGACCAATTTATTGTTTAATGAATAATCATAAGGTGGTTTAGTAAAATGTGAAAATTATACATCAAATACATCATCTTCTATGAATTGTCCCTTACAAGTTTGATTGCTCCTTCATTCTCATTATTATATTGAATGATTGTTTTCAGCTCCGTTTTTCCTTCAGCTCATTTCAATCTTCTTGATCTTCTGCTTGCAAACATTTTACATCCGACTGATGTTACATACTACTTATATCTGCAAACATAAGTAGCATACACCACATTATTATTGTATAGATATTATCAGAAAGGGGGTTTTGTGGAGATTATAATAATTCATGAATCTATTAAAACTAGACCACCATGAAAAACTTATGAGCGCACGAGACTGAAGGTTGTGGTTTCAAATCCCGCCAGCGGGATCGTGGATGCGTACCACTGAGGAGGCCCTTGAATACCCTGGTACGGCCGAGAGTGTGGAGAGTCCACTCTCCCTCTCGAAATGCTCTCACATGGCCACGCGTACATAGCCTCTGCCAGGGAAGTCCTACTCACTGCCTTCTCACACCAGGGGTGTTGTTTACGAAAGTGAGAGGACAAAAAGCGAATTTCCGGCGCTTTAACCGGATCCCAAATTAAATCAATGGTGCACATGGGCTCCAGTATCCTGAGGGAACAAATGGGATATGAACCAATTTTTGGTCACCGGCTACCATGGAACTGCATCTTTTTACGATGCTCCACTGCCTTGTGGATCAGACCTTCAGGTCGAAGGCTCGGGGAGTGGCCCCCTAAATAAAACCACCCGTTTCGGTTTGGGAACCCGGGCAGTATTACAGCCCTCACACAAGTCAAATGAGATTTGTGTGGCGCATATGTATTTGGTGTCTCTTTGTACAAATATCTATGTGTTGAAATAAATAAACTGCTGAAGAGTCTCATACTAAGACGAAACAACCATCCAATGCTTCCAAGTTTTTCATAGTAGTCTAACTTTAATCAACTTATAAATTCAACTATTAAAATATAAATATTAAGATAAATAAAGCATATATTTGTTGTAGACGAAAGCAAATCAGCATCACAGAAAGACACACACACACATAGAGAGAGAGAGAGAAAGAGTACCTACAATATGATATATAAAAACAAGTATGAATGAAGATATTTTTCTGTGTTTCTTCCCTTAAAATATCACATATGAAATCATTTTCAATATTTATATCATCACAAAAATGATTGTCAACAATGTTTGTCGTAGTAATGACAACAACAACATGAATAAAGATACTAGAGACTAATAATAATAATAATAATAATAATAATAATAATAATAATAATAATAATAATAATAAAGATAATACTTATTTGTTTTTATTGAAAGTGCAGGGCGTTGTTATAACTTCTATGTTAATAGGAGTTTTATCAATCGGCACTTTGAATTCAATTTAATTAAATTATTTGTCATATATAGAAAACAAATTATTCTAGACTCATTTCTATATTAGTTAACTAATTATTAGCTGACCAAAGAAAGAAAGAAAGATATAAGATTGTGTATTATTGTTCCATGGAAATGTAGTTTTGGAGTATAAAAAGTTTTATTAATAATTAAATTCATGAGTCAATGAAAACTTGGAAGTACTGGAAGGCTATTTTGTCCTAGTATAGAACTTCTTGATCATTCAATGCTTTTAGGTTTTTAATGGTGATCTGGATTATATTGAGATGATGGAGAAGATTTCTAGCTCAGGTAGATGATTTTTATGGAGTTTTATTCTCTGAGCTAGATAGTTTGATCGTGGATAGACAGATAGACTTCGATCTGGAGTTTGTACTGATGATATCGTTCAGAAAAACGATGAAAGCTCCACGATTAAACGATCCAGCTCAGAGAATAAAACTCCATCAAAAGGATTACATTGACTCATAAATTCAATTATTAAAATTACTACAATCTTCACAAACCCCTGGTCTAATAAAGTTTTCTTCTGTATTGTCGGTGATTTAACTTTAGATTTTGTAATAGACAGATATTTTGTTAGGAATGTCGTAGAATTTTTATTTTTAGTCAGTAGATTATGAAAGTATTTTAGCAGATCTTCGAACGTATCATCTGAGTAAAGAAATTTGGCTGTGTGCATCAGAAATTAATGTAAATTTTGCTTATACGGTTGTGAACTGAAACTCAATGTACGAAAGACCAATTCATTGTTTATTATGAGGTTAAAGAGTGCTTACACAAAATATGAAAACTATATATTAAATACATCTTTTATCAGTCGGTCTTTACATGTTTCATGGTTCTTCCAATTCTGTTGTTATTACAATTACTTTCGGTTTCATTTAACTGAATCTGTGAACACAAGTAGAATATACACCACAATACTTTAGTGGAACAAAGCTGAAAAGAATGTTCGTTGGCATGGTACAGTCGCATTACGATAAACATTTCTGTTTATTATCCCTACGTTGATAAAGCATCTAGAAAGAGGATAGAATCACAATCTTCTCCCTTTTTTGAAAGTAAGTGTTGGGTGAATTTTATCAAATGTTTCTAATCAGTTCAGCTATTCAGTTTTGCTTCTTCAGAACTATAAAGATGCCATCCATGTGGCGACATTAAGATTCTAACCTGTTTATCACATTTCTCAAAAGACCTTGTTTTAATTTCTAAGTCTTAATTTCATCCATAAATTCTAAACTATCTTTTACACCATGTTGTATGGTTTCTCCGTTCATTGACTTTAGAAGTTCTGACATATTTTTTTGTTTTTCCATGGTGTAATGCATTTGCAATATCTGGGACTAGCGAATATGATAAACCAGCTTCGTATACTTCTGGCAGGTCATAAAACCTTTACGTCACCGTACCAATGAGGCTTGAGTGTTGCATCTAAGTCTTGGAAAATGAAATATGTTTGTTCCCAGTTATTCGACAATTGTATTACAAAATCTGTGAAGATTACTTCTGAACCGCTGTCGGGTTTGGAGACTTCTAGACTTTCAGTTTTCTTCACTTTAAGTGAAGATTTGTTGCGTCTTATGGTCAGAATTTTCTCTTTTCCGTACTTACAGTTGGTTTGTTTATGGTAGCAATACGCTAGAATGAGTTTAAGCCTTACTACATTCTTGTCAGTCTAATGTACTAGACCTCTCGTTTTTGTGTGGAGGTTTTCCTATAGAACTTGTATATCTCTCTTGTTAACCTAACTACGACCAGAATATTATCCTCTCAAATCAAGATGAATGCTAGACGAGTCGCGAATATATGGACAGAAATTTGGTAGGAATCTAGTTTCTGAGGTCTGGTTTTTTAACTTTGAATCAATTGAAAATACTTTATTTCCTTATGATTATTGCAAGAGGGTAAAATTTACGTCATTAAAAGTTTTACTGAATCCACTTTGATGACGTAATATCAATAACGGGAAAATATTAAAACTTAGGCTTCATAATTCATATCAATTGAATAAGCTAATGTTTAAAGGGACACAGTGGGTCGATGGATAGCACATTAATTATTTGAAACGAAAAGTAGTGATATTCACTTGGTGTTGTTTACGTGTATATTCCTATTGTTATTTAGGACTGTAATTGATCAGTTTCTTGTTGGTATTTGTGGACACTGTGCGTATCGTGTCTATATTGCCTAGAGTCACAATCTTTATAAGCAAAGATGGATAGTGGCTAGCAGCGGAACTCAGAGTGAACATCAACTCTGAGGTGGAGGCATATCCAGCCGATGAGTCCCAAATAGGACAAAACGTGCATCCTGGATTCCACTACTAGCCACTATCCATTTTTGCTTGAAAACTAGTGAGTTCGAATCTCATTGTGAACATCAATACACTGATAGGTCCTGAATAGGACAGAATACCCATCCTAGTTTACACTGTTAGTTACTATTCAATTCTAATATGAAACACAATATTGAATAAAACTAGAATGACTATTAAGTACGAGAACAATTCTTGGAAAATAATTTATATTTTAACTGGTATTAAACAATTTCTAATATGATGACTTCTACTCTAATGTATACTTATAGTAAATAAACAATCTTACAATAAGATTAAATAAAAACTCAATAACTTCACGTAAGCTTAATGGTGAATCTTGTTTCTTATTGATTGATAACTGGAATATTGATGAATGTAGTGTTTGTCCAGAAAAACTAAGATCCTCAAATACAGCATTGAGAATACTAACCCATTCACACTTGATGGCGAAACTCTAGAAGGTGTGGAATATTTCACTTGCTTGGGGAGCATCATCGATGATCAAGGCGGATCGAATGCGGACGTGAAGGCGAGGATTGGTAAAGTAAGGGCCGCATTCCTACAGCTGAAGAACATATACAACTCAAAACAACTCTCAACCAATATTAAACACATCTTCAATATGAACATCAACACAGTCCTACTGTGTGGAGCTGAAACATGCAGAACTACTACAACAATCATCAAAACAGTACAAGTATTTACAAATAATTGTCTACACAAGATACTCAATGTTTGTTGACTAGATATCATCAACAACAGCCTTCTGTGAGAGATGACAAACCAGCTTCCAGATGAAAAGGAAATTAGTAAAAGACATTGGAGGTGGATAGAACATACATTGTGGAGATCACCAAACTGCATCATGAGGCAAGCCTTAACTTGGAATCCTGAAGAGAAACGGAAAAGAGGAAGGCCAAAGAACACATTACGTCGGGAAAAGGAAGCAGATATGAAAAGAATGGATAACAACTAGAAAGAGCTGGAAAGGATTCCCCAGGACAGGGTTGTATGGAGAGTGCTGGTGAGTGGCCCACGCTCATGCAGGAGGAGTAACAGGCGCATTTATATAAGTAAGTATGTATGTTTGTCCAATCCATTGAGTGTTGATCGGATACTATTGATTAAATCTCAGTTTGGTTACTGATCGAAGTATATCAACATCCCATATATATATATATATATATATATATATATATATATATATATATATATATATATATAACTATGAGAATATTGAATTATCTTGTTAAGAAATTAGAAAAAATGATTGAACAATGATTGAATACTAAAAGTAATTTAGTTTAAACAAAACCAAATGATTAAAACAAATAATTATTAATCTACCATTTGTATGTATGTATGTATGTATGTAAATGAGAATGTGTGTTCTAACTTATGCAAAACCCTTTCTCAACAATTTACTTAATGTAGGCGTGCTCATAAACATTTTCATTAAGAACAAAGTTGAAAAATATTGAAAATCTTATGAAAAGATCTTTTTAAAAAAGATTATTATTATTTCTGTTTATTAACCAAGTAATAAACATTAATTCATAGTAATAACAATAATAATAATAAAGTACAATTATAGTAATAAGTAATAAAATGAAATATTCACATTGAAATGTTGAAACATGTTTAAATGGATTAACAATCATAATATGGGGCGCGAACGCACTCTACATTGTTATATATATATATATATATATATATATATATATGCACAAACGTATGCAAATAAGAAATTTCGTATACATAAGAACAATACTTTATTAATGGACATAATTACAGATAGAAATAGTAAAATATAATAAATAATAATTATTATTATTATAATTATTATTATTATTATTCTAGTGAGCTAATCAAATTACTTTTATTGTAATTTTACATTGAATTAAGTATGCAGTAATCTATGTGTGTAATTGTCAGGAGAGAAAAAGAAAGTATTTCAGAGACTCCTTGTAATAATAATAGAAAGCAAATTACATTAAGTAGTATATTTTTATTCTTGTTTATATATTTATATACATTAAATAGAAAATGAGTTGAAGTTAATTATAAATTAATTAATGTATTATAGATGATAGAAATAAAATTATATAAAAATGTACTCTGTTTAGAATAGATAACTTGTGGTTAGTACTTACTTACTTACTTACTTACTTACTTACTTACTTACTTACTTTACTTACTTACTTACTTACTTACTTACTTACTTACTTACTTACTTACTTAATATGTTCTTTGGCCTTCCTCTTTCATGCTTCCCTTCAGGATTCCAAGTTAAGGCTTGCCTCATAATGCAGTTTGATGATTTCCTCAGTGTATGTTCTATCCACCTCCAATGTCTTTTCCTAATTTCCTCTTCAACTGGAAGCTGGTTTGTTCTCTCCCAAAGAAGTCTGTTGCTGATGGTATCCGGCCAATGGATGTTAATTATCTTGTGTAGATAACTATTTATAAATACTTGTACCTTCTTGATAATGGTTGTAATAGTTCTCCAAGTTTCAGCTACATACAGTAGAACTGCCTTGACGTTCGTATTGAAGATTCTGACTTTGATATTGGTTGAAAATTGTTTTGAGTTCCATATGTTCTTCAATTGTAATCGATATTAAACACAATATTGTATTCTTCAGTATAGTAGTCAACAGTTAAATAAGTAATTTTAATAGTTGAGATCATGAGTCAATTGGAGCTAGACCACCATCGAAAACCTGGAAGCACTGGACGGTCGTTTCGTCTTAATATGGGACTCCTCAACAGTGCGCATCCACGATCCCGCCGAGCGAGATTCGAACCCATGGCCTATCAGCCTCGGGCGCGAACGCTTGTGTACTGTACTTTGTAACTTTTCATTAATCTAGTCATAAATCATGGTTTAATTCAATATGTGAATAGTTTGATATCAAACCCGAAATAATTGAATGTTTCCACAACAACCACCTTTCGACAAGTAATTAAAATGTAGGTAGTATTAAGTACTAATTAACAAGCTTAAGTCTGTTATGTTCATTTCCTTTTTTTGGTCGATTAGACTGTTAAGTCTCGAATAAGGTCAGTTGTATACATTAATATTTAACTATACTGAAGTTTAATTTCGATATGATCATTATGATTATTATTCTCAAATGGCTATGTAACGTATTTACTAAAGCCTGATGAGAATTCATAAGATTGTTAGTTCAGTTGACCTTACCCATAGTAATACTTTTGTTGTATTAGAGAACTGATCTATATGAAGTTCAATTGCTGCGGATAATGTCAACAGTCTTTGAGGCATCCTTTTAACGCTTATGGAAATACGAATCCTGAACCGTGTAATGGTACTATGTCGCCTTTTCATAATAGTGATTGCAACGCTTGGAACAATATATCTATTAACTTGTAAGTCACTTACGCCCGTAGTTTAGAGTAAAGGTGATTACTTGAGGAATATTTACGTTTTATATCACTTTTCAGAAAATAATAACCAGTAAATAATCATTCGACTGGACAAAATGGGATGAAAATTTTTTAAAAAAGAGTACAAAAATAACTGTACTATAAATGATATTCCTTTTGGTAAATAAGTGTGTATATAGTGAAAGCAATCGTAGATTATCAGAATGAGGATTTGTGGAGGTTGTGGTAATTTTAGCAGTTGAATTCATGAGTCGATAATAATCATTTATTCACTAGTGACTGGCTTCAAGATGGATTTTCTGGAGTTCTAATGAGAAGAGGTGACCAGTGGAGCTCAATCAGTTTCGGGTGTTAGACAGTTATTCACCTCAGACCTATGGATAAAGGGTTGCTCAGAATCATGAATCTATTGAAGTTAGACATTAACACCTTTGGATGCTGAGCGGCCCAATGGTCTAGAGGTTATGTGTTCGCGCAGGAGACAAAAGGTCCTGGATTCGATTCCTATATGTGAAATCGTGAATGCGCACTACTGAGGAGTCCCATACTAATGCGAAATGACCGTCCAGTGCTTCAATGTTTTCAATAATGGTATAGCTTAGATCGACTCATGAGTTCATCTATTAAACTCGTATATTAATTGATTAAGTAAGTAAGAACAGATGCATACATACAAAAAGTTATAATAATATAATTGAGCAGAAGAGTAGATTACATTTTTAAAATGTTATTTTTATTATTTCGGCAACTATAACTATTATCTATTACTATATCGATAAATGGTCCAATCTTTGACACACATGATCAACTCTAATCAAATACATCCATGCGAGTCATTGGTTAAAATCATCTACAAACTCAAAGAAAATTGGCTTAAAGAAAGTATGAATGAAGAATCTATGCTTAGCTAAGACTATAGGAGTTCACTATTTCAAAACCAACCTCTGTTTAAAACAGAGTCATATTCAATTCCCTATTCTTCAATAGTCTTAGCAACCCCCCTGATTTTATAAATCGTCACCAATAAACACTATCTTATTTCTCACATTTTCCCCCTCACTTCTAATTTTTTTATTATCCAAATTATTGCTTCGTAGACTATTACACAACATTATTTGTTGATAATTATTTGATTACACAGATTGAAATCATGAGTCAGTTGAAGCTAGACCACCATGGAAAACCTGGAAGCACTGGACGGCCGTTTCGTCCTAGTATGGGACTCCTCAGCAGTGCGCATCCACGATCCCGCACCCCGTGGGATTCAAACCCAGGACCTACTGGCTTCGCGCGCGAGCACTTAATCATTAGACCACTGAGCCGGCATCCAATGGTGTTAATGTGGATGTGCACTGCTGAGGAGTCCCATACTGGGACGAAACGGCCGTCCAGTGCTTCCAGGTTTTCCATGGTGGTCTAGCTTCAACTGACTCATGATTTCAATCTGTGAAAATTTCTAAAATCTCCACAAACCTCTTCTGATAATTATTTGATTACTTTGCTAAATGATCCAACACCCATTCTATTCAATACTTAGAAAACTTTCAATAACTTTAACTACTCTAAAATATCACCCTTCCATTTATGCATTTATTGTAGGCTGTATTTGTGGACTGTTTTTGTCATAGATTGCTTCCAGTTGAGGTAACATCAGAAACAAAGGAACACAAACAGTTGTCTCGTTCTAGTAGATGACTTATCGGGCCAAATCTAGAACCTCAAGGTATTCTGATGAACTCTTACTCATCAGAAATACTGGATCAGCATCGAATAATACATTATCAAATAGAATCAATTTACAAAACACCATAACATTTATCAAATACCATTAATGCAAATTGTTTCATTCTCGATATGATTGATAATTAGTATATGGAGTTAGGTTTTGCCACAGTTTGGATTTATTTGGAAGCTCAGTGAAATCACAAATCACTGAACGAATGTATTATCTAAATTTGGGACTTCTTAGCAATTGATAACTAATTGATCAATCTGGTAATTTCTGAATTGATCTCACGAAAGCCAAACTGAAGACTGAAGTAGACAAATGAACATATATTCATTGTGTGAAGTACTGGACAAAAAAATAGTATCAATACAGGCGCACGGAGATTGTAAAGTTCTTACTAAGTTAATGAATCGACTTAGGTTAAACCATCATAGAAAAGCTGGAAGCACTGGATGTCTGTTTAGTCTTAGTATGAGATTCCCAAGCAGTAGGTATCCATAAGCTCAAGAACTAGAACTGCCTGATAACTCTCATATAAGGCTCACAAACAATACAAGTTTGTGACGTCATCTTCATAGTGGGCCAATATGAGATCCAGAAAAGAGGATTCGGAGTCCAGGTCCTTTCTAGTTGCTTCCTTCTCATGTTGCATTAGACCACATGTAATAACCAGGTCAAGTAGTTATGTTCGAAAGAATTTTCTGACAATTCACTCTTTAAATTTTTCTAGTTTACCATACGTACATTGAAGGCTCCTAAAACTAAACATCTACCGCTTGAATACCAAATATTGAATCTGTTTAGCAAAACCTCATTTACTCCGCAGTTTGAACTGCAGTTAATCAAATCAATTAACAGCTCTCTTCGCTTAGATTTCAGACAACAGCTAATTAATCTTCACTTCTCACTTTCATGGGAATAGTTCAGAAGATAATTCTCTTTGAAGGAATAGGTTATATTAATGTTTTCTAGAAATAATAATGATCTACCAATTTAGTTAACTAACTTCCAATTGAAAACAGATTTTTCTACGTACATTTTGCACAATTAACAGCAAGGAGATAACTAAATATGTGTTGTGAAAATAATGTTAAAGTACATTTTGTTACATTCAGTCAACAATGATGTGTTAATGATGAAATCAATCATAATGTTGCATAGGATTATACTACTACTACTACTACTACTACTACTACTACTACTACTACTACTACTACTACTACTACTACTACTACTACTGTAGTGTGTGCTACTGATGTCGACAGATATAAGTAGTAAGTATCATCAATCAAAATTAGAATGCCTGGTGGCAGAAGGTTGAGAAAATCAAAGAGGAGATAAAGTGATTTGTGTGGAAATGTAGGAAAAAATGAAGTCTGATACAAGTGATGAATACTTTGCAAATGAACTATTTACTGAATGTTTCTCAGATTTAACCAAGAAATTCTATAATGCTGCATTACAACAATATTTGAGATTTAGATGGTGGTTGGAGGTAGTCAACAGGAAACCCTGGACCCGGGTTTCGTGCTACTTGGCACTCGTCAGCAAGGTGTACCTGTAATTTTGAGGGAACTAATGCTCTCTGGCGGATTCGATCTCGTGTCACCCAGCTTCACAGTCAGAGACGTTACCACTGAGCTATCCGAGCCGTGACTAACCTCCTGTAGGACTGAGATGTAATCACAATTGATTGTGAAGCTGGGTGACACGAGATCGAATCCGCCAGGGAGCATTAGTTCCCTCAAGATTACAGGTACACCTTGCTGACGAGTGCCAAGTAGCACGAAACCCGGGTCCAGGGTTTCCTGTTGACTACCTCCAACCACCATCTGAACCTCAATACATAGTGCCCGCAGTGTCGAGTCACCTAGACTGGTGGCCACATTGCAACATGATCGATAGCATTCGATCTGCACTAATAAGGGCTAGACAAGCATGACATTGATCACCACCCAGTGATCAATCAATTGTGAACAATATTTGGTTGCCCCCATCGGTGTTCTCATTCACTACACTATTAGCTAACTAGTTATCTATACAAATCAAAATATATTTTTTTCTCAGAATATAAAGTAATTAATTTCTAGACTAACCAATATTTGCCTATTTGACCTATTCATTTTTAGTGGAAATTCTTTTTAACCAAATATTACATAATCTATTTAGATAATTATCAAGCAGCCTAGTTACTATTTCATCAGAAAAAAACACATAATAAATGATGATAAACTGAAAATTATACATCCCCATGTATAAAACTCTTTAGGAAAACAGAAAATGGGAGGTGAGGATAAGTAATTTCATAAACTTTTTTTTGTTTTTTTTCCATCTACAACATGATGATTGATTTCACTCTAAATAAATACAATTCGTTTTATAACAGGTCGTCACTTCTTTTTTTCTTCCTTTCTCTTTTTTCTTTTTCTTTCTATCTTTCTCAACTCAGTTTTGTTTTGGAATATATATTCATGTCAAAATGATTGTATTTCATAAATATCTCTATTATTGCCTTATCCACCCTACTTACCTCAATTCATCCTCCACTGTTGTCTAGCTTTAGCAATTTATATTGATATATGCATACATAACATTTACTTTGTTCAATGTTCAACAAATTCGTTGTTTTACTGTATTACCAGTATATTTTTGTGTGGCCATTCTTTTCAATATTATGATTATTACTATTTTTTTTAGTCGAAAACTACAAATGATAAAAGTAAACAGATGGGAGAAATAAGGGAGAAAGAAAAATAACAGAAAGGAATGTAATCCTTTTATTACATAACAATAATGATTATTATTATTATTATTATTGTTTAAATCAAGTCAGTTGCTGATAATAACCAGTGATTCTCTCTCTTTTTCTGGAAAAAAATTCACTTCGTTTTACATCATAATTTCATCTATCGCCAACAATGATTTATTACCATGGTAATTGTAAGACATGAAAATTACTGATTACAAAATTTTTGTTACATTTTTTCTCCCAAAAAATCTTTCATCTTTTGATGGGATAAATGTGGAAAATATGAAAAGGGAATAAACAGTGAACGTGTAGTTGTATTTAACAGCACATGTCTTTATATACATATTATATGTGTAAGTGTATTTGTGTATCTGCGTACAGTTTGTTAATGATTAATTCGTTTTTGACAGGGATACAGTTGTATCGGGCTTTATTTGTAAGTATGTAATACATAGGGAGAAATATATAGCTGAGAAAAAAAATGTCCGACAGAAATCATCCTCAGTGTTTCCTTTATTCACTGGTTAAAGAAAGTAGAGATAATTTTTATTTTGTATCAAAGGGGTAAGAGGTGAGAGATATACACTATAAAATCTCTATTGAAATCATTGTAATTTCTTTTTTTTTTTTTACAAAAATACAGAAATATAATTTAGATAGAAAATTGTAAGAACCACACATATATATAGATAAAATAATATTGAGTGCCAAACTTCTGTTACTATCGCAAATGTGAACTTTCCGAAAAACTGTAGTGGTATTGGAGAATGAGGGGGGTGATGATGATGATGAAAGCAGTCGTATATTTTAGACAGATAGATAAGTGGTAATAATAACCAGATAAATGGAATAACTAATATTATTATCTTATTGTTCCCTATTAATTTATGTCAAACAACAGAAAATTCCTGTATACTATATATGTACGAATGTGTTTACTTGTACATTATGTGTACGCAGATACATCATATAACATATAGATATGTATTATATAATTATAAGTAATCAAAATTAATAATCCATTTGAAGATAAGTTAACTTATGTGTTTTGTAAGTTTGTGTAGGCATGAGTTGGGAGGCAATACGTATGTGTGTGTGTGTGCATGTGTGTGTATAAACTGGCATAAAACACAAACTTTCGAGCAAAATAAAAACACTTCACAAAGTAAATAAAACCAATTTTACAAATGCATTTTCTTTATATTTTAAACCAAAACAATGTAGCATACATACTATGAATATGATTACTATTACATGTTATCAGACATGAAGTGGTTTCTTCTTTTTACTGGTTACCCCTACAAACACACATACATTAAGATATACAAAAATAAACAGTATAATCAAATCAACATTGATGTCTTCTGTGAATTCAACAAGAAATTATGTAATCCTGGTGCCGACCTAAATATATTTACATTATCTGATCATTAGCGTAGCTATTCAAGTTTTACACACACACACACACTACACATACATATAGGAAGTGACACACACATTGTGCCAGTTATTATAAGAATATTTTTCAGCAAAATAACGTGAAATAAAACATACGATTCCATCTCTTCTTACGACATACATTTTGTAATATATATGTATGGAGAGAGAGAGAGAGGGAGAGAGAGACGAGTGAATAATCATTTACTTTCGGTCAAATATCTCGAAGAGAAACTAATAACACAGAGTTAATATACACACATTTTTAATGGATTCTGTTAAAATGTTTTTTTCTTTCACAAACAAATAGTTAAATAATCTAAGATAACTTCAATTCATACATACTGACATTAATTTTTGGGACCGTAGTTGGTCAGTCTATTCTTCGTGTACTTACATCCTGTCAGCATAGTCTTGATATTCCCATTAAGTCACGAATATTCGGAGTAGAGATGAATGGTGAGACGCATGCTGTTCTGTTTGGTACTCATCAACTGAACCCCAGACCAAATATCAATTTTCTAATGAATATCCCTTGTTAATGAGTCCCATTTGAAACGAAACATAGGTCAAGCAAAGTTTCTTTCCAACTACCACTGACCAGCTATAACAGTTCACTCTACATAATCTGATAAAAACTGTATAAACTTAAATCAATCAACATTTGTACTAAATCCTATATTGTATATTGGCTGACTTACTCAGACAGTCGATCAATATTCTTTTTTTCCTGTACAGAATATGTGAAAATTAGTGAATTTTAAACTTTACGTAATTGGACTCCTTAGTTATGTGGATACATGAGCTAATCGGTAATCAACTCGAGGACATTTCTGAGGTTTGGTCTGTGGTGTAAACTAGGAAATTCAACAATCTCCACAACCCCTCTTATACTAATAATTATCACGTGCTGACTAGTGACTAATTTCAAGATGTAATTCCCATAGTTCCTATGAGGAATCTAGATAGTTAATGTTCAGAGATTTCTGATGCGATGCAATATCTCAATGTTATGAACTAATTAAAGTTAATATTATCAACCATTAGATATCAACTCGTTAGTTCAATGATCAAGTGCTCTTCGCGAAAACTTGAAGTTCTAGGATTTTATCCCCTGTGAAGTTCTGTGCATATACTGTTGTAGATTCTCATAATATGATGAGTCAACTAACCAATGCTCTTTAGTTTTTGAACAGTTGTCTAACAAAAGTCAGCTTATAACCCAAATATAGCATTTTCTCTTCAGTTAAAAAAAACTGAAAGAACCAATATCAATCCTTGTTGTAAATTGTAGTTGTACATAGTTCAATTCATCGCCACCACATACCCCACCCACTCAACTTTTATTCTATACTCTTGAAATGACCTTGTACTATTTGTCACTACTATATTTAAATATTACAAGGTAACCATTATCCCAGGACAGGGTTGGATGGAGAATACTGATGAGCGGCCTATGCTCCTTCACGAGGAGTAACAGGCTTAAGTAAGTAAGTAAGTAAGTAAGTAAGTAAGTAACCATTATCAGGGAATAATAATGTACTACATACAATGACCTATGTTGTATATCTAAAAATAGAATCATGATAGCATACACAATCATCATCTCAAATTAAATCATTCTTTTACATTGAATTTTTCAAGTAAAGTCACGTTGATATTTTTCAACCTTGACCTACCTTTCTTTCTATTTTTTTTTCTTCTTTTTATCTAAATATCAATGTCAATAGGTCAACAATGTAACAAGATATACGTTGACAACAAAGTCTAATCTAGTAATATTCTCCATATTACTATAACTCTTTTATTACATATATATTTATTTGGTCTTTGTTACTTAAGTTATAATCAATAAAATAGGTAATCACGTGGTTTAGAAACATGACAAAGCATGAATTCATTTGCATCTATAGATGTATATCTAATTTCTTTATGATTGATATGTGAATTAGTAAATTATATATTCTAAGATAATAATATTATTATTATAGTATGGCTGCTTTATAATGAATAGGTGGGGTTAACAACAAATATATAAGTTCAAATGTTCATTTACACAGCTCTCTCTCTCTCTCCATGTATATATATACATTAGGGAGAGGTTCTTGTAGAAATGAGGGTATTGATGGAAAACCCTGACTAATTAACATCATTAACAGTATGGTGTTGTAGAGATTATTAAGCTTTTGATTGAGATCATGAATTGATTGATGTTGGACAATTATTAAAAACCCGAAAGCACTAGACGACCGTTTCGTCATAGTATAGGACTACTTAACAGTGCTCATCCACGATCTCACACGCCATGCTCAATCCCAAGACTTTCGGTGGTACACACACAAACACATAAGCTCTGAGCCAGCCAGAATCAAACAGTGTTAATGTCAAACGTCAATCAATCCACGGAGTTGAGCGACCATCTTCCATTATTTGAGGTAGATGCCTGGCTCTACGTGACACAGGTTAGCTCCATTGGTCACAGCTTCTCACCAGAACTCGGAGAGTTCCCTCATGATACTAGTCATTATTAGTGAGCATATAGTAATTATCTGTATAGGGTTTTGGAGATTATTAAGTTTTTGATTCAGTTCATGATCTCAATCAATAACGTCATTATGATATTGACAAAAAGGTTAAAACTTGATTTATTTCAATGATACTGTGAATGGTTTAAGTTCAATTATCTATTCATGATGAAAATGAGCGTTAGAGAGATAACTTTCGGTGCAGTTACATTCTTTAAACTGAATAGTTTAATGGTGAAATTTTTATTAGATAACATCATCATCAGTATAAACTTCAGACAGAAGTGAGGTATTTGAATTTTTTCCATAAAAGTCTAACGGTCTGTTGTGCCAATCTTTATGTTGATTGGTTATTGTTGACTGTTGTCATATCAGCCTTACACCAGAGAAGACGATAATTAAAGTAAAACAATGACAAGAAAAGGATCAATAATAAGAACTAATAGAAATCAGAGTCGACAGAACAGACAGTCAGCCATATGTGGAGGAATTCAAATAGATAACTTCAACCTGAAGTTTGTACTGATGATAATTTTGTCCAGAAGGAAAATGAAAATCTCACCAATAAAACATCCATCTCGGAGGATGAAACTCCACCGAAATCACCCATCTATAGTATAAAATTTCACCTTTTTCAAAACCCTGTTTATCCTTAATTAAAAGAGTTCTGATGAGTGATTTAAGATGAAATTGATTTCTCCCTCATACTGACATAAGCTAAAGAACCAGTGAGTGGCAAAAAATATAACTCACTATCCGTTTTCTCTTAGTCAAAGACAACACACTTGTAACCACTCGCAAATACGTAATGGTTTGAACCAAATACCCAAAGATCTCTCTGTATGAGGGGATTACATTTCAACTACTGTGTGTTAGAGTTTCATGATCCATTAATGCATAATTAAGTAGTGAGTTATATTCCTCAGTCAAACCCGTTAATTTGATGATTTCGCAAATAATATACAACATTAAATTATTACTCAAATAGTTACTGAATACATCCAGATTTATTAGCTGGCCGAAAATCTTAGATAATATGTAAATTATTAACATTATTATTATTATTATTGATGTGGGTATAGTTTTGATTAGTGACTAGTAAATAAATAATTCTTCTTCTATAGCCTTGTTATCTTTCAAAAGTCATCATAATAGTCTTCTACCGTAGCATTATATAGCAGTCATTCTGCAGTTATAGCAAACAACTAACCGAATGCTAGTAGTTAGCCTTTCTTTTCTAAGTTCCAGCAATAAGTCGAAATCAGTTTATTCATTCATATTCCGATAGTCATAAATACTTCGTGTTAAACTAAGAATTAAAATTAATAGTTAAATATACTAGAATTATCAGTAGATAAATCATCTTAATCTGGCTTTGTAAGTTTTATTCATAATAAATTGATCTCTGTCAGAGTACTATTGAAAACTAGGAAGCATTGAACAGATGATCCATACCAGCATATGACTCATCAACATGTTCACACCTATAACTCTTCAGTGATCTAATTCAAAACATTCGTGAATAAGACTGGAGGTCTTGTGTTCGAGCCCCGTGTGGTGGACCATAGATGCGCACTACTGAATAGTCTCGTGTTAGGATGAAACAGTTGTTCAGTGCTTCTAGGCTTTCAATCGTGGTCTAACATTGAAACTATTATGTCAGATGACATATGATGGTGAGTTCTAATGACTGAGGTTTCTCCTCGATATTTTACAGAACATTTCAATGTCTATTATAGATTACATCACAAGCTGATCATAGCTGGACCACCATTACAAATCTGCAGGAAATCAACAGTTATTGTATCCTGGTCTGAGACACCTGACAAGTGTTTATGTACCACTACCACCAGGACTCGAATTAGGACCTTCAGTCTTGAGCATGGGCGCTTATCCTCTTGACCACTGAGCTAGAATTCAATGGTGAATTGATTAATATGCACTACTGAGGAGTTCCATGCTATGACATAACAGTTGTGCATTGTTTCTTAATAATTTTTTTTCTCAGCAGAGTAAATTATCAAATTCATTTGTTAGTTCAATGATTACTTAAATTTAGGATTGTTTTAAGCAACTAGTTAATATTTTAGCGTTAGCAACGAATATTAGCCATGAAATACTTCATTTCAATTCGTTTTTATTGTAGCTCAATAATCAAATGGTCTTAGCTTAGAGTTGGTGTTTTTATTTAAGATCATGAATAGATCAATATTAGACCGCCACTGAAAACCTGGATGCACTGAACGGCCGTTTCTTCTTAGTATAGGACTTCGCAACAGTGCACTACCACAACCGCCAATGTTATGGGTGAACCTAAGGCTTTCGATCTCGCGCAGACACTTTAGCTCCAAACCATTGAATCGGTATTCGACAGTGTTCATGTCTAACTTTATGCAGGACCGTGGGTCTGCACTCTGGAGAGTCCTATACTATGACGAGACATCCTTCAAGGTTTTTAGTTGTGGTTTAACATTAATCAATTCATGACCTCAATAATCTCCACAACCGTACACTGATAAGAGTTAGATAGATATAACAATATTACGAATTCTAAAAATCATTACAATATACAATAAATGTAAATTGATTTGATCACTGATTAATGGTTGTTGATATGTTTATCTATCGTTTTTTTATTCCTTTAGTTTATTTATTATTAGCTTTATTCACTATTATATTTTGGGTATAATATAGAGTTCTCAGTACAAAGTATTTCAACAAGTTCCCTTTACTTATTTCTTGATCGATATTGACGGTAAATATTGAGTGATCTCCAGTTAGATATTAGCATGTCAAAAGTCGACATCTGAATAATATTTATCCTTTTCAATACATATTGCCAGCCATTACGATATCCCCGATTGTACATTTTTGTAACTTGTAAAGGGAAAGGTTGTGAACTTTTCATAAACGCACCTGAATAGGTTATACAATTAATTAACATAGTGAAGTGTTAAGACAAACAAAAGACAGGTGACTTGTTGAAATATCTAGATGGCAGGAACAAGTAGTCTAGATATTCAAGCAGACCACCTTAATCTCCCGAGTACTGATCGCATTCTGTCCATCAAGTTTTGATGTAATCACTTGTCTGAAAGAACTCGGCATTGTTTACTGCGTTGCAAAACTCTCTGATTGGAATTATTTGCCGAGAAAGCTTAACCGTGGTCATTAGACTGTTATCAGTACAAAGGATTCCAACAATGTTATTCACTATTATGTAATCAACTAACTGTCAATATTTCAGTACTATAGAAAATCATTTGCGGTTTTAATAGTCCAGTGGTAATGTTTCAAACCGTAAAACCAGAAGATATGGCTTTAAATCACTCAAGAAGCATTAGTTTCCTTGAGGTTACAGGTATGCCTAACTGACGAGTGTCAGTTAATATAAAACAAGGTCCAGTGTTTGCTCCCAACCACCTTACAGAAGTTATTGATTATTTGGTTGCGACACTTGGCTGTTTATATTCCGATGGTGCGCACATCTGAGCAAATCAGTTGACAGATATCTGAATATTAGTCATGCAAATTTGAGCAATAGATAGAATAAAGTTTATTTGTATACAATAGTCTATGTTTAAACATGAAACAATTTCATCGTCTCCTTTGCGTTGAGTCGAATAACATACACATTCGGAATGTTCAGTAGAAATGAATTCAGTTACCAGGAAATACGACAGTATTTACAGTCGGTAGTTAATATAGTAACTCCGCCTGCAGCTCCTGCAGAGTTACTGCCGGTCCCAAGCCCGGGTAAAGGAGGAGGGTTGGGCATAGGGTTAGCGTCCCCATCCTGTAGAAAACTAACTCGCTAAAAAAACGCTTACCAGAAAAAATTATTCAAACCATTTAAACTCTGCCCTGAATGTTAGAAGATCTTCATTTAGAAGAATTATGACGCTTCATGGTGAAAGCCGAGTTCCTTCGGAAGCCACGAGGCCAATGCCCCTTCTAACAACCAAAGCAAAAAATTTTAAAGGTACATGAAACGTCCGAACAATTTATAAATAGCTGTCTACGCAAAATACTCAACTTCCATTGGACGGATACCATCAGCAACAGCCTTCTGTGGGAAAGAACAAACCAGCTTCCAGCTGAAGAGGAAATTAGGAAAAGACGATGGAAATGGATAGGACATACATTACGCAAATCGTCAAACTGCATCACGAGAAAAGCCCTAACTTGGTATCCTGAAGGGAAGTGGAAAAGAGGTAGGCCAAAGAACACATTACGTCGGGAAATAGAAGCAGATATGAAAAGGATGAATAACAACTGGAAGGAGCTCGAAAGGATTGCCCAGGACAGGGTTGAATGGCGAATGCTGGTGAGCGGTCTATGTTCCTTCACGAGGAGTAACAGCCGTAAGTAAGTAAGTAAGTAAGTTAGTAAGTTAATATAGTATCGATGAAAAATGAAAGCAGTTGTCATTCACTTGGTAACAATCAACTTGACGTCATACGCAACACACTGGTAAAAGTTGTCTTTATATTGCTGAATGGTTTATATGAATTGGATGATAACTTTGTGATAATCAGTCTCACAGTTATAGTTATTATTGGATAGTGATTAGAATGTGGTTAGTAGTAGAGTTTATTACGCACATTTCATCCTATTTGAGACTCGTTGGTTAGATGTTCTTGTTCTCCGTTGTTGTTACTCACATCGATAATCCACTCGAGTGCCTTTTGCTTGAAGGGATAAATACATCCCAATGTGAACACCATTGCACCGTGAATTCCAATCCAAGTCGCAATTCAACTTTATTATAAGTTGTAACTAAACAGGAATTTCCAAGCAATTTGTGTTAGGATGCACATATATCAATAGAGATTGATCTGAATCAGCCCTTATTACCAACAATAAACTTAAACATGAAAACGGATCTTCACTGATAACACTCATTGTAAATCGCACCCCTAGAACTAAATATTAGCTTGCTCATTAGTCAGTCCAATTATTTAAATATGTATATGTATGTATTCGGATCATGAAGACCACATCTGAGGAGAATCACGGAGTACAATGGACAACTCGGAATCAACTAGACGATTTGGACTTCGTGAATGACCTAGCACTTCTATTTCATAAACACCAATAAATCCAGGTTAAAACAACCAGTTTAGCAGCAGTCTCTTTAGCAGTAGACCTCAACATATACAAGGGAAAAACCAAGGTCCTCACATACAATATAGAGAACACAAACCCAATCGCACATTATCGAGAAACTCTAGAAGATGTGGAAGCTCTCACGTACCTGGCCAGCATCATCGATGAACAAGGAGGGTCTGATGTAGACGTAAAGGCGAGGATTGGTAAAGCAATGTCAGCACTCCTACAACTGAAGGACATATGGAAGACAAAACAACGGTCAGACAACATCAAAGTCAGAATTTTCAATACTAATTTTAAAACACTTCGATTGTAGGGAGTTGAAACTTGGTGAACCTGGTGAACCATCACCAAAGATGTACATGTATTTAAAACATTTGTCTACGCATGATACTTCAGATTCGTTGGACGGATAATATCAGTAACAACATATTATGGAAGAGAACAAACCAATCTCCAATTGAAGAGGATACTAAGAAAAGACGTTGGAGGTGGATAAAAAATACACTGTGGAAACCACCAAACTGAATCACGAAGCAAGCACTAATTAGGAATTCTGAAAGTAAAAAGAAAAGAGGCAGATCAAAAGACACAGTGTGTCAGGAATTGGAGGTAGACATCGAAAGAATGAATAGTATTTGTCGACAACTGGAAAAGATTTTCCGGGACAGAGTTGGATGGAGAATGCTACTGGTCAGACTATTTTCCTACACGAGGGGTAACAGGTGTAAGTATGTATGCATATATTCTGTGATCCTAAACATTATAGACAATCCGATTTAATTTTACTTCAAGATACCATAATTTTCTTTCTAATATAACTACACATTGTGATAAATGCCTACAATAAATAATAATAAAATTAACTAATACTAGATAATTTCACTTGTTGAAATCATGAGTCAATTGAAGCTAGACCACCATGGAAAACCTGGAAGCATTGGACGGTCATTTCGTCCTAGTATGGGACTCCTCAGCAATGCGCATCCACGATCCTGCACCCCACGAGACATGAGCCCGGTACCTATCAGTCTCGCGCCAGGCGCTTAACTATACTAGATAAATTATTGTATTTATTCTTCTATATCAAAGTAACCAATCCCCCCACACACACACATCTATAAATATTCACTTCGTCTATATATGCTGAATAATTTAACTAGCCAATAGGATTTTAGTTCATATGTCTGTCCATATTATCAAATAAACTCATGTTTGTCTTGACAACACACACTTCCCTTGTCACATTCATCAATATTATTATCATAATTATATCATGTCCATTAAAAAAAAATACTGGTTATTATTATCACTATGACTTTGATAAAACAATACATGAAGAAAAAAAACAGAAAGATATCAACATAAATAAACATATGTACACGAACACACATTAGGCATACACATATATCGTATGTATGTATGTGTGTGTGTGTAAGTATAGAAGTAAATGTATCAGTGATGTATTATCAATTGCAATAATCATTGTCATAATCTTTATCTTATCTCAAACTAATTGAGATAGGGGGAATCTATAATTAAGTGTTATGATATCTTCAACATCCCTCTATATAAACCATATTCCCACATATTTACACATACATAAATACATCCCAATGTGAATCAATGTTGAACTATTCAACAATCTCAACTTGTTAAGTTAACTAATCACTTCGTTTTTTTTAATATTTATTTTACGGGTTTAGAAGAATGTTATATCGTAAGTATTATTATTATTATTATTACTATTATAACCGGTATTATTTAATGCTCCAGAGTTCATTTTCTAAACACATTCACTATAGTATGAACTGGAAAACGTCTAACTTATTACACATACAAAGGATGAATCAAGAAATACAACCGAATGAAATATAAAAAGCAAAAGAAGATAAGAAATTCAAAGAAACAAACACGAGGGTAAATACTAAAGATAAGAAAAATCTAAATGATAAAAAAGAAAATTATTTTCTGAAGAAAAAAAACTTAAATGTGAACAAACAATAACAAAATCAAAACAATATTTGAAAGAATAACAAGAAGAAGAAGAAGAAGAAGAACAAGAAGAAATACATGTTATAACAAAACATTTTGTGTGTGTTCTTGTGAAAGATACGATATGCAAGCTATTACACCTACGTATGTACGTACGCACATACACATATTCGTTTATGTGTCATTTTAAATACACCTACATATAACACACACACGTGCAAGGGGTGAAAAATTGTTCTTGAACAACTTATGACACACATTTTGTTGTCTATTCGTGTGTATTGTATATGTACACGTGTGTCCATGTGTGTAAAGTGGTGCAAGTTTTATACACATACATAAAATATCATTATTTTCAAAGAATAATTTTTCTTATTAGCTGGAGGCGACAAATTAAAATCACAGATTAAATACAACTGGGATAAATATTCTGCCTATCTATCTATCTCTCTCTATCTATATATATATACCATACTAATATTACTAAACCATAGTGATTACAATGATGATATAATTGATAGGGATACTAATTCTATTCTGATTAATAATGAAAAAAGAATTCATGATATAATAATGGATCATAATACAATATTTGCATTACAATCTACTCCATCTATTGTTAATATTAATAAATTTAGTCAATATAATTCAAGACTAATGAAAACTGGTTATAAACGGATTAGACCAATGTGTAATGAAATGAATTTGAAGAAAATGAATCGTATTGACAATGATGATAATGATGATTCTATGGAAGATCAAAGGATTAATATTCCAAATAATAATATACAACAACAACATCATGAAGAACAAGATGTCATTACACATCAATCGGTACTACATCGAAGTTTAGCTGAATGTTTAAAACGTTTATGTAATGAAATACAAAGTAATCATTTTCTACCAATTACAATGAATACATCACTTAATACTGATACAATTAATTCAATGAACAATGATTATTCAACTTGTATAACTACACCTATCACTATTCCTACTACTAATATCAATACTACTAATACTAGTGTTTCAATGTATCCAACTCAAGCATTAGACTTGAGTATAACATCGAATATTACATTAAATGAATGTATAACCAATGATTCATTGAATATAACTAATACATTCAATAAGAGTTTATCACCTTCACCAACATTATCTTCATACTATTCATTAAATAATAATAATAATAACTTGATTGCACTCACCTTATCTTCCTCATCTTCTGATTCATCTACTTCATTGATGTCATCATTTTCAAATAATACTATGCCACAACAAGAACAACAACAACAACAACAAAGAAACACAGTTAGTTTGACAAATATCACCAGTCACACTGATTCACTTATAACTAGTTTAAATTATGACACTTCTAATAATATTCATACTAATGTTAGTAGTAGTAATGATGATCACAGTCAACAACAAACTATTCACTACGATTCTCCGAATATTATCAATAACGGTAAGTATTGTGGTATTTCAAATGTACTGGCAACTACTCATAGTCTTAGGGACAGTAATGATAATGGTAATAATAATAATAATAAATTACTGAACATTCGACCAAACGATAATATTACTAGTAAGTAGTTCCACCATTATTACTGTTATTATTATTATCACTAACATCATATCACTTTTTATTATATAAAAAGAACAAATAGTTTATTTTGGTGGCGTTTTGTTCTGTGTGCTATGTGGCTTATTTCGGATGCTTCCATCGTGCTTCCGAAGTGAGGTGAACTGTGTGAATATCTCCATACATGACTAAAATCTTAATTTATCTAAATTGATTCCGTATATAATTCCGGTTGAATTGAAAGGGTAGCTTAGTGGCCGAAGAGTTAAGTTTTCAACCATTAGTTAACTGGTTTGAGTCCCGCTCCATTGATACAGATTCCTGCAGATAGATAAGAATTTTGATGGTTTTACATGACAGATCGATTTTCTTTAGACAATTACTGGAAAATGGAAAATATTTAACAGTTGTTTCATTCTAATATGGGACAACTACTGATAACGATGCCTAAATGTCTTTGGCTAAATATCTAAATAGTTGTTGTGGATATACACTACTGAGGAGTCCTACTCTAGGATGAAAGAACTGTTTAATATTTCCCGGTTCCCGATAGTCGTTCAACTAGAAGCATTTCATACTGCAAAGACGATGAATTCATTATTAATCACGTCCATACTAGAAATTGATGTATAAATTCAGATTTAATTTTACTTATATTTTTCATAAGATATTCTTGTCCGGAAATATCAAAATTCTTGTACAAACCACACGATTCAATAGTTCTAATGAGTTGTTTTGAAATTTTTTCACTTAGTACTAAATTGAAATTGAGCGGTTTATTCTTCAAGGGAATTTAAACATCATACATAATGCCAAGTTCAAACATTAATATATATTTTTTAAAATTCTCGATTCTCCGTAAAATAGTTGCCTCCAAATCCTCCGGTACGGCCGAGGATTGAGAGAGTTAGCTCTCTTTCTCGAAATGCTCTCAAGTAGCTACGCGTATACGGCCACTGTCAGTGATGTCCTACACACCAGCTTCTCTTGGCATTATGGTTTTTTTACGAAATTGAGAGGAAGAAAGGCAAATGTTTGACACTTTAATCAGGTTGGTGAACATGGAGGATCCACCTGTGGGAATTGGAAAACCCTCATTCCAAACGAGTGATGCACATGGACTCCAGGATCTTGAAGGAACAATTGGTGTGTGAACCAACTATTGGTCACTGGCTACCATGGGATTGCATCTTCTAATGTTGCACCTTGTGGATAAGACCCTTAGGTTAAAGGCTCCGTGTGTGGCCCCGTAAGAGAACCATCTGCTTTGGTCTGGGCACCCGGGTAGCATCACAGCCCACACACAAATCAAGTAACTTGTGTGGAGCATATGTATTCGATGCCTCTTTGTACCAACATTTATGTGTTCAAATGAATAAATAAATAAATAAAATAGGTTCTTAATAATTGATAATATTTCTAGAAATTATTACCTATTTACATTTTAATTTGAAAACTGACTAGTTACAATTTAATATCAGAAAATCTTTAATAATTTCAATAGTTGAGATCATGAGCCAATTGAAGACAAATCATCATGGAAAACCTGAAAGCATTGAACGGTTGTTTCATCCTATTGTGAAACTCATCAGCAATGCGCATTCAATTTATTATCTTTTTTCATGGGATTAAAAAATAGCTGTGTGTATCATTATTGGTTAGGATTTGAAATGTCCCATAATTGCTACTCATTGGTGAATGACTTTGATTCCAAGGGCAAACATTAACACTCGGATGCAGGTACACCCACTATAATAATCTCGAATAAGATGAAACATTTGTCAACAGAAACAAATTGAAATTCAGTTCTGAATATAAAAAACAATCTCAAATTCTTTTCCTCTTAAAATGAATGCAGTCAGTTAGTCATATGCAATGTAGAATCTGGTACGTGTACATTAATTAAAGTTTCCACATACCATTAGCACAACAAGGTGAAACTGACAGGACAAACCTAAGATTAGTAGAATTAATTATTTTTATTATTTATTGAAACACATAAACATTAGTACAAGGAGACACCAAATACATATGCGCCACATAAATCATTCAATTTATGTGAGGGCTGTAATACTGCACGAGTGCCCAAACCGAAGCAGGCAGTTTTCTTAGGGGGCCACACACGGAGTCTTTAACCTAAACGTCTAATCCACAAGGCAGTGGAGCAACGTCAGGAGATACAGTTCCATGGTAGCCGCTCACCAACAATCGGTTCATACGCCATTCGTTCCTCTTGAATACTGGAGCCCATGTGGACCATTGGTTTGGAATGAGGGTTTTCCAACCCTTAGGGGGATTCTTCACGTCCACCAACCCTGTTAAAACGCCGGACATTCGCTTTTCGTCTCCTCAATTCCGTAAAAATGTCCCCACCACAAGAGGGTAGTGGGTAGGGTTTTCCTGACATTGGCCGTATACGCGTGGCCATGTGAGAGCATTTCGAGAAGGAGAGCTAACTCTCTCAACCCTCGGTCGCAACAGGACATCTGGGGGTATACTTTGAGGGAGAGAACAGTATTAGTGATATTGAAAAGATTGGATATTGAAGATACAATTTAGAGGACAGAATATTGGATTAGTGGAATAAAACGAATAATTAAAAACCTCAAGATTTAAGGGAAGACATACAGTGAATATATTTAAACCACTGTGAATGATTTTGTACCATACCATATGCTGAAAAGAAGTTCAACACTCGGAACGAAATAACATTTAGTGGTTTTTGGTTATTTTTCGAAAAAATGTTTCTAGCCAATGTTTTTTAGTGGACACATTTCGTCTAAACACAATGTAGACCTCAGTTAGTAGAATATTCAAGTGATAACCTTACAACAGTAAAATGTGATAGAGAAGATGTAGAGATTAAATGAACACTTTTAGTGTTGTTAAGCTCTCTAAGCTAAATAGTATAATTGTGAAGCTATTTTTTTGTCGTCCTGAACCATATTATCACAACTCACCTGATATGGAAGTGAGCTTTTCAGTTATTCAATGATTCTTAAATATCAGTTATGTTCTGACGGCTTTGTTTCCGATTGGTTGCTGTAGACTCACTTGTCATACATTTTCTTTGAATTCAAGTTGACTGCCTTGTTCATTTGACCTCAAAATGTGTTGTTGATTTTTTCCCCCGAATAATTTGATAGATGAGGTGTAATTCAATATGTCTACTGATTACTGATTGATTTGAATGCCATGTATCCGGAAAGTCTTTGGTATTTCGAGAATCTACATGATCTAGAATTGTAACGATTTCCCAGTTGAATTTATAGTTATAGGCAATATAGAACCTGGTACACACATACAAAGATTCAACTTGCTACATACCAATAATTTACATAATCACTCGGGCTCTGAACAAGTAGTCCGCACCTACCTACATGACTCAGTCCAACATTCGGTATCTTCATGGACTGATGTTACGTCTTGGTTTGACCATCCTCTAGATCTCTTCCAGCGTACACCTAAATTAGGCATAATCGTGGGTCGAGATAAATGGTAGATAAGGACAT
The DNA here is from genome assembly GCF_000699445.3 of Schistosoma haematobium. Classification (NCBI taxonomy): domain Eukaryota; kingdom Metazoa; phylum Platyhelminthes; class Trematoda; order Strigeidida; family Schistosomatidae; genus Schistosoma; species Schistosoma haematobium. The sequence goes on from NC_067200.1 coordinate 11,643,063, forward strand.
GTAATATATGTCCCAATTATCTCAGTCGATGAAGGTTCACTACATCATCAGTCGATTTACCATCCTTACTTATTACTTTACGTTTAACATTATAACTGCTAACATGGTGACCTACCTCCATTGATATCTATAAGATAACACATTGTGCTTATGATTTTGTTCAGAACGACACCCAAAGTGTCTAGCTCAGATAACTCAATCAATTCTAAGATATACAAATGATACTGTAGCTTAAGTTTTATTCATGACTTTTATGTCATTGGTATTGTCATCATCATGATTAGTATCAGTGATGAAATCATTTGCTAGCAAAAAATTATTACTTCGGTTTGGGCACCCGGACAGTATTCCAGCCCTCACACAAATCGAATGATGAAATGTGACATATATATATATATATATATATATATATATATATATATATATATATATATGATGCCCCTCGTACCAGTGTTTATATGTTTAAATAATAATAATAATACTATCTATAAAATACACATATAGTCTTTTGAAATATATTTACCTATTCATATGTATATACAAACGTGGATACAATGGAACAATATAAGCATTCGTAATCTTCTTGTCTTATTAAGCATATTTAAAGAACCTACTTCTTATTCGATCTTTTATTTGACCTTATGACTCGAGCACGTCTTAGTTAATAAGTGAGGGTTGTGTGAAAGAATTAAAAAACCCATAGAAAATAATCGTTCTAAGATTATTTTCTCCATAGTTTACCCCACAGATTGATCTAAGTTAGGCAAACATTGTAAACCAAGGGGCATTAAACGGCTGTATCTTCTTTGTATCAGCTGGTGAAGCCAGTAGGGTCTTGTGGAGAAGAATAGTACTTGAATGCATCACACAACTAGATGGGCGTAAAAATTGTTTCTACAATTAATTTTGTTGTTTTTGATCAATCTACTCCTAGTATGAGACTTCCCATAAGTGCACAATCAGTTCCTCACTAAGAGGCAAGCTCAGTACTTCCATATCTCATGACGAGGCCTAATCTTTGAATCATTGAACCGGTATCCGATGATGTACATGTCTAACTCTAATCAGTTAGCGATATTGCTTGATCATCTTACATTCACTGTAATGGATAACTGGTTCACATCACGGTTGAATGGCAGCCTGTACAAACCCCTATAGTATTCATAACCCTGAAGTAATGGGATTTATTGGCATCTGGACTCAATAGCTCAATGGCGGATAATACATTGGTGTTTGAGGTGAAAGGTACTAGGTTCATATCTAAGCATAAACATCAACTTCGGGATGGAAGTATATCCAATTATTGAGTCACAAATAGAATGAAAAATGTGTCCCGGATTCCACTAATGGTTACAGTCTATTTTCAATTCCTTATGACGAAATGGTGATATTAAACGTATCAGCATGGGATTCACAAATTCCAACGAAAACCGATCAGAACTCAGTCTTAAATGTCAATAATAGGTTAATCTAAACCCTTATTAATAATTATGTGAGCATCATTTTTTTAAAAAGCGTTGGAAAATAGTTTCTTGTTACTTGAAGAGTAACACAATTCTAAGGAAAGATCGCAATCTATGGGATTAATTGTCTCAGCTTAAGTAGTTATTCAATAAGAGTAAAATGGATAACACATTCACATTATATCATATATGATAGTTGAAGTTAGAAAATGCATTCTATCGGTTGCCTACTAAGTAGTTATTCACATTTTCTTAGTTTCGTAATAATTCTACAATTAATGTTAGTCAATCAGTGACGATAACTAACTTTAAAAGTGGAATGCTCGACCTTACTTTCAGTGTCTATCAAATTCTAACCACTAGGGGTGTTAAAATTTCATTGGTAAATATTGTCCATTCATGGCTTTAATAACGCTATAATTTCATAGCTTTACATCACGAACCGATTTCATTTAGATCACTACTGAAAACCAGAAAAGATTCGACAGTTATTTCGTTCTGGCGTGGAACTACTCCACAATGTGCGTCTATAACCTGACTAGGAACCAAAATAAGGATCTTCAAGTCTTGTAGAGAGTTTAATTCTTAGACGATCCAATCATTATTTGGTCGCTCTAACCAAAACCGATTTTTTGATGTAAACTTTGGAACTCAACCATTTTCACATACCCTTTAAGTTTACATTATAATTATTGTAATGATTACAAAATAATCTAATGAAATCATGAACTGATCTATGTTAGACCACTATTGAAATCATATAAGCACTGAACGGCTGTTTCATCCTAGTATGGGACTCCCCAGAAATAAGTATACACGACCCCGCATGTTGAAATCAAACTTAGGACCTTAGGTATCGCGCGTGAACGTTTAATCTCTCGACTACTGAGTCGGGATCTAACGGTATTAATGTTTAACTTCGATTGGTTCATGAAACTGTACAACTATCTTCCATTGCTTCTGGTGGGTAACTGCTTCACACCCGATATGGTTTAACTCCACTGTTCACGGCTTTTTGTAAGGATTCTGGAACTTACCTCTCGAAGCTAGTCACAAGTAAACACCTACCAAGGACACTGGAAGATGGTTGAGTGATGTCATGAATCGATCGGAATTAGAAATTAACACTGTTGGATGTCTGACCAGTGGTCTAGAAGTTAGGCGTTTGTTCACGAGACTGAGGGTCCCAGGTTCTTCTCTCACGTGAGAGGTCGTGGATGTACACTACTGCAGAGCCTCCTATTAAAACGAAACGACTTTTCAATGTTCCCAGATTTTCAATAGTGGTCAGTTTATGATTTCAGTGAAATTCAACAATCTCCACAACATTCTGCCAACAAAATAATTGGTTACCGCCAATTAAGTAATAATAAATGTACAGCGAATAATATTGATGGATAAAATATCAATGAAACATTGTGTTTTAGCTAACATAAAACATTTTAAATATTGAAACTCATTAACTGGCTGATAATTATTTTGACCGATGGGTATATTTTTCTTAAGGAAAGGAATTGCATATGAGTTACGTTGCCAATTATACATAGAACTTTCATGGTACGTACACATAAATCTTTAATTATAAAATGTTAATTTTATATGATTATGTATGACTATTTGAAGTTCAACATGAAAACTCCAGTTTAAAACGAATAAAATCTCCCCAACTGATAAATCACTAGGTAGTAACCATTATCATGTTCATCTAATCGATTAAGTTTCTTTGTGACCACTTATCTAAGAGACACAAAATAGAAATTAATCAGGACTAGGTAAATACAGTACGTGGGACTACTCAGCAATCAATCAAATATAAATATTTCAGTTTATTCATTTATTTATTTGAACACATAAATATTGGTACGAGAGGGCATCAAATATATATGCGCCACAATTTTGTGTGAGGGCTGTGATACTGCCCGGGTGTCCAAACCGAAGCAGGTGGTTTTCTTAGGGGGCTACACCCAGAGCCTTTGACCTAAAGGTCTAACCCACAAGGCAGTGGAGCATCGTAAGGAGATGCAGTCCCATGGTAGCTGGTGACCGAAAATTGGTTCATACGCCATTTGTTCTCTCAGGATACTGGATCCCATGGGCACCATTGATTTAATTTGGGATCCGGTTAAAGCGCCGGACATTCGCTTTTCGTCCTCTCATTTTCGTAAACAAAACCCCCACCACGAGAAGGCAGTGAGTAGGACTTCCCTGGCAGAGGCTGTATACACGTGGCCGTGTGAGAGCATTTCGAGAGAGAGGGCGGGCCCACCCCACTTTCAGCTATACCAGGGCATTTGGGGGCTTACCGTCACTACTTCCCTTTTTTCTTCGATATGTTTCATTTTTTTTGGTTAAAACTAATGATATTAATAATCATTAATGCTATTCTTTTTCCTTATATATTTAGCTCAAACATTATTATTTCCTGGCCTAACTCCAACAATTTTTAATTTACCTCCGTGTTTAACTTGTACAAATACATTAACACCAATAAAATCAGTAACGGATCAATTAATCAATGAAAAAGGTGAACAAGACGAAATAAAAGAAGAACTTTTTACAAAGATTACTAAATCAATTTATTTACATCAAAATGAATTGAGTAATAATACTACTAATAATAATACTACTAATAATAGTAATATTAATAATAATCCACCGGCTATTATAAATAACATATTAAATCCAACTGAATTAATTTTGAATTATGCAACAAATTATTATTTACATGGAAATCATCAATCATTCAATAATAAATGTTTAACAGAAGAAGATATTATTGAAGGAGAAGAAGGGGAGGATATGAAAAAAGATGAAATTTCTACATGTACTAGTCCTGATGAAACAATATTAAAAGAATTCGATAATGAACTATCTTCAAAACGTATTGGTAAGTGAGTAATTGGAATTTTTTGATTGAAATCATGAACCGATTGATGTTAGACCACCTTTGGAAATCTGGAAGCACTGAACGGCCGTTTCATCTTATTGGAGGAACTCCTCAGAAGTGCGCATCCACGATCTCGCCCACGGGATTCGAACTCAGGGCCTTCAGTCTCGTGCGCGAACGGTTAACCTACTGGACCACTGAGCCGGCATCCAATGGTGTTAATGTCTAACATCAACCAATCCACGAAATTGCGCGACCATCTTCCATTGTACTGAGGTAGATACCTGTCTCTACGCGACATGGATTAGCTCCACTGGTCACGGCTTCTCACTAGAACTCCGAGAATTCCCTCACGAAGCTAGTCACTAGTGAGCACATGTTAATTACTAGTATAGGGGAATTTTTCTTAAAGTATATTATGGTTGTGTAACATAACAACGGTCTATGCTTGTCGAGGAGTAACAGGCGTAAGTAAGTAATTAATAACGTAACAAAAAGCTGTTTGATTGAATGAAGTAGGATTCAGATTTGATGAAAGGCATCAGTTCCGTCAGGATTACAGATATATTTAAGTAAGAAGTGTCAAGTGACATGAAACATAAGCTTACTCTTTTCTTACAACCATCTACAACAACCTAACATAGATGGTCTGTTAATTTTAAATCATTTTTATGTTAGTTGTTTGAATCTCCGTATTGACGTTTAGGACTACAATTGATCAGCCTGTCTTTGGTATATATGTATCCTGTGAGGATTAACTCGATATTATTATTAAGTCACAAGTATTTTAAGCAGAGATGGATGATGGTTAGCAAAATAAAATGATAATAGTAATAATAATGACATATGTGTTACATCACATAAGCAGCGTATTTGAAATATCTTCGTATAGTTTTCAATATGTCTAAAATCATGGGCAAAAATCTGGGTTTCCTTTGTTTGTTTTACAAGGAAAATCAAAGTGTTAAACATGTCAACTACAGACTTTTTAAAATTTAAATTGTATCAGGAATCAACATCTGAATGAGGTTCATTCTTTTCAATTTAATATTGACAGCCACCATAGAGTTGTACTGTTTAGCAACTTTTACAGAGAAAGGTCATAAACTTTTCATAAGCGCTTGAAATAGATTATGAGATTAACAGATATAATGATGCGTTAAAATAAACAAAATAAACAGAAAACTTATTGAACTATCTAGATGTCAGGAATAGGTAGCCCATATATTCAAACAGGTCTCATATCATTTCTATCTTATCAACCCATTTCACTTACTGTACAATGAATTTATTCATGAAGATTCTGTAGATGATTAATGTGAATGATTTACCGTAGAAACATTATAGCACTGGGATGTATTTAGAAAGAAAAGCCTTTTGTTTTAGATTATGTTGTGTGGCAATATTTCCACAATGTTTATATTAGAATATTATCAATAAACCTTGTCTAACTAATAAATCACCTGAAACGATTATATTCCAATAGGTTTCATTACATTTTGATTGAAAATCATCTTCAAGATCATAAGATCAATTCAATATCACTTTTGGCTTATTCTTATATGTAGAAGTTAAGTGTCAAGAGTTTAATGTAAACAACAAAATGACTTATAATTCGGAAAACAGCTAAGAATCTCAGAGTTGTTTGTTACATAATTTTACAGGGTTGATATATAAGAATAGAATAGAGAAAGTGTACAGTACAAATGTTTGAAATTAAGTATAAATGAACGAGTTTGATAAAGTAATAACATATTTTTGATGTGGAGAGCCAACCAGAAGTGGCCTAATGAGAAGACCAGTCGATGACAATCAGAAGTGACCTAAAAGATTAGAGCGCTTCATTGTCTAAGAAATGGATGAATTTCCTAATGATTAAAGTAGTATATATATGAATGAGTATTTGTGCATTTTATTCGATAAAACAACATACTTTCTGGCTCACTTTTGTGTTATCGCTCAATTAGTAAGTAAGGGGAGAGTTAGAGCGTAGCATTTCGGACACCGCTCATCACAACAATTCTACTCCCTGACTTTCTATAGACAGATATATGGTATTGTGACATTTTTATGAACCATGTTCGAGCTTGTATATTCGAATTTATTCCAAATTTATCTCTAAAAAAGAATAGGACATTAAAGCTTATGATTTAGCGTGTTACTTACTTTCAATCATTAGATACCTGTTAACTGAGCCAGTCAAATATAAGAGATGCTGACGAGTACACGCTATTGCTCAAGATTTTGCTTAACTTTCTGAGGTGACATCTATATTCTATTATTTGGAAATGTAGCTTAGTTTATTTAAGGGGCGTAAATCTTTATTTCTAAATGAGTATATGCGCATTTTTTTGTTTCGGGTCAGTTAATAAAAGCTTCCTACTAATTATTAGTTTCCTCACTCAAGTAGTAAGTTTAAATTGTGTATAAGAAGTGGATTTACCAGTAGCAGATTCAAATGACCTCAGGACGTAACAACACCATAGACAAATCTCTTCTCATCGTCTTCGATTTAAACATCCCCTCATAAAACAAGTGTACCTTACCTCAAAGTACATAAAATTATAATCGATTGTTAGATTACAACTAACTTTTGTGAATATTCAAACAATCAAACCTATTCTTCATCGTGTAGAAGACTTCAGAAATATTTTTCTTATCACCTTTGATTTTGCAAGTTTATGTTATAACTTAAATATTCAACAATCTACACAATTACACTGTATTAATATTCTATCTTTATTTAGTTTAATTCAGCTATTTGTCTAAACTTCTGGAATATGCTATTCCCCCTTGAAATAAATAAGGGAATTAAATTCACTTGGTATTGTTTACTTGTATCTCCCCACTGATGTTTAGCACTGCAATTGATCAGTCTGTTATTGGCATATATGCATACTGTGCGTATCGCCTCGATATTGCCTGAAGTCACAAGTATTATGAGCAAAAATGGATAGTGGCTAGCAGTGGAATTCAGGACGCGTGTTTCGTTTTATTTGAGACTCGTCAGTTGAATGTACCTTCATCTCAGAATTGATGTTCATTATGGGACTCGAACCCAGTACTATTTGCTTCAAACGTCATTGTGTTATCCACTTACATACTTTTAATGGTAACTCCACTAATTTTCGTTTAATGCCTTAAAAAATACTTATTTTCATTTATTATTTTTTCTATTTCAGATTCATCTGACATGGAACAATTAGACTTAAAAACAACTTCATTATGGTTTACAGAGTCCGATATACATTCTATACCAAATCTAGTTGAATCCATTAAAAAATACCATTCAAATGATGAATGTGGTTTTGATGTATGTCGATCATCTAAACTGAGAGAACATTATCATTGTAGTATATGTAATAAGGTAAATTTAATAGTTAGTTTTAATATCAGAAAGGAAGTTGTGTGGAGATTGTAGTAATTTACTGGTTGAGTTCATGAGTCGATTAAAGCTAGACTACGATATAGGTAGTAACTTACTGTAGGCAATGTTGAACAGTGGCGCAACTTCGTGGACTGGTTGAAGTTGGACATTAGCACTGTTGGATGACGACTCAGTGGCCTAGAGATCAGGCGTTTGCGCGCGAGACCTAAGGTCTCGGGATTGAGTGCGATGTGTGGGATCGTAGATGCGCACTGCTGAAGGGTCCCATACTAGGGCGAAACGACCGTTGAGTACTTCCAGGTTTTCTATGATGGTTCAGATTTAATCCACTCATGAATTCAACTATTAGGTTGGTTTTAACATTGATTTGCATATTTATTCGTAATGAAAAACGTAATCTGTTCAGAAAAAAAAAGGAATACTAAGTTGTTTAATTCTTGGACAGAAGTTAGAAAAAAATGTCGAGAAATTCCCAGAAGATTAAAGGCGGTTTACACAGATAATACTTTGAAGGAAACAGTTCTCTTTTCAAGTTTTTCATTGTCTATAGTGAATAGTGAAATGGTGATGCAAGTCCAACACCATATAGTTGACGTTTTGTATATTGATAAAAATGTGGAACATACCAAGTCTCTTGAAAGTTGAAAAAGCTGACCGATTGTTCGGATGAATGTTAATAAAATAAATTTTGGAAAATCGTATGTGTACATGTTTCTAGTGACACATTTATATTCCAAAAAAATGGTAATTCAAGAATCGCGAAACAATAAGGTAGCTGGAATGTTTCAATTTTGGTTCCGTCAAAACAATGAAAATGTAACTGAGGCAAGTAGGATGCTACAAATGTGGATTATCTTGAAGACGAAGAAAAAAAGATAGTTGTACCATACGTTTTCCAACATAAATTTGTACATGACTTCAGATTGAATGTTTATTAAACAGTTTCGACTTGTAATCATGGGTTTTAAGCATATTTACACTTGTTTGTCTCGAAATTACTCAACTTTCTTTCCTTGGTAGGATAGTTATTGTAGACTGATAATGTGTCCGATACTAGGACGAAACAACCATCAAATGTTTAAAACGATGTTCGTCTACGAAGAAACAAGCTATCAACAAGTTAGATTAACCTCTAAATTAAAGTAGAATGACATACGAATCAGGAGATGAAATCCAGCTTTGTTCCCTAGATTATAATGAGAAATTGTGATCTTTTAAAATCCAACCATTTTGATAGTGATCAAATTAACTATCAATAAATCCAAATAACGACCTAACTAGATCATGAATTGAATGAATATTAATCACTAGATTCCAACTTAGTAGTCTAAAGATGTTGAGTTTGTTACAAATCCTGATAGTCACGGAATCAATATTTAGTGTGTTCATGACAGTATATTGCTAAGGAGTCCCATACTAAAATCGATCATATGTTTCATGCTTCTTAATTTCTAGTGGTACCCTTAATGATATCAATTCATGCAGTAAACCATTTACATTCTAGGGTTATCATCATACTGTATTGTAACCAAACGGTTTCCAAATTATTAAATTATTATTATTATTTAAAAAATGTTTAATGATACCTTCTGACCTTTAACAATTACTTTGTATAATAATTAAAAAAAAACACTTTAGATTATTCTACGACGTGAAGAAATGATAAGACATGCTAAATGGCATAGAAAACGTGAAGAAAGTATGCAATATGGATTTATGCGTTATAGTCCATGTGATGATTGTACTGTTATTTCTTGTCCACATAATGGACGTCAAACACATTATCATTGTATGCAATCAAATTGTGACAAGGTAAGAATTATCATTATTATTACTGGTTTTTTATGTAAAAAAGTGATACAATTGATAGTTCTAATAATTTTTGGGGGGGAGGGGGGCAAGATCTTAACACTCTAGGTTAGATCCCCGGTTCGGTTACGTATGCACAATGATAAAGAGTTTCATATTACAACGAAACAACTACCTAGTACTTTCCAATTTTTTATGTTTGTCTAACTAAACTAATTCTATGATATAAATTTACTGAGTTCAACAATTTCCACGATCCTTTTACACTAATAACAAACTTATGCTCGCTAATAGCTAATTTCGAAAGGTGACTACAGAATTTCGAGTGTTAGGCCTTGACTAGTGATATTCAGCTTTGTTGAGAGTAGGTTAATTACCCACTAGTAGTTATTAATTAGAATTAGACGTATAAACCACTGTATACCGATACTCGATAGTCTAAAAGTTATGTACTCGCCATGAGATCCTTGATCCTGTATTGAATGCCTGATAGGATCATGGATATAGGTTGACAAAGGGTCCCAGTATTTCCTAATTTTCAACAACTGTCCATCTGAAATTAGTCTGTAATGTAGAACTATAAAATTCAACAATCTTCAATAATATCCTCTTACCTTACTTTAAAATTACTTATTTGTTGGTTTGAAACAAACAAAACGAGCTATTGACTATGGGATACAATACTCGTATCAATAATTGTAGACCTTCGAAATTTAACATTGTTTTCTTTTTTGTTGTTGGTTGTTTTGAATTCTCGTTTTCCCCTATAAGTTATTTCTTGTTATTATCTTAATATTCCCCTCTTATTGTTTAACCAACATTCTCTTCGATCGTTTTGACTGACGATAACAGTCAAAATTCTAACGACAATGTTGTTGATGATGATGATTAGCTAGTCGAATAGAATGTGTTTTCTATTTCTGGCTTCATCTTTCTGTTATTATTATTATTCTCTCTGCTTGTAGTTTCACATATTCTTTCCTTCTCTCCTTGTTTTTCTTGGTGCTTTCATGTATACCATTCTTTTCTTTTTCTAATCCTGTCTTCTACTACCACACACACACACATATTAACAGATTCACATGTTTTACACCTAAAATTTTGATAATAATAATAATAATAATGTGCATTATTATTACTATTTTATCTAAAATAAACACAAATTCCTTATGTCTAGTGTATATATGTTTGTTTTTTCGTGTGTGTGTGTGTACATTCATCTGTGCGTCTGTCAGTCGGTTCCTGTTGCTGGTATTAGTGATAATAATGATATTGTTAATAATGATGAAATTTGTGTCTGATTTCAATTCATATAGTGCTAGCAATAAATTTCGGATAAATATATGACAACATATTTAATATGTGGTTACCAGTAGAGAGTTTAGGACGTAGGTTTTTTGTCTTATTTTAAGATGTATTAACTGAATATACCTCTTACAGTTCAATGTTGATCTTCACAATGGAACCTGAACTTAATATCTTTAACTTCAAAGGTGTAACGCATTATTCACTAAGTAATTGAATTTAAATAATCGTCAACTTGATATTCATAAGGGTTTGTAATTTCCTTGAAGTTAAACAGTCTCTTCTGTTATAATATCTATTCTATACGAATTAGCCTCATAAAGCATTATGCAACAAGCTTTAGTAAATTTGATATATGACTATGAATAAAATCGACAAGATACACTTTATATCATTTAGGAATGGACAGATAGATGTACATGAATCCCAGTGTTTATGTTCAAACTGAAACTTCAACCTATTTACTCATGAATAACATCAGAGACTGAATGTAACTATATAATCGTTAAATACAGAAATATAATGGATAATATTCATGTCTTAATGTATCATGTATAATTCTTTAATAGTGGTGTTTAAGGATGATAACAAAAAAATATGGAACTCAAGGACTTTGTAGTAATTGATTTATACTTAAAACATTGAGATGTCACTCACATGAGTGAAATCTAGTGGTCATAACTTCCTACTAGAATTTCGTAAGTACAACACAAAACCAGTCTCTAATATGCACAGTATTATAATTGGATTAATGATATTTGTGAAAGTTAATTATTATTATTTTTATTATTTATTTAAACACATAAATATTGGTACAAGGCGGCACCAAATAGATATGCACCACATCAATCATTCGATTTGTGTGAGGACCGGGATACTGACCGGGTGCCAAAACCATAGTAAATAGTTTTCTTAGGGGGTCACTCACCGAGCACATGGACTAAAGGTCTAATCCACAAGGCAGTGGAGAAAAGTCAGCAGATGGAGTCTCATGGTAGCCGGTCAGTAACGATTATTTCACACACTATTTGTCCCCTCAGGACCCTGGAGCCCATGTGCACCATTGATTTGGAATCAGGGCTTTCCAACTCCCCCTAGGTGGACTGTCCGTGTCCACCAACCCAGTTAAGGCGCCGGACATTCGCTTTTCTTCCTCTCGATTTCGCAAATAACACCCGTGCGGCGAGAAGGCAGTGAATAGGACTTCTGTGGTAGTAGCTGTATGAAAGTGGCCATGTGAGAGCATTCTCGGCAGTACCTGGGCATTTTGGAGCAAAGTTAATCATAGATGAACATCATATAGAGTATCAATAAAAGCTATAAAGTACTTGTTATCTGTTTCACCCTAGTATAGGACTTTAATAGTACATAACATGAACTTAATAAGAACAGAACTCTCAACCTTCAGCCTTCGCAATGAACGCTTAGACTTCTTAAACTTCTAACTTCAACTAGCCTTGTTCAATATAACTTGTGTAAGCATTCAGACTATCAATCTTAAAATGAGAAGAATAAGCTATTGTATACTATATTACAATTCATATCTTAGGAAGTAGGGTTATTTTAGATGATAACTTGGAAAGGAAAAAGTCATTTCGAATTACATTATGTTTCAAGCAATTTTTTTCTTATTTCAACCAATATTATATTAACTATCAGTATACGGTCGTGAAGATTGTTGGTTTTCAATTGACATCACAAATGGATGAATGTTAAAACACTAATGAAAGCCTGGAAGCACTGGACGGCCGTTTCATCCAAGTGTGAGACTCCTCAACAGTGCGCATCCACGATCCTGCACGTGGGACTCGAACCCAGGACATTCGGTCTCACGGGCGAACGCTTAAATCACATTCACTAAAAAAAGAGTTTGGTGGAAATCGTTGAATTCTATGGTCTACATCTCCAACAAACTTTACGTAAAAAAAACATTGAAAATCGGAAAGCCATGCACAATTATCTTGTCCTAATATGGAACAACTAATTAGTACACATTCACGAACACCAAAACTTCATTTAACTAACGTTTAATTTTTATAGTATAAATCAAATGTTGATGTTAGTTAGACCACCATTGACACTTGAAAGCACCAATCTCTTTCTAGTATACAATTCTCCAGTATTCACGAACCAAACCGAGAACGTTCAGTCTTGCAAGCGAACACTTAAACTCTAGACCATTGACCCATGGTATACATGTTTAATGCTTTCAAGTCTTTTCTCGATGACCTACTTAAGATAAAACTACAGATATTGTACAATTTTCACAAATCCTCCTATACTAACAATGGTGAATTGTTTTTTTTTTCGTTTGATTTCCTTCTTTTTCCCCCCCAACTATAATCAATACGTTACAAATCTTTCAACTTACACTACAATCACTAATTTGTAGTAACAAATAAACAATTCATTAAAAAAATATAGCAATTATGAGTCATATTACAGTAAAGTTAACCTGCGCCTCTGTATGTATGTATGTATATGTGTGTGTGTGTGCATGCCCGGTGTTTCTTTATTTCCTTTCTTTAATATTCTTGTTGTGCCGAGAGTTTACACTTTCGATTTAGGTATATTTGTTATCAAAAAAAAACAAAAAACTACTGTGATATCATCGGTGTTATATAAATGAAAAATTTAGAGGAGAAAAAAAGAGGTAAACAACTTATGGTTTTCTTTTTTTAGTGTTTACAGAATATTCTAAGCCAATCAGGAAGTGAATAAAATAGAGATATAGATTTGTTACATAATGTGTCCGTCAACTTTTTTCTTCTTTTACGTTATGTTACCATGCTCCTTACATGATTTTCAAAGAAGAAAAAATCAACTTAGGTCAAAGGTTGTGTAGTAAACATTTTGTAAACATAAATTCAATTTAGGTAGGTAGGTAGGTAGGTAATTTTCATTAGGGTATTAGAAGAAAAGTTGTCCGATTGTATTTTATAGGAGTTTTATGATAAGAATAATATTATTCAGATTACTGATATGTAAGTTGAATGGCTCAACAATCTTTGCATCAGTAGGCCACAACATCCGCAAAGGAAAAAAAAACAAGATCCTCATATGCAACACGGAGAACACTAATTCATTCACACTTACTGGCGAAACTTTGGAAGATGTGGAATCATTCACGTACATGGGAAGCATCATTGATGAACAAGAAGGATCGAATGCAGACGTGAAGGTGAGGACTGGCAAAGTAAGGGCAACATTCCTACAATTAAAGGACATATGGAACTCGAAACATTTGTCAACAAATATCAAAATCACAATCTTCAATACGAACGTCAAGACAGTCCTACTGTACGGATCTGAAACGTGGAGAACTACTAGAACCGTCATCAAAACAGTACACATATTTACAAATAATTGTCTACACAAGATATTCAATGTTTGTTGACCAGATATCATCAGCAACAGCCTTCTGTGGGAGATGACAGAAACAGATTCCAGATGAAAAGGAAATTACGAAATGACATTGGAGGTGGATAGAACATACATTGTGGAGATCACCAAACTGCATCATGAGGCAAGCCCCAACTTGAAATCCTGAAGGGAAACGGAAAAGAGGAAGGCCAAAGAACACATTACGTCAGGAAATGGAAGTAGATATGGAAAGGATGAATAACAACTAGAAGGAGCTGGAAAGGATTCCCTAGGATAGGTTGGATGAAGAGTGCTGATGGGCGGCCTACGCTCCTCCACGAAGAGTAACAAGCGTAAGTAAGTTGGATGGTCCAGATTTCTCAAAATCAATTGAGTTACAATTGATCCGAACAATTATCTAGATCCGTTGATGAAAAGCCGTCATCAATAACTCAGTGACTGAACTCTATCGATCATCTCTTACTAATCCTTCTAATATTCATCTCAGATATTACCATTTTTAAGTTTGATATTCTTTAATTTAAATTAGAATATACTTTTCATTATCAATCACTTGAACAAACAGTAATCTAGAGCCTAATAATACCTGGCTTTGATGTGTAAAACTATCTGTCTTTTAATGTATTAGTGAATATAAATATCTAACGATGACAGTAATATAATGGCTGTATTACTTAACAAATTTATTGAACTTGGAAAATGTAGGCTAGTGAGGTGATTTGTAAGTTGTAATTGTCACAGATTAATCTCATTAACAGTATCAACGAATACCAGGGAGTGATGAACAGCTACTTCATTTTTGTATGGCCCTTGTCAATACTTCTCACTGATGATTTACTAAAGATCAAACTAAAAAAACTTCAGCTCTTGGAGAAAATATTTAAACATTAAAGTTAACTAGTTATTTACTGGTAATACAAAATGATGAAAGTTGAAATTTTATGTTTGGATAACTACTTATTCGTTGTGATAATTAAAGTCTTAGGTTCGATCCTTAGTGGCTTTTGAGTAGATAGAACTGAGGTGAGCCATATTACAATGAAATAGCCGTTCAATACTCTTTAGTTTTCATTGATACACTCCCTAAAATCAATCTATAACTAGAATAAATTCTTTTTGTAAGCAATGATGGATAGTGGCTAGCACTGGAATCCAGAACGTGCGTTTCGTCCTATTTGGGACTCGTCAGCTGGATGTACCTGCATCTCAGAGTTGATGTTCACTCAGGGACTCGAACCCAGTACCATTCGTTTCAAACGCCATCGGGTTATCCATTCAGCTACCGAGTCCTGATAGCCACTTGCTTGTGCAATGGGGTGAATTTAAATTCATTCAGTATTGTTAGGCTTTTATCTTCCGATTGAGGTTTAAGACTGCAATTGATCAGTCTGTTATTGGCATATGTGCATACTGTGCGTATGCCTCGATCAATTGCACTCTTAAACCTCAATGGGAAGATACAAGCTTAACAATACCAAATGAATTTAGTATAAATTCTATTTTACAATAAACTTCTACCTAAAGTTTATGCTGAAATGATATTGTTTAGAATAACCATATGAAAGTTTCATCATCAAACCATTTAGCTCAAAGAATAAAACTTCATTAATATGAACTTCTTAAAACTTCTTAAAATGCATTAATTATGTAATTAAAATTGTCTGGTGTTTTCACTGGACATTAAACCGATATGACCTTAAATTCTCATTCTAGGTCATAATCTAATTATATAATCAAAATATCATGTTTTAGTTATAAATTTATTGCAAAAAGATCTATCAATCTGTTATATCTAGATGGCTTTTTTCTTGGTATACCGAATATAACTTAAGCACTAGAACACCAGAACCCTCCCAAGTTGCAATGAGAAGACAGAAGACTAGTGAAAGGAATGTTATTCCAGACAGCGTCACTCATAGTACAAAATTGTCAGGTATTTATAGTTTTTAGTCAGAACAAAATCATCATTACAATCCTCCAATCCACATACAAGGGGTTATTAGCATTGTCCAACCGGGAAGCTACACGCAGGAATTCCAGAATATTCTTCCGAAAGGTGATTGGATGGAATATCTTCGGCTCCTTCTGAGCCTCTTAAAGCTTCCTCGAGTTCACACGTGGTCCGTCCTCACACAATCAATGTGATAAAACAATAGAACATCCATAGAAATTTATCGGTCAGCATGTAGATAACTGTTTGAAAGATTGATTGGTTACATTCTTGGTAATTTCAATGAATGAAGTCAAATATATTTGATTATGATGAATACAAAGAAAGATAAATAACAGTTTCTTGTTTAAATACATTCAATAAGAAGCCGTTAGAGTTCATTTATAACAGGAATAGTAGCCATGTTAATAGACTACGCGATATGACTGCCAATCAGAATATGATTTACACAATGTTAGCACTGTGCTAAAGCAGTGATGCGTTGACTGGTATGAATAGCCTAGAGTCCTTATTAGTATTTCTCGTCTAACCCAACCGGTTCAGTCTAGAACATCAATATCATTCTCCGTTACGTGAATCATGTATTTCAGGCATACGCAGTTTATATACAAACAAACCAAATCATATCACGAAATAGGAAAAAAATTATTATGCAGGACCAAGCCAAGAAGTGGCTATGCATGTTACTTACTCACTTACGCTTGTTACTCCTCATGGAGGAGCATAGACCGCCCATCAATACTCTCCATCCAACCCTGTCCTGGATAATCCTTTCCAGGTCTTTCCAGTTGTTATTCATCTTTTTCACATCTGCTTCTACTTCCCTATGTGAATGTGAGAGACTGTAATTAATAAATTGGGAATAAGTTAAGAATAGTGAATTGTATGATAGTGGTCAGCAGGTCAAATGAAAGCTTATGATAAACGAAATATAAATTTAGATAATCTAGCTACTTAACAGTTATATATATATATATATATATATATATATATATAACAGTCCATAAATAGTCCCTAGCAGTTATCATCCATTTATTCTTCGTTTGGATATAACAATTCGAATTGATATTTCTTAACAGCATTATTTATTAAGTTGCTTAATATCACTTCCGTGGAGGCAGTGTGCTCTCTATGATACATGTAGGTCCTCGAGTGTAATACATATGCATTGCTGAACAGTTTAAAACTAAGCTGAAACATATGTTCTCATTGTTTGAAAGTTTAAACTGACTCCGCATACTAGAACGAAATAATCATTCAGTGATCCCAGGTTTTTTAATGGTGGTCTAGCTTTAATTGACTCATTAACTGAACTATTAAATTGATCTAAAAACGTTATGGCAACTTTTAAATTTTATTGTTTATGTCACTAGCTGACCCTAATTAAATCAATCAAAAAAATAGGAAGCACTGGATGACTATTTCATCCTAGTATGAATCCCTTAAGCAATAGACATCTATGAAAGAAACAGGTATCAAACTCAGAATCTTCAGATGTGAGAGCAGAAGCATAGCTCCTAAACTGTTGAGTTAGTAAACAATCATTGACATTTCTTAATTCAATCAATTTTCTAGTTGTTATCAATCGTTATCAAAAAAACCTATTTTCAATTTGAATAACAACTACGATATACCTGACTTAATGTTTAATTTTTTATCGTCAAAATAATGACTTCTGTAAACTGTTCATTAATTTACATAAGATAAGATTGTTGAAAGTGAATTTATTGAGAAAGAGAATTGATTGTTCTGCGTGATCCTTTTTTCTGATTACGAAATTGAGAGGACGAAAAGCGAATGCCCAACGCTTTAACCGGGTCAGTGGACAAGGAGAGTCCACCTAGGGGAGTTGAAAAACAGTAATACAAAACCAATGGCCCACATGGGCTCTAGGATCCTGAAGGAACAAATGGTGTATAAACCAATTATTGGTCACAGGCTACCATGAGACTATCTCCTACCGTTTCTTCACTGCCTTGTGGATTAGACATTTAGTTCAAGTGCTCGGGGAGTGACCCCCTAAGAAACCTATCTGCTTCGGTTTGGGCACCCGGATAATATCACAGCCACCACACAAATCAAGTAACTTGTGTGTCGCAAATGTACTCGGTGCCACTTGGTACTAATATTTATGTGTTCAAATAAATAAATATATAACTAAAGATAATTATCTTGATAAGAAATGACTTTATGTGTTATGATGACTTTTGAATCTAGAGTTTCATATTACTAAGTGACTTTTCGTTAAATAATCACTGAAAGCCAGACAGATTGTTATATGAATAGAGAATCCCATATTACAAGATGAAATGGTTGTTCAATACACTCTATTTTTTATTAGTTGTTTAACGGAAATCAATTCATGATATAAAATTTCATATAAACTGTTAGATAAATGAAAAAAAAGACCAGTGGAGCTAATCCATGTCGCGTAGAGACAGGTATCTACCTCAGTGCAATGGAAGATGGTCGCGCAAATTTCGTGGATTGTTTGATGTTAGACATTAACACCATTGGATGCCGGCTCAGTGGTCCAGTAGGTTAACCGTTCGCGCACGAGACTGAAGGCCCTGAGTTCGAATCCCGTGGGCGAGATCGTGGATGCGCACTGCTGAGGAGTTCCTCCAATAAGATGAAACGGCCGTTCAGTGCTTCCAGATTTCCAAAGGTGGTCTAACATCAATCGGTTCATGATCTCAATCAAAAACTTAATGATCTTCACAACCCCTATACGAGTAAAGATTTTAATAGTTGAATTCATGAGTCGATCAAAGCTTGACCACCATCGAAAAACTGAAAGGGTTGTACAAGATCATAGATTGATTAATGTTAAACACTAACACTATTAGATACCAATCTAGAGGTTAAATGTTCACAGACACAAGACTAAAAAGTCCTAGGTCCGCATACAATATCATGAATACACAATACTGATGATTTCCGTACTAAAATGAAATAGCCATTCAGTGCTTCCAAGTTTTCCATAATTATCTAGATTAGATCAACTCATGAATACAACTATAAAATAAATAAATACACCTACACACCTACATCCGTATAGATCGATTTACTGACATGCACAAAGTAAACATTAACTTATTTAGACATTTTCTCTCTTTTTTTCTCTACGCTACACACACACACACAGTAAAAAACAACAAATACCTACAAAAAAATTTTATGAAAAAGAATTTTTTCACATATTTTTTTCGTTAAATTTTATTCTTTTCATTTTTAATGGTTTAACTGACTTAAAACAAAAATACAAAAAAAAATATTGTTTCTATGAAATATTTCATAAAAGAAAAGAAAAGAAAGTTTTTTTCATAAAAAAAATTATTAAAAAAAAGAAAGAAAAGTTTAATAAGCCAGGTTTGTAGAATAGAAAAGAATAAAGAGAAAAAACCACTTAAGTTTTGTAATGAGAAGAAACACACACACACACACGACCCTTTAGTAGAATCGATTATAACTGAGGAGTGTGTTTTCTTCGTTATTATTATTATTATTGTTATAAAAAACAATAAAAGGAACATTATTATATTCTGTCTGAGTAAAATTATCATTTGAATAGTCCGCCTAAACTGATGACAGATTTAAAACAATGGATAATTCAATAGATCATTTAACTGATATTACAATTGATCCTTTTGTTTTAGTCTCGTTTTATAAATATTTGAAAATCAGTGTATGATATGAATTGAATAAACACAAGAGGTATTTTAGTGAATGAAAATATATATAAGTGGTGATAATCGAATGTATATGGATATAAAATGAAAGAATCACTTAGTTGTTATGACTTTATGGCCTGTTAGTTATTACGTAATTTATTCGTCAATCAAAATATGACTTATTTGTTCTTGTACTGTACTAAAACGATAACGTCCAACTGGTTTGATCAGTTTAGCGTCCTATTGGTTTGTTGCTTGTTTAGCCCATCCAGTTGAGTCTAGAATGTTGATAACAGATTCCACTATGCGACTCACTTGTTTCAGACATACTGGGTTTATATATCAGTCAAACAGACCGCATCGCACCATAAAATAGGAAATAACATTCATACACAAATAAGCCAAAAAGTGGCTGTGAACGTGGGAGATAGTAATGAATAAACTGAGTATAACATATGGACAGTAAATCGTACAATAATAATCTATAAGTCAAAATGAAGCTTATAATAAGAGGAATATATATATATATATATATATATATAATCTAAATACTGAATAGTTATACCATAAGAATATATAGATAATATAGGTCCATTGATAAGTCCCAGAAGTTACTCGTAATTTAATCTTCATTCAGACATAACATTAGTAAGATATGAGAACCATACAGTAAATAGTTCATTTAGTCCATCATTTCAGACTTGATTGTTCCTTCATTTCCACACAGATCATAATTTATTTTCATTCTCTTTTCTTTAATCTTCTTAATCTTCTGCTGCCAAGTATTTCACTTTCGATTAATGTTACATACTACTTATATCTGTCGACATCAGTAGCATACACTACAGTATTTAGTTTTTAGAATAGAAAATTAAAAATGTGAATTGTAATCACTTACTTTTTTCTAAAAAAAAAGAAACAATGATTATTATCAAAAGGGGTCTTGTGGAGATTTTAGTATTTTCTATAGTTGGAATCATGAGTCCATTGAAGCTAGATACCGTGGAAAACCTAGAAGCACTGAACGGTCGTTTCATCCTAGTATGGTAATCCTCAGTTGACTCATAATTTCAACTATTGAAATTTCTAAAATCTCCACAAAACCCCTTCTGATAATGATCATCAACTCACTAGTGACTGACTTCAAGAGGCATTTCCTGGAGTCGTAGTGAGAAGCAGTTACCAGTGGAGTGCAATCAAGTCTGTTGTGAGATATCAGCTCACTGAAGACAATGGTGGACGGTTGCGCAATTTTGTGGAATGGTTGAAGTCAGACATTAACACCGTTGGATGGCGACTCAGTAGTCTAATGGTTAAGCGTTCGCGCGTGAGAGTGATAGACCCCGGGTTCGAGTTTCGCGGGGGGGTCATGGATGCACATTACTGAGGAGCCCCATACTGGGACGAAACGACTGTCCAATGCTTCCAGGTTTCCCATGGTGGTCTAGCTTCAATTGACTCATGATCTCAACTATTAAAATAATGATTTGTTTAAATGTACATGTAAATAATATCAGGAAATTATTTCTTTAAACTATTGTGTGGATCGATTTCTCTTATTTTAGAGAGAGAGAAAAAAAAGGAAAATTGTATTATTTTTCTTTCACTCACCAGAAAAGTCATTGATATAAACAAATAAATGAATTTCATAGGTTCGATGATGAAATGAGATCATCTGGAGATCTTTCAAAAATTACAAAATAGTGTAAATAGTTAGATATGATAGAGTTGTAGATTAAACATTGTTCATTGTGAAGCGTTCTCAGCTGATATCAGGTATTAATGAAAATCAATTATTTTTTAACGTCTCTATAAAATCACTAGCTGTTTGAATGTAACTATACAGAAGTCCTAGAGACAGATTTCATGTTACTTTTCACACGTCAACAAGACCTATCTATAATCTTGAGTTCATTGATGTTTTATTGATGAATTAGGATCTAGGCCATTTAGTTTTACAATGTGAAATATTACTAATATACTATTCGGATATTACCAGACCTTCTATAAAGTTGTGATATTGACGTTGAACAATTATTCAATGTAGTTATGTGCTTTTGATTATGATAATGTTATGAGAAAGAAAAAAAACTTGTGATTAGACTATTATTAGCTTCATTTATAGACATTTGTATCCTGATAGAGAACGAGAAACTATCAATAAAAAAGCATAAGTTGAGGAAAATCATTCAAATGAAACGACATAACTAATATGTACTTGGTTTTTTTATCCGACATGCTATTTTAGCCTATTCATACAGAATTTAATTTTAACGATATTATGGGATCGTGGATGCCCACTGCTGAGCAGTTCAAAAGTAGACCGTTCAGTGCTTACAGGTTTTCCACGGTGATCTAGCTTCAATTGACTCATGAACTCAACTATTAAATTGTTATAATAACCACAAAAACCCGTTCTCATACTACTTATAAAATGTTAATCAGTTTGACGAAACTAGTCAATAAGTAATTGTAAACATCAGTCTCAAGATAGTTCGCAACTGGATCGATAGAATTTGATCAACATTAAATAGACTAGATAAACAGGAAAATGATCATTGCCCGGTGATTAATTAACTGTTAATTACACAATATAGATGTAATTATAATATTTTTTGAGCAATATTACCTAGGGACTAATAGTGTTATCTTACTATTGAATCTATTCATCGGTAAAGCTGATTTCGAACTGTAGTCTTGTTAGTTGAGTCGTGAATGGTTTAACCAGTGAATCACTGTTTTCTGTTCACAATTTCTAGTTTGACAATAAAATATTCACCATAGACATAGATGGATGGTGCCTAGCAGTGACACACAAGACACGCGTTTCGTCTTATTCGTGACTTAGTTGAATGTACCTGCATCCCAGAGTTGATATTCATATCAAGACTCGACCCAACCGCTGTTCACGTTCTGGATGAAACTGCTAGCCACCATCATATCTTTTGTAACGCTTGTGATTTAAGGCAATATCGAGGCAATCTGTACAGGATGCACATATGCCAATAAGAGATTAATCAATTACAGTCCTAAACATCAATGGGAAGATTCAAACAATCAATACAAAATGAATTAGAAGTATTCATCATTAGATAATCTTACTCAAATGGATTATCACAGTTAATAAACACTTATTTAACCTATTTGAAAATCTCTTCATCACTACAAAATAGATTATTACTAATTAGTTAATTTCATAAAAATCCATTCTCTTTCATAATTGTAAAATATACCAACTGAAGAAATGATGAAAGAATTTCATACATTCTTTTAGTGACTATATCGGTACACTTTCAAGGCCATCCAAAGGTAAAGCCATCATCCAATAGCTCATTAGTGATATTTAATCTCTGATTCATTGTGTAAGTACTGGTTTCATTGACAAAGTAATAGGAAACTAAGCAGCATTAAACACCGTTTCAAAAGTTCTAATTTAACGTGTTATGAAGTCGTCCACTATGTCATATTTAACAGTAAGGAAGACATGTTACTGTTTTTAAAAATGTATGATTAAAAGTTTTTGCATAATAGTCATAATGTTTCGTGTTTGTAGGCAGTTTTGGGAGGTTTAGAACTTCGTCATCCGGTGTTACATCCAGCTGAGTTATTTACTCTTATGTTCATGATTGAGATTTTCATATTGATTCATAAATGATTAGTTATGAACGTCTACAACAATCCATTTCAAATTGAATTGAAACTCACACCCATTGCACAAGTAAGCGACTATCCGGACTCAGTAATTAAGCGGATATCAATATGGTGTTTGAGACGAACCCACTAGGAATCGAATCCAGAACTTTCAGATTTTGTATAAAGCACTCATCTTTTAGACTATTAAGTTGATGTCCAACAATTTGTATATCTAACCTCAATCAGTTCCCTATATTATATAACCATCTTCCAATGCTTTTGCTGGGTAACTACCTAATATATAGGATCTCTGGATCTCAGTGGTATATTTGCGTTCACATTTGTCTTAGACAGATATTTTTGGGCATTGTCTAATAATGTCATCTCCATTCTCCTTTCCTCATCCAAAAAATATATCTATAGGTATATGTCAGTACATCAGATGTACAAATGCATGCAAATTATCATCGTAAAGATGCTGTTATTATACAAGAGGGTTTTCAACGATTTCGTGCAACAGAAAATTGTGGTATTACCAAATGTCCATTCTATAAAGAATGTACTACACATTTTCATTGTCGACGTAATAATTGTCACTTTACATTTAAAAATAAAGCTGATATGGGTAAGTGGGTTTTTTATTCGGTAAACAATATTTTATATTATAAATTCTACACAAATGTATGTTCGTAGGAACGATCGACAATTAGGTAATAGTGAATCAAGTCTTAGCAACCTACCTAGAAGTGTCTACTGATAACCAATGTACTTCAACCATTATGGTTACATTATTAACCATAATGGTTAACATTTCCAAAGTTGACTAATTTAGCTGGTAAGCAAAATATTCACAACATAAAATAACTTGTCACGTAAATACCTGATAGTAATATCACATATTACTCAGGTAAGATCATAATCACTCGATCACAATGATGAGTCATACAAGTTTGATATCCAGTGGTTGGAATCATTCATCAGTATGTAGTATGTATACTACTTATAGGTTTGAACTATTTTTAACCTAGTCATAGTCAGAGAGGTTTTAGTAAGTTATGTCGGCCTCAATTGGCTCTTTAACAGTAACCAATATCATATTTTTTAAAATGTTAAGTGTTGAATAAATTCTGTCGATCAGCCCTTCATTCTGTATCGCTTCTAGGCAATCACTTCCAACTAAACCGAACATCAAAATTACACACAAAGTTTAGCCATTCAAATCAGTGGACCTATCGTATTCAGTTGTCATTAAGGCGAAATATAATAAGCTTTGATTTCGGGATAGAATGAATGTATCAAGACTGTCTATATGGGCTAAAACCTCGTAGCTTGGTATCATCATCTAATGGTGAGTGAATTAGCAGAGGTATATGTATCAGTCATTAGTTTAAAATAAAATTCTCAGCGAAACGCCAAAACGTACCATTTCTTCCACACATACTTTTCTGTATAGAGATATACTACTTATTAATAGTGAGTAGAATAAGTGTATAATGAAATGAAAATTAAAACATGTAATCATTTACATCTGACCACTATGAGAAAAAACTACGTTAACCTCTATTCTTATCTCTTTTCCACACTAGAAAAACATAAAGTACATCATCAGAAAAATGATAGATTTGCACAAGATGGATTTCGTCGTTATATAAAATGTGAAAATTGTGATTTTCCCGATTGTCAATATTCTGGCGTAATAAACCATATTCATTGTATTCGACCAGGTAAGTTTAGGATTTTATTATTTTTTTTAATGTGCACTTAGCAAACTACACAATAAGCATTCGTTGTTTTTTTGTAAAAAAATTATACAATTATTGAAAACCTGGAAGTACTGGACAATTGTTTTGTCCTAGTATAATAATCTTGATCAGTGCCCATCTACGCCCGACCGTTGTTGCTACCTTGACGTGGTGGTCGGGTTTGTCCATCGTGATGAAGCAACCGAGCTATACTGACTGGAACAAACATTCCTCAAGGTCCTACCATGTCATACAGGTCGGTTGAAGAGCAGTAAGACTAAAAGCAACAAACCTAAGGTCCGAAGGCGAAGTCGTACTGCTGACTGTACAGAGGTGTGACAGCAGTAAGGTGTTTCTTTCAGACAACCAGCATGACAGCGATGCTGCCTTCTCACAAAGAGGGGTGGGGTTAGAAAAGGTTGACCCTAAAAATGCACACCTCGCCCTATCCCATGGATATCCGTCTCCGGCGGTAAGGTCTCAACAAGTACGGAGCTAACACAAAAATTACACGTAAAAAGGTTGTGTGTGACCGACCTCAAGTAGTTGTCTCTTGGGCACTGCGGTCACGCCCTCAGGTCACTAAGACCACCTCTAATCCGATTTCCTTTTCAGATACCTCCAGAAGAACCCTTTCACGGTGTGGGCGACCAGGAAGTGATAACAGCCCTCATACCTCTAACAGCATTCAAGGCCACTGTATTCATAATCAACCTCCCCTCCCCCATCTACGAGTTTTGTTCTCCGAGATGTATAGTTTGGTCGTGGAACTTCTACCTGAAGTTTGTGCTGATGCCATCGTTCATAAGAACGATGTAAGCTCCATCACGAAACCACCCAGCTCAGAGAACATAACTTCATCAAAATCACATTTCATTATTAATCCTTAATCAAACTGATTGTTATAGCTTATTATTGCTTTTTTGTTTGTTTGTTTTGAAAATCATCTTATCAGGATGTGATTATGTAATCCATTCATCTAGTCAACTCATGTCACATAAACGAAAACATGATAGACGATTTGCATCATTTTCACCGAAATACATAAATATGTTATATCATGATGATATCAATCAAACATTTTCTCCATCTAATCAAAACAACAACAACAATAATAATAATAATGATAATGAAGATTTAATCAATATTAATGAAAATAAAATCAATAAAATTGATTTCAATATTGATATCCATACAATTGATTTATTAGAAACAAATACATCGATGAGTCATTTAAAACAATCATTTTATAATGAATTTCAATTATTACAAAATGATTTCAATAATAATTTCAATAATTTAATGACTACAAATAATTTATTAAATAAACTATCAAAATTTGTTGCTATGTGTATATATCGACGTGAAAATTGGGAACATATATTATTAAAAATCAATAATTTTGATGATCATTTAAATTATGAACATTTATTATTATATAAAAAAATTGATAAAATTCTTATCTCTATCTATCAATCATATAATCAATATTTAAATAAATGTTTTTGGCCAGGATGTCATTCAAATATTAATAGTAATATGATTGATACTACCACCACCACTTCCTCCACCACCACCACCACCACCACCATCACCACGACCACCACTACTACTAATAATAATGATAATAATGGTAGTAATGGCAATAATAATGACGATAATGATGTAAAACAATATAGAGACTCTTCTAAAACATGGTGTAAATATTGGTTATCTCATTTATGGGAAGCATGTTTATCATTTTATGCTTATACAGAATGTAATCAATCAAATTGCCCAATTCAATCCAATAATAATGATAATAATAATAATGATCATATTCATTGTCGTTTTTGGCCAAAATGTAATTTTATTAATTTATCAAATCAATTAAATTTTCAAATATTATATAAACATTTTCTTTCACATAATGAATATTTAATGACTAATTCATTAAATGATAATCAAAATCAAAATCAATATCATGTTACTATGGATACAACATATAATAATTTAATGAATCCAAAACGTAGAGGTAGACCACCAAAATATGCTAAACATATTTATGTACCACATATTAATCCACCTGAATATTTATGTATAGATAATCAATATACTATTGATTTAACATATTCAATGTTTTTTGATCCGATCGATAATAATATTGATCAAAATGTATTACATAATCACGTTAGCAACTATAACACCATGTTATTACGTAATAATAATAATAATAATAATAATGAGAAAGAACAAAATCAATTTAAACATATAAAATATGCTATAAAATTATTTTTACCTAATGAAATATGTCCAGATATGAATTGTCCTTATTATATAACCCATGAACAACATTATCATTGTGTTAAACCAAGATGTTATATGTCTACTAATAAATTAGATTTAATTAATATACATCGTCGTGAATTTCATCAACATACTATAATAGAAAAAGGTTTTGAATATTATGATATTAGTATTGATTGTCGTCGTCCATTATGTCATAATAATAAAATCAATAAACATTTTCATTGTATTTATCCAAATTGTGATTATACATTTATACGTTCTAGTACAATGCAACAACATTTAAAAAAACATACAGAAAATTTAAAAACGAAACAAAATATAATCAATAAAACACAACATATCAATCAATCAATTGTTGCTATGGCAACAAATACATCATCAAGTATAGATATTAATATAATGAATAATAATAATAATACAAAGTGTAATCATTCAAATAATATACAATCAATGAATTCATTACATCCAATTGATATACATTCAGAACAATTATTATCTATTCCATTATGTAATCATCAAATGAATAATGCTAATAATGATGATAATAATAATAATATGACAAAGAAGGATTGTACAGAAGATTCATCATTACCTAATTTACAACCTAATTGGACTGCTGCAATGGTTACAAATGTTAATGATGTGACAATGGGAACGATGAGTTCACCAGTGAAAATAGATTGTTCATCTGAATGTACAAATGAATGTTTATAATTAATAAAAATGTATATATATATATATATATATCTTCAAGGAGTCAATTCATATGTTAGTTAGTATAGAATAAAATCTTGTCCAAGAATTAACTACCTATAATCAAAGCATTAAAAATAGGTATGTAGAGGATACTGTATAAATAATTTTAAAACTTATACCAATACTAATCAATTTTCAATATTGTAGTTGTTTATAATCGAGTAAAAATATTATTCTGTTTGATTTATAGAAATAATAATTACAGTATATACTTACTTACTTACTTAGGCTTATTACCCCCAATCGAGCATAGGCTGCCGACAAGCATTCTCCAAACCCACTCTGTCCTCGGGCTACCTTCCTAGTTCTATCAAATTCTCGTTCATTCTTCTCATATCTGTATCCATTTCCCAACGTAATATGTTCATTGAACTTCATCACCTCCTTTAGCATTGAGGATTCCAAATCAGCGATTGTCTGGTCACGTAGTTCCGTGCTTTCCTCAATGTGTGTCCTATCCACATCCAACACTTCTTATTCATTTCTTCATCCACTGCAATCTGCTTTGTTCTCTCCCACAGTAGGTTGTTACTCGTAGTGTCTAGCCAACGAATCTGAAGTATTTTGTATAGACAACCGTTGATAAACACTTGTATCTTCTGGATGGTGATTTTCATAGTTCTCCAAGTTTCCGCCCCATAGAGTAGAACTGTCTTGATATTTGTATTGGATATTCTGACTTTGGTGTTGGTTGATAGTCGCTTCAAGTTTCAGATGTTATCCAAATATAGATATTCTGCTCTTCCCTTGCCAATCAACGCATTCACATCTGCATCAGATCCACCATGTTCATCAATGATGCTGCCCAAATGTGTAAAGTTTTCTACATCCTCCAAAGCTTCTCCGTCAAGTGTGATTTGACTAGTGCATGTTGTGTCGTATCGAAGAATCTTGCTTTTCCCTTTGTGTATATTGAGACCTACTGCTATTGAGGCTGCTGCTAGACAGGACGTCTTCTGTTGTATTTGTTGTTACGTGTGTGACAGAAGAGTCAGATCATCTGCGAAGTCTAGATCTTCCAGTTGCATGTAAGATGAAATCTAAATAAAAATACACACGTTTTCCAATGTCCTAGAGATGATTTATCTTTTATTCAAGAGAAGCTAATTTATATTCTAAAAACAATGATTGTACTCAATGTATTGTGGAACACTAAAGTTGTTTCATTATACACACAATATCTATGATAGATATTCATCAGGTGTCACCAATGAATATACAAATGAAGCATTCATGTGACTCTGCGATAAATGGTTGTTAAATCATATTTTAAGAATAAAACCATGGTGTGATAGAATTGTTGAGTTAGAAATGCTTAAGGTTTATATAGAGCTTTCAGGTAGGTAGATACATTTTTATACTGAGTTATGATGGGTCAAATCAGGCACTTTTGACTTTTATATATCTTATGATGGAAAGAAAATACATAGACCTCCACCAAAGTAGTGTGTTATTATCAGATTTTTCTCAATAGCAAAATCAATGTATACAATCTTTAGAATCATATTGTCTAGCTTCGCTAGCTTATCTTCTCAGCTTTAAATATATCGACAATGTTTGTGGAGATTTTGGTATTTTCGAGGTTGAAATCACGAGTCAATCTACTCTAGACCACCAGTGATAACTTAAAGGCACTGAACGGCTGTTTCGTCCTAGTATTGGAGTGCTCAACATTACGTACCCACTATCGTGCACACGGGCCTCGAACCCAGCACATTCGTTATTGCGTAGAAAAGCTTGACCTCTAGACCTTTAACTCCCCATTCGCGCGCGAAACTGAATGTGGTGGATTCGAATCCTACGCTCGAGATCATGGATGCGCACTGTTGTGGAGTCACAGGTTACAAAGAAACAATTATCCAACTCTTCCTAGTTTCCAATCTTTGTCTAACTAGGGTCATTCCATGATGCAAACTAGAAAAGTTAGCAAGATCTCACAAATCGTATTCACTAATCACTATCTTATAATTACAACCGCTTTTTCTATATTCATTTTGTTTTATTTTTCAGAATTAACTCCGGTAGAATAACTCCCACTACTCTCAGTCAATAATAAATTATTCTTTTGTTGCGCCCAATGAATGTCTATCCGTGTATTACATACACATTTGTGGCACATGAATGAAATATGTTCATGACTCAATGATAATTCATTCTTCATTTATTTCATAAATTATTTTTGCTTTTAAATGGTTATTAATGTTTACTAGCTAAACAATAACTAACCATCTTTTAATCAGTATTATTATGACTACTAATTTCATTTTAAGTAGTATTATATGCATATAGGGTGTGTATTTACAAGTGATGTATTTATCATAATAAAAGAATACTTTCATTATTCATAATTTTATTTGTATCCACCGGTTCATACTAAAGATATTTCATTAAAGAAGCCTTATTCTATCCTTTTTTCTATTGTGAACATGTTTTTACTGATTCACTGGCGAACTGTTACTTTTTTCTTTCGAATTTTTGCCAATCTTTTCAAAGACAAACATGAAAAATTGTCTGTTTTGTATACAATAATCACAATGTTCAACTTTTCATTTAATTATTGATCCATAGTATTATTTATCCCCAAATTTTCTTCAACATCTACTTACTACTTATTAATTAAATAGTAGTATTCATCAGAAGCCTTTAAATTGTGAAAGTATAATGGCGTTAAAACCCTCTTTTTTCACCTAGTATTACATTTACCGATCTGCCTTTATATATATTTATATATATACTTTATTTACTGACCATCTCTACCAAACAGTTGCCTTATCGATCAATGGAGATAACTGAGACCTGTGCAACTATTTATTTTACATATTATAAAAAAGAATAATTATTATCTTAACATAATCACTCTGAGAACAATGAGGGGAATTATTCAATATAAGACTTTTGAATTGTTCATAAAATCAATTTCGTTTCTTTTTTATTCCTCTTTAAAAATGTCCATTGTTCATGTTC
Source organism: Schistosoma haematobium (assembly GCF_000699445.3). Taxonomy (NCBI): domain Eukaryota; kingdom Metazoa; phylum Platyhelminthes; class Trematoda; order Strigeidida; family Schistosomatidae; genus Schistosoma; species Schistosoma haematobium. The sequence continues at coordinate 11,674,308 of NC_067200.1, forward strand.
ATTCTAAAGTAATTCGACTTTTGTTGTTGTTGTTGTTGCCTTAGTTACTACTTCGTTTTTTATTCATTACCTTGTTTACAATGATTTTTATCTTCTTATCTTTTCTATAAAATATACAAAATAAATATCCTCCGATGATAATTAAAAATCTTGGTGATACCTTTTAAATATGACACCTTTTATATGTAAACAAACTGTCAAGTGTTTTTCTTTATTTGTATAGTTTAATGTGAATAAATTAGATTAATTATGTGGAAAAATTTATAAGCTAAGGTGGGTAGTAGCTAGCAGTGGAATTCAGAATGCGCGATTCCTCCTGTTTGGGACTCGTCAGTTGGATGTACCTGTATCCTAGAGTTGATGTTAACCCCAGAACTCGAACTTAGTATCGTCCGATTCAAACGCCATCGCGTTACCTGCTTGTTCAATGGAGTGAAGTCGCTTTTAAAGCTTGTGAATTAAGGCAGTATCAAGGCAACACGCACAGGATTTACATATGTCAATTAGAGATTGACCTATTGTAGTCCTAAACAACAATGAAAAGATACAAGTAAACAATACCAAGTGAATTTATGTGGGAAAATGTCAATATTTAAGTCAAATGTCAAACAAATCATGAATTAGAAAGTAACTTCAAAGTTATTACACACAGATCAATCTGGAATGACGTTAATCAGACATCGTAAAACCAAGATGTTAACTGTCGACTAGAAATCACTCACATATGATTGTAGGAATGAAATAATTGTGAATGAGTGTAAAAGATAAGGAGATTGAAGTAATATTTATTACAGTTAATAATGACAACTACAGTTAAGAAATAATTTAGGGGTTAGTTATGAGTTATAATTAGGATTTAGAATGAGGGTTTAGGATATGGAGTATAGGTTTAGTTTTAAGATTGGAATCAATATATAACAGAATACCTTTGAAATAATTCATATGATTCCCATATAAATTACCCTGATAACTGTTATTGTGTAACTCCCAACGGTATATAAATTTCAGAAAATAATACGAAGAGCTGACTATGGTTTATTGTTGTATAGCGCAGATCACAATTCCACAAACACACGAATTGAGTACAAACTGAAATAAGTATATAATTAAAAAAAAAGCACACAGTAGAGTGAATAAGCCACTTTGAAATAGATAAATTGTTTCTGAACTAGGGACATCGTCTGTCAAATAAGTCAATTGAAGAGCTTAACAAAATCAAACGAATACAGACTTAAATGTATGTGAGGTTGCGACGTGTGCTACTGATGTCGACAGATATAAATAGTATGTATCATCAATTGAAAATGAAATATCTACAGGTAGAAGGTGAAGAAGATCGAAGAAAAGAGAATGAGAACAGAAAATAATTGGTATGAAAACGAAGAAACAATGAAGTCTGACACGAATGACTGACATTTTGCAAATGAATTATTTACTGTATAGTTCTCAGATTTTACTAAGTTGTCCTGTAATTTTATGCTCAATTACATTCGATTGTCCCCACTTGTGTTCTCGAACACTATAATGGTACCATGAAGATTGTTAATTAACAGAATTAAGATATGCTTATCACCAGTGAATGACCTGAATTTGATAAGAAAAGCATATACAGTCTTTCAACGACTGGTCCTCTTCTATAACACGCATAAATAAAAACAAGATAATGAATAAATCCGACGAAAGGGAGATTGTTAAACAAATAAAAAAATGTATTGAATGGCCGTTATTGAGGTAGTATATTCAATGCTTATGTAAAATAAAACCAGAGTAATCAAATCATTGTAAATTTTGTTAAACTAGAAATTCCACTAAAAGTATAGCTTGTTTGTCAGGCACATAGGCTGCCGACCGACGTTCTCCAACCCACTCTGTCCTCGGGCTACCTTCCTAGTTCTATCAAATTCTCGTTCATTCTTCTCATATCTGTATCCATTTCCCAACGTAATATGTTCATTGAACTTCATCACCTCCTTTAGCATTGAGGATTCCAAATCAGCGATTGTCTGGTCACGTAGTTCCGTGCTTTCCTCAATGTGTGTCCTATCCACATCCAACACTTCTTATTCATTTCTTCATCCACTGCAATCTGCTTTGTTCTCTCCCACAGTAGGTTGTTACTCGTAGTGTCTAGCCAACGAATCTGAAGTATTTTGTATAGACAACCGTTGATAAACACTTGTATCTTCTGGATGGTGATTTTCATAGTTCTCCAAGTTTCCGCCCCATAGAGTAGAACTGTCTTGATATTTGTATTGGATATTCTGACTTTGGTGTTGGTTGATAGTCGCTTCAAGTTTCAGATGTTATCCAAATATAGATATTCTGCTCTTCCCTTGCCAATCAACGCATTCACATCTGCATCAGATCCACCATGTTCATCAATGATGCTGCCCAAATATGTAAAGTTTTCTACATCCTCCAAAGCTTCTCCGTCAAGTGTGATTTGACTAGTGCATGTTGTGTCGTATCGAAGAATCTCGCTTTTCCCTTTGTGTATATTGAGACCTACTGCTATTGAGGCTGCTGCTAGACAGGACGTCTTCTGTTGTATTTGTTGTTACGTGTGTGACAGAAGAGTCAGATCATCTGCGAAGTTTAGATTGTCCAGCTGCATGCTAGCTGTCTACTGTATCCCATGCTTGCCTTCCAAATGTTAACCTCTTCATAATCCAGTCGATAACCAGAAGAAAGAGAAAAGGTGTGAGTAACCAACCTTGCACGACACTAGTCTATACTCTGAACAAGTATATGAGCTGTCCTTTAATTCTACCTATTACCGATTATTTCTTCAATTTACTAGCTGCTTATTGATCACTTGAAAATAAATGAAATATCTTTCTAGATCACTTTGAAAGTCATTGAATTACACATGGATACTTTCTTGTTTTTTTACTAATACAAAACTTATATCTTTCCAAAAGAAAAAACAAACAAAACAAACCATGCGATTGTTTAAAACAATTATCTACATAAATAATATAACTAGACATATGAAGACAATTGGATACACTATTTCATCATGCTGTTACAATCTATACACTGAATAATTATGTATTCTTTCCATAGAACCTAAAGAACAAAATCACTAATACACAGCATGGTAACCATATGAAACTATTTGAAAGAACAATAATAATAATAAAGAAGAACAAAGCTGAACATGTATAAAGAGGAAGAAAAAAACAACTAAATCATAGAAGTACTTTGAAAAGTACAAGAAAGAATACAATTTCACTTGTGTTATTTTTTCATCACAATTTATTGATTATTTTTTGTTGTGATTGTCGTTGGTGTTGTTGTTGTTGCTATGGTTAGAAATCTGGGTAAATAAACAAACTTTACTGTCAATCAGTTTATTATACAAGAAACACTTCTCATTAATTATCATTGCATTAAAGAATGTACAAATTTTTTAAAAAAAATAATATAAAATTCTGAATTACTTGTTCCAAGTACACTTTCCAAGATTTTGGTTATTGAATACATAACAAAACAAGATGTTTCTTTCTTTTTCCCCTGTCTACATTGATCATTTTAATTTTACATATGTGTATACATGGAATAATACCTGATAATGTGAGATCGTTGAATGATATATTTCTATAGAAACTTTACAGAATATGGAATCTTTGACTTACCTAGAAAGCATCATTGATGAACAAGAAGGATCAGATGCAGACGTAAAGGCGAGGATTGGTATGTAGTGGCTGTGCTTCGTTGACCAATCACCCGCGTAACCGTTATCATATAATCCTTAACGGTATTTGAAATCAGAAGGTAAACAGAAGCAGCGACTACAGTTTTATTAACAGATAACTCAGACCACAGAGCTGAGAGGCAAATGAATGAGTCAACGAACCGAGATTGTAGAGTGTTAAATGTACATGTATATGTATAGGGAAATGAATGGATCATCGAATCAATTAAGCAGTTAATAATAAAGCTAGCAGAATGAATATACACGTAGGCGGTAAGCAATGTTCAAGCATACATATTTCATATAAGCACAACAATAATAAAGGTACAATAAGTTGTTATAGTACGGATGACTTTGTCCGCTAAATAAGTTAACAAAATGACTTAACCAAGTTAAATGAGAACAAACTCAATTGCACGTGAGTTGCTATAAATAAAGGGCCGCATTCCTACAGTTGAAGAATATATACAACTCAAAACAACTCTCAACCAATATTAAACACATCTTCAATATGAACATCAACACAGTCCTACTGTGTGAAGCTGAAACGTGCAGAACTACTACAACCATCATCAAAACAGTACAAGTATTTACAAATAATTGTCTACACAAGATACTCAATGTTTGTTGACTAGATATCATCAACAACAACCTTCTGTGGGAGATGACAAACCAGCTTCCAGATGAAAAGGAAATTAAGAAAAGACATTGGAGGTGGATAGAACATACATTGAGGAAGTCATCAAACTGTATCACGAGCCAAACCATAACTTGGCATCGTGAAGGGAAGCGGAAAAGAGGAAGGATGAATAACAACTGGAAAGATCTGTTAAGAATTGTTCAGGATAGGGTTGGATAAAGAGTACTGATAGGCTGCCTATTCTCCTCCACGAGGAGTAACAGACGTAAGCAAGTAACTAATAGCGAGGCTTACCACTTTAGAAGTAGAAATCTTCACAGTTTAAAAAACCAACTGATCTTATATGACGACTATCAGAAACCTGGAACGACTGGACTGCCTTCTCGTTCTGGTGTGAGACTCCTCAGTAGTATGCATACGCCACGTAACACCAGGGGATTGAACCTAGAATATTAGGTGCTTAACGTTTAGATCAATGAGCCATCATCCAACGGTGTCTATGTCTAACCTTAGTTACTTCACAATAGTGCTCAATTTTCATCCATTGCCTAAGATAAATAACTATCTCACACCCGACAAGGTCGAACTCCACTGGTTAAGGCTACTACTCATTAGAACTACTGCAATTACATGTTGAAGCTATTCATCAACACTAGTGGGTAATAGCTCAGTGGTCTAGAAGTTACGAGACCGAAAGTTCTTGGTTCGACCCCTAGGTGAAGGGTCGTGAATGTACTCTGTTGACAAGTCCCATACTACGATCGGACTGCCATCTAGTGCTTTCAGGTTATCAGTGGTGGTTTAGCTAAGCCCAGTTAGTGTTTTAAACTGTGAAAATTTCACAATCTCCACAAATTCCCTATACTAGAAATAGAAATTTATCCATTCTCATAAGATTTCGTTGATTATTTAATCAAGACTTGATGTTTGCAGAAATCGTTCGATTTAAAATCAGATTTTATCATACAGTAATAAATCAAGTGGAGTATCAATAAAAATAATGAATAGTTGGATGAAGATTACGTTTTAATTTTCAAACATTCACCAGCCCTACACTTATTACTATTTGAAAATTAAGTAGCTTACAAGCATCAAATCACAGTTAATCGACGATAATGTATGGCCACTATCTAAGTCCTCCAGAAATGTCTGTCTCACTTCTAGTATAATTAAACTCCACCGATCATGAATTTTTACTAGAAATTCAAGAGTACTTCTTAAACCTAGTCAATAGTGAATCAATGATAAGAACCCAATATATATTCCTTACTAGAAATTTTTAATGTGTCAGAGAAAGTAAGGTGTGACTAGCCAATAGGCAAAGATAAACATATCAGGCTATAGTAAATATAAGAAACTTTTTATATATAACTTTGGTTTCACTCGGTGTCGACTGCTAACACTTCGTATCAATAAACTATTGCTCCAGGACATATTCAGTTCCCAGTTTTTAATCAGACTTAGAGTATCTGGATTAGCTTGATGTATATTATGATCTAATTACTTAGTCTACTGATTATGTATGACATTGTGAACGCAAAATAACATTATTTGTTCTTCATAACATCGGTGAAAAACTGTCTGAAATATCTTAAGTCATCAAATGAATACCTCTTGAAAGCTGAGGCTTGATAGAGTATCTGACTTAACTATTATAAAATTGACACCTTAATGTATACTTAACAAACGATGTTTGATTAGGACCACAGAATATATATTCATTGATCTGTTTAGCATTTCTGAAAGTTTTATTCAAGATTTCAGTGATATACTTTTAATTCAGAAAGAACATTTCATATTCCTTTAATATGGAAACCTATCATATAGATATTTAACCTCCCTTTCATATATCAGTTTTGTACTGACAGAACCAAAGCAATGTTAGCATACTGTAATCTCACTAACAATTGCTTATGTTATTATCCTAAAAGATTTATTTATAATAAGAATTATTTGGCAAGTACAATTAAGTTTCCATTTCATAGACATTTAGACCTAAACATTTAACAGTTTAGATTTAACCAAGGCAGAGACAAACCATTTATTGTTCAACTTGCTTAACCAAACGTGATCTATAGATATTAAGGGGCCCTGTTGAGGACTTCAACATTCAAGTAGGGGAGATCTGAATACAAAGATTAATTTGGATAAATAATTAAAACTTTCTGTTTGTAGACTGGATAACGAGAACTGATTTTGGATTCGCTATCAACGTCCCAATGAAATGTCAAATTGAGGTAAATTTACCTCGCAAAATGTGATGAAAATAGAGTATCTTCGAGAAATTCCCTGCTTATTATTACGGGATTTTTGTCATCTTACAGTATCTCTAGGTTTACTGGTACTTTCGTTACAGATCACTGAGAGAAATAGAGATTTTGGAAATATCACTTCTACAACCGTTCTAGTGACCTTACTACTCTTGTAGTGAACGAGAATACAAGCGGGGAAAACCAAACATATTGGGACACAAAATCACAGAATCTTCCAGTGAAATCTGAGAATCATACAGTAAATAACTCATTTGTAAAGTGTCCATCAATTGTCTCATACTCGGTTGTTCCTTCGTTTCCACACAAATTATTCTCTTTTCTTAAATCTTCTTAACCTTCTGCCGCCAGATATTTCACTTTCGACTGATGATGCATACCATCTATATCTGTCGACATCAGAAGCACACACTAGACACTGCTGATTTCGACGGCACCGTTCTATATTCCTTAATCAGTGAGTATTAACTAACTTAGTTAAATAAAATTCTAGAGAGAACACTGAACATCAAACTGATACAAAATACTTCATCCAGACAACAAACATTTGTTTTTTTTCCAAGAGTCAAGTCGAAGTCATGGTCAGAAAACTAAAAATGCAATATGTTACATAACTCTGAAATGAATCTACTATTGTATCTCTTTAAAAAATAGGGCTTACTTAATCTTTATAACAATCAGTATGGTATAGGTTTGCCGTCAGTTGAACCTAAGTATTATACTTAATCATAATTAAAAGACTCTCAAAAACACAGACACATCCTATTAGTTACTTAATTTCTAATTTCTTTCACGTTATTGATTTCCACTCTGGGTTTACTAAGTATGAGCGCTTGTAAATGCGTTGAACAAAGAATCGTCTGGTATATACTCTGGTTCTCTATTACTAGTCATACGTCGATTATCTTGGATAATTTGATCCAGTTTTTGTAAAGCGTATCAATCGAGTTTCTGATATTTTTCTAGTATAAACTGAAACATTGGCTATCGAATCGTATCATAGTAGTACAACGTGGCAAACGAAAAAATTACATTTCTGCCATTATATCATACATACTACTAGGATATATAATGTAGATAGGAACTAATTCAAAATGAAAATTATCCAACAAAACAAATAACAACATAACTTTATTCAAAAAACGGTGAGACACTAATTTATGGATGACCTTTGAACGAAACTTCAGTGACCTTTAGAAAGATTTGGCCAATCAACAAACAGTCAGCACAGAGTAAAAATATATTATACAAAACCAAGGAAATAAAGTGGATACACTTCTTATACGTGGTTCAAAAACTTGTCAACGTTAGAAAGAGGTTCAGAGGTTCTAAAATCCTAATGCATGCAGTAGAGGAAATCATCCATACGGCTACAGAAGTTGGCCTCTGGAGCCATGATAAAGTATCAAAAACTCTTTCAACCTCGACCATATAGCTTCAATATTGTTTATGTGCACTCCGGTTGTTGAGTGCACAAAATGCCACTTGTGCATAACGACACGATGCACATAACCAAGCCTATGTAGGAGTCTGTACGCTCTCCAAACATCCGTATATATTGTAGTACCTGGCTGCCTCCAGTGTTACTGGTGCTTTTATTATCCAGTTCGCGATAATTGTCGTAATCTGCCTTAGTCAGAAATTATATATGGGGTTTCCATCACGAACTGACATCAGATATAATGCCAAAACTCTGTTTAGCCAAATGGGTGAGTGAATTTCACGCCAAAATCCGAGATCTATTATCTTATACCTGATTGATTCGTCCACAAATTATAGTCTCGCTGTTTTATTTGTTATAGCCGCTCACTTATCACGTTTTATATAGAAACCCCTGTGAACCGATCGTACGTTAGCATTAAGCACTGAAGTTGGCGCCGTAACCTTGAAATCTCTAAAACGCTTTTGATTGGCTCGTCCATAAATTAAAGTCTCGCCCAAAAAACCTCAATCAAAATTGTTTATTATCAGAAGGGTTTTTTTGTGCAGATTTTTTTTGGTGATTTTATAATTTAATTCATGAGTCAATTAAGGCTAGATCACCATGAGAAAACCTGGAAGTACTAGATGGCCGTTTTGTCCTAATATAGGACTCTTAAGCAGTTCACATTCACGATCCCACCTCGAGAGATTCAAACTCCAATACCTATCAGTCTTGCATACGAACGCTCAACCTCTAGATCAATAAGCCAGAATCCTGAGTTCAAATCTCGCGAAGTGGGATCGTAGATACACACTGCTGAGGAGTCCCATACTAGGACGAATTCAACTACAAAATTGTTTAGTTAAACAAACAAACAAACAATAAAAGATCAATTTATCAATAAACTGTATTGATTGTATCATCTGTAATGTTATTACATAATATTGAGATTGTTCTCTTGGAATAATTCAATGAGTTCACTTGTTCAAATGTCAATATTTTTTTAATTTTTAAAATCAATAGTCATTTTATTATTTGACTAGAATCTGTTAGTTAATTTCCTTTTTTTTTCTTCTTTTCAAATTTTTCTTCTTTCATATTATTATTATCATCAGGATTATGGTGGTACAGATACTAGACCAGCTGGTCCATGACCTAATTTTTGTGTATTTAATGTAGTTTTTAATGGACGGAAACCAAGTTCTTGAAAAGGTATACCAAATTGTTGAAGTTTTGATTCACATGCCAATAAAAGATCATTATGCGCCTAAATGATTTTTTAAAATAAATAATTGAGTTTAAACTAATTTGAATGTATGTAAATAATATTCATTAAAGAATTGATGTCAATAAAAAGTTAGACAACGGTAATTACTTACATCTGTTATTCGTCATGGAAGAGAATAGGCCACCCATCAGCACTCTTCATTCAACCCTATCCTGAGCAATCCTTCCCAGATCTTTACAGTTATTATTCATCCTTTCCATATCTACTTCCATTTCCTGACGTAATGTGTTCTTTGGCCTTCCTCTTTTCCGCTACCCTTCACGATTCCAAGTTAGGGTTTGGCTCGTGATGCAGTTTGGTGATCTCCACAATGTATGTTCTATCCACCTCCAATGTCTTTTCTTAATTTCCTTTTCATCTGGAAGCTGGTTTGTCATCTCCCACAGAAGGTTGTTGTTGATGATATCTAGTCAACAAACATTGAGTATCTTGTGTAGACAATTATTTGTAAATACTTGTACTGTTTTGATGATGGTTGTAGTAGTTCTGCACGTTTCAGCTTCACACAGTAGGACTGTGTTGATGTTCATATTGAAGATGTGTTTAATATTGGTTGAGAGTTGTTTTGAGTTTTATATGTTCTTCAACTGTAGGAATGCGTCACTTGCTAGACAACATTGGGTAGCTATTTCTTTTCATTTTAGCCCTTCTGAGCAGTAAGGAAACAAACATAGAATCTCATGCAGGCTCAAACTCAGAACAATCATATCTCAAAGAGAGTAAGATGCATTCAAGTCATTGGGCCGCAATTCTATGGTTTGGATTAAGTGAAAATGAGGACTCACTGACTTTGTAGTGTTTGAGTCAGTCGCTCAGTCATGTGCATCGTAGAACCTGACATTTATGTACATTGGTTCAAGCAAATGAGAGGATTTTCATTCACCCTATGCTGAATATTTTTCAACAAAATAACTCGTATTCAAGAGATCTTATAAAGAGCTACAAATCCATTCATTAATCCCTCTCTTCAATCATACAGTGTCGATTGTATAAATTATAGTTTAGATTCAATGTGACCTCGTTTCTGTTTTCATATCGTCATAAACGGAGTATCTTCATAAGACTATTCAGTCTTTAAACGCGAAAAAGTTACTCTTTAAATAATATAATACTTAAGTAGTCATTGAATATTTACCTTACAAACTCTTGCCAATTCATACTGAAGTTCTTTAATGGTACCATTTCTAGAATCTAGAATATCCTAGTAAAAAGATTTAAACAGAAATATAGGTTCATATATCTATAAAACTTTAACACTTTAAATTTTATAAATATTCATTTTTATAAGTAGTATGAAACATACCATCGAAATTTAATTTTCTTATGTTTTTAATAACAACAGATATTTACACAAAGATGGATAGTGGCTAGCAGTGGAATCCAGGACGCGCGTTCCGCCCTCTTTGGGACTCGTTAGCTGGATATACCTGCATCCCAGAGTTGATATTCACTGGTGGACTCGAACCCAGTACCACTCGCTTCAAACGTCATGGCGTTATCCACGCCCGTCCTGGATTCCACTGTTAGCCACCATACATCTTTGCTTAAAAAACTTGTGACTTAAGGCTATATCGAGGCAATCTACACAGGATGCACATATGCCAACATGAGACTGATCAGTTGCAGTCCTAAATAATAATGGGAAAATACAAGTAAAACAACACCAAGTGAATTTAGATATTTACACAATTGCTCCATGATCTTAAAGAAGAAATTCTCTTGAGAATCTGACCAATTTGTTTTACAAACCATTATCACAAGGTTTAGAAATTCGTTTGAAACTCATTACAGGAGGAGAGATAAATCTGAAATTGAAGTTTCATGCTTTATTGGAATTCATTTAGTGTATTTAGAACCATAGAGTATGTTCAAAACAAATTTATAGGGAATGTTAGTATAGACATAACTTATGTTCGTGCTGACATAGTATTCCAAGGTCAAAAGACTAGTTAGAGATTAAAACAAAGCGTCCTCCTGAAGAACGTCGATTATGCCCCTACTCAAAGTTTCGGCTTAAATGTTCATATCCACGTCAGAAGGACAATCGTATGTATACCAATAATTTGTGTATATTATACTTCTGCGTAACAACTAAATTTTTCTACTCAATTCAGTCCCTTCATTTGTGTAATCAGGTTGATGTACCATAGGAAGTATGTATTGCAACTGAATAGGACATCAGAACAAAACACATATGTGGCTAGACTACTTAACTGTATTAAGTTAAGGGTCTAGATTGTAGTTCAAGTGAATTCTAATTGTATTTCAATGATTCAAAAGCATGTAGGTTATCCAAAGACATTTATAAGCTATATTATACAACTGGATTGGTATACTTCAATCAGTATTGACTTCTAACCGTCTTAACTTCCAAGTATTTCATTGGATTTGCCAGTTTGACATTCACCTTATGTAAAACAGTTGAAGTCAATATCAAATTATTTGTTTCTTAACTTTATAAACAAATTTCGTCAGACTATGAATTTTGAAAATCATTTCTCTTCAGTCGACCATAGTGACACTGGTGAACCCAATATTTGTGTGTAACTCTAAATTGCCCATATTTTTTTGCACTAACTGATCAATTAACCACGACCAATGATGTTGTTAAGTTTGTTTTACATTGTTCTTATTCACTTCTCTTCCACTCTTTTGCGTATTGTTTTATACTATTTATTTGCATTCAGTAAACAGTTGTATTCCCAGCAATTTATAAACTTATGCTGTAGTGCAAGTTGTCGTCTGAAATATTTACATATACTTATAAAGTTTATTGTATTTATTATTATAATTACCTTACCTTAATCACTATAGCAGTTATCTACGGTTTTTTGCATTTGTTTAAACGCATCAGTTTCTATATTGTTTTGCTCTGGGTTCGGGTTTCGGTCGTTGATAAACTGTTACCAAATTTAGACACAGCTATCAGCTGTCTTTTGTACTATCGTACGTTGTAATGATTCTTTATGTTACCGTTACAGGAACCGTTTTTATTTCATACAAAAGGACGCGTTAAACACCACAGACACCTCACAATTTGAGGTTCGTAACTAATTTTTGTGTATTATTCAATAAAGAACCGCTATTGTAGACAAATCGTTGTTTTGAGAACTTCGGTTTTGCGCGTACCTTAATTGGATGACCTGGACGATTCGATAGACCTAACATATGTGCTTTATCATCATAATTTTTGATGGGATTCCCCCCATTAAGACGATTTGAAATAACAGTATTCAACTTTGTTTAATATTTTGTGAACAAAGATGGTAAACAAGAAGCATTAAATCTAGGTTTCGTACGAGTTAACAGTTGTCACGAATGGTATTTCTATAGTCTTAAGTAAAATGAAGCACAGATTCAGATTAGAAATCTTGTAAAAAAACTCTCAATCCATGACTTCCTGTTGATCACTTCTAAATTCTTGTTACTGATAGCATAATTTCATAAAGTTAATACACCATAGCTGTTGAGAAAGGAATGATTAATTTTCATCTATTTTGGGTACGGTGCTTATCCTCACTAACTGTTAACCATTCATTAAAAATCCAATAATAATATCATAGTAATCCAGTACATGTTTAATAAATTAGATCAACACTAAACCTTTATGTAATCAAATGATCTGCTCATTTATTCCCTCTCTGAATCTTTTTTCTCTTCCAGATCACGGGAATTAAATTTTCTTAAAAAAGTGATCGAAATGGCAAGTGTAGATTATGATCTATTTTTTTCTATAAATGGTTGATATTATGAGTTTGACTGGTATGGATAATCACTAAAAATTGAAAGGAACTCAATAGCTATTTTATCTTAGTATGGAATTCCTTGACTATACGCACCCAGGACCCTCTTGAATATCAGACGCAGAATCTTGAGACTTCAACACAGGATTATTGAATTTCATTGAAATGATGAACCGATCTATGTTAGACCATCACTGAAAACATAGGAGCACTGAATAACCGTTTAACCATAGTACGGAACTCATCAGCAGTATGCATTCACAACACAGTAAGTGAGAGTCGAACACTGGACCTTCAGTCCAATTTAGATCGGGTCATGATTTAAGTGAAATACAAATCATTTGTTGAACACTTAACATCATAACAGGGACTCTCTTTGTTGATGTTCTAGAAAATAACAATGTAGCATAATCTTGATCTGATTTCATGACTTAAATAATTCAAAAAATCTACCAATAAACAATCAAAGTAGTTGAAACATCTCTAAAAACCAGCGAGTATCCACACAGTCAAACTTCGGATACGTATAAATCAAACCTCTGTTTAATTACTTTCTCTTAATCGGATAGTTTTTATTGTTCAGCTTAGACCTTTAGGAGGAATAACAACTTAAAAGATAAAAGCGATTTAAATCACTGATAAAATTTCAAACATTCCTTAAAATCCTTTGGAATGTAGGGTTAACAATGTCCAGATTGATAATAAATAAAAGTAAAGAATGAAAGTAGTAAGTTATATAGTGAGATGACTTGAAAAACGTCTATATTTAGGTTTTCACTCAGTAATTAGATACTAAATATTGTACACTGGTGATTATTCATATGAATACTAAAACTTGCATTGACCGACGTCTGGTTATTATCACAATTGCATATTGGAAATCATCTTCATACTTATCAAGTTAGTTCACTTCTAGAATGTTGAAGGTCTTGATTGTGTGAAAACAGATCATAGAAGTTTGTATTTTGTAATTTTTCCAATGATTGAATGATGACAATGTATACACACGAAATGTCTAGACTACTAGATTTGACCTTTTTTTGAAAGACAAATTAGAAGTCTGTAATGACAGCTTTGGTAATGACATCAAATAGAATATACTCATGGTTTATAACACCATAAGTTTCCTCCTGAAGGAAGAACCATGGATTCTATCTTGTGCGTAGTGGCTCACAGTCTCTTGAGAAATCTTTTGTCGTAAGTAACAAAATTTATATAATGCTGATGGTTTGTTTCATTATGACAGTGAGCCCATACACTCAGGAATGATCATCTAGAAGTTTTAGGACTATAAGTCAATTACTACACTAGGATACATTACTTACTAAATCGCCGAACACAGCCTCCTGAGATTTTGTTTTATCCCAGAAATGCAAAATGATAATAGGATGGGAGTCATAGAAATGTAAAGACCATAAAACGTGAAACAATGCAGATGAAGAGCCTCACTTCTGTGAGGTTCCAATGGTGCTCAGAACGACGAAAACACAGATTAGACAAGCGCATTAATACAAACTAAGATCACATTGAAAAAGCCTAGAATGATGTACTCTAACTTTGTGACAAGAGTGATTTTTGACCCTAATTCGAGTACTTATTAAAGGACTAGTACACTACCAATTGTTGAGGTTAACTTGTCAAGCTATTGACAAACTATAAGTAGTTTGACTTTTGTAAAATTGAGAGTGGATAATCAAGTTAAAACTTGAGATTTCAATAATTTTAGCCAAAACTTTGAGGTTAATTTAATCCTAGAGTAGAAGGATTGTAACATATGAAAAAAACTTACGCCTAATTTCCTTGATACTGTTGCCATAGAGATAGGATCTAAATTACTTGCTGATAAAACTTCACTTAATTGTGCTTCTTTCTTTTCAATTGTTTCCGTTAGTGCAGTTAAACGTTTCTCTAACAATATATTCTTTAATCCACATTTCTGTTGAACTTCTTGAATAGCTAGTACAAATTTCTCATATAAATCATTACGTTCAGCTTCAATCTGAATCAAGAAATATTTGTAATTAGCATAGTCAGAATATTTTTTTGAAATACACGTTAAAAATTCATAATATCCAAACAACTATGAAAATAGTAGTATTGTCATATCAGTGACTTTAGCTACAAGGCTGAATTTTGATGGTGTCTACTGAAATAACAGATGCTTGTAATTCATCCAGTCAAGCTAGAAGCACTATGAGGAGTAAGGATATCTTAAACACAGACTGACAAGTCTACGTACTGTTCGTAAGTAGTGGTGGACAGAGAAAGCAAAAGAGATGGAAAAGGTAATAGCAACAGCCAACAATAGACAGCCTATCACATTAGTCAAAGAAATAGGTGTTAAGAACTTTCGAGTTAGTGGGAATATTTATGAGATTGGGACAACAGGCGAAACATTTTGGAAGACAGTTTAACCTGTCTCGAGTTGCCTTTCAATTCCTTACTGTTACCATACAGCATAAGCTCCTTGAGTCTTAATGAAGTAGAAAATTCATAGCTAATCTAAAGCATGAAAAGATAACAGGCTTTGATCAGTTGTTCCTAGAGATCTTTAGCGATGATAGTTCAGTTTTAGTAGTTAGATTAACTGAGATACTAGAATCTGTGAACCGCACGTAATCGCACCTGAAGGGCTTCTATTGCTGATCGTCCAGAAATTCTCTTGTAAAAGTTGCATAGAGACCTGTTTGACTAACATAATGTCCACAATATTGGCCCCAATAGCCACCTGATGCTTAACTAGGACTGACGAAGAGGAAACTCGGTGAAATCAGGCTGGTTTCAGACCGGGCTATGGGTGTACCAAGCAAAAGTTCGTCTTCTGTCAGGTTCTGGAACATAGACTCACCTGATAAATCTGGCCGTAGCTTTATTTCTTGGCCTTAGAGTAGTGTTAGATTTTGTCGATCGTCAAGTCTTGTGATAGTGTCTGTCACTAAGAGACATACCGAAGAAGTATGCTAATCATATACAGGCTTTCTACTCGAACACTACTGACTGAGTATGAGCCTACTACGAGCTGCTGTTAGCGCTGATAACATTAATTCGTATTTGCTAGGGTGGACATACATGCCAAACTCTACGTTGCATATGACTGACTGACTGAACTAGATCGATGAAATCCTAAAGTGAGTTTTGACACAAGTTACAAAAGTGACTCTTATCAGACGTCATTCTTAGTTGAATAATCAATCAACTTCTGTTAAGTTAGTGACCCATGAGATACTTGTGAAGATACCGAGAGAATGGTTGGCTTTTACCAACTTGGGTCATATGTGGATCAAGAGTTTGTCAATCAGATATCAATGAATATCAATGGATGAAATTATAAACATTCATTTTCTTAGATGGCTGTATTCCAAGTTACTGCTTACATATAAGGCCGATGCTGGTAAACTTGGGATAAAATTAAAAGGAGGGATAAACAAAGATATCGCAGCTGTCTACAATGTCACTAACTGTTAATCTGAGTCGATTTGGTAGATGGAGAATTCCAGGTAGGCATCTTTGAAATGACGGTTTGTGGGAATTCGTCATATATATACTTACGTGTTTAAATTGTTGTTCCAAAATATCATATTTCCATTCAGTACGTTTCTTTTCTTTTTCACAAGTTTTTAATAAAGCTTTAGTTTGCTAATATAAGAAATGGGAAAGAAAAATCATCCATATTAATAGTTTTTAAACCTGGGAATAGTTCTCACCAAAAGGATTCTGGTTAGCGTTTCTTTAGCTAATTCGTTTTCTATGGGGTAATTGTTATATTCAAATTAAATCGCTTGTAACAGGTTCAAAATATCATGCTAGCACTCCTAGTTGTGGTCGTTGGAGTGTCTGACACTATTACTAAGTGTTATCGGTTGACTCTATTAATAAGTTCAACCACATCCTGAGTACTTACTGAGTGGTTGGCTCACTCTTTCTCTTCCTTTCCAGCTAATTTACGTACTTTGCTTTTCATAATCCCCTATATATCTAAAGCTTTTCCAGGATAACGGTAGAACTGCCACAATACTATTGATGA
This sequence comes from Schistosoma haematobium, assembly GCF_000699445.3. Taxonomy (NCBI): domain Eukaryota; kingdom Metazoa; phylum Platyhelminthes; class Trematoda; order Strigeidida; family Schistosomatidae; genus Schistosoma; species Schistosoma haematobium. The sequence goes on from NC_067200.1 coordinate 11,691,393, forward strand.
AACAATCTTTCGTACTATTATTACTACTATACTACTGCTGCTACCGCTACTATTACTGCTACTACTACTATTAATTATTATCATTACCATTATCATCATTATGTTTCCACTAATAACTAGCCCAAAAACTGATTTTGCACTTCTAGTGGAAAGTTATGAACTTTGTGTCAAAGCAAATTGTGTGATAAGTTCTCAAAGGCAAAGTTTACGACGTTCGTACATTTTGGAGGCTGTAATCATTGGGTTTTAACTCATTGGTTGAAAGGTATCACGATCCACGCAAAATCTGAAAATTGTATCCGATTATGTGTAAAGTTGTCGGTGTTAGGTGCTAAAATGTTAGAAATTATTGTTGCATATGGTGTAAAAATTGTCAGTTTTTATTGAAATTCCCACAAATGACCTTTGAGTTCCGCAGAACACCACATTACTTTTCAATAAATCATGCTAATGATATTATTGGTAATTATTTGCTTCATTTCGTTGTTGTGATAAAAGCCTCATGCTTTCTTTGAATTGATCATTATAAATAATTGATAAAACAAACGAGATTATTATGTGAAACAAAGTTATGTTACTTCTCCTGCACTTTGTAAATTTAATGGTCAATGGTAGTTCAAGAACGCATCATATCAAGGAAACTCGTTCTGCTGTGCGTCTGAAAGTCATAGCCAGCAAAAACAAAAATAGTGTAAACGCATTGCTTAGCAACAGCAGTTGTTTGTTGTCGAACACTTAGGTAAGAAACCCACAGATAGAGAATGAAACTTCGCCTATCAAAAACGTTTTATGACAATTCTAACAAGATATCTTAACCCAGAAGAGTGCGTATTTTTTGACAATTAAAAGGCAATTGTTTAAATCCAACCAGAGCAAGAGCAAAAGACTGACATATGAAAGCTAATCAAAGAGCATGAATTCACTGACAGGCATTTAAACCAAAAGTGCAAACTAATGCCTTCTGACAGTCAATATAGAATAGTTAAAGTCCCGTTTAAGCTTATTTTTAAAAATGCTTACATCATTTACATACACTGTAGTTTTTTCTTTTAGGCGCATCAGGTAGCACAACAATATATCGAGTACTAGACTAAATATGCGAATATATTTCAGATTACATAAATTCTAGATGAGCTTTCCCTTGTATCGAGGGAATATAGGTCGAACTTAATTGCTCACATTATCGAAAATCTCCCTGCACATTCAAAATCCCTCCACTTTTTTATTTTAGAAATTATTAAAATCACTTGCTTTTAAAACAGTCTTGTCTTTTTCATAGTTAGCCATTTGCCTTTTCATCTCGGTGTTTTCTTCTTTAGCTTTATTTAAAGGCTCTACTAGTCGGCGGTTTTCAGCTGCTATCTCATTTGCTCGACGCTCTAAGCGTTCCTCATTCTTTTTTCGTTCTTCTAGTTGTTCCTGTATTTATAATAGAACAAGCATGCAATGGTAATTACACAGCTAAACTACTGAATAAAAGTACAATTAAAGAAAAGGAAAGAAATAAAGTTATTAGGTGTCGGTAGCTAGTTGAACTTAAATTTCCCCAGAGGTCATAATCGAATACAAATTTAATAAATGTTTTGCCTTCCAGAAATATTACTTGTGACAGTGAGATGAGCATTATTACTACTTATAAATGCTAATAATGCAAAATTCTCTTCCATTAGCAAGCTTTTATTTAAGTGTTATCACTACTAAACCAGATTTCCGAAGAATGCTAAAAGCATATCAATAATGGCTAGAAATATGGATAAAGCATAAAATGTTTGAACAGTACTTTTCAACTCCTAGCTTTTTTGAAGTAAGTGAGGTGGTTCTGAATAACGTTTAGCAATAAAAATGAAACAGCGCCTTTACGTTCATGAAAAGTGATAGCTTCTGTCACCGAATGCATCTTAGTTTGCGTTTTCATATGCTTGTGTATATATCTTTGATATATTATTCCGAAAATGCCTTAAAAAAATAAACTATAAAGTTCGCGAGTTAGAATACTTTATATTATGGTAATGAGGATTTTGTATACCAGAAAGTAAAATCTGGTAACCTGGGGGTTCAAAATTCACCATACTATGGCAATATTTTCCAGAAATAATTTAATCGTAATTTAAAAAAAGATAACGAAATCGATTGCAAAAAGTATTATGTCCTTAAAGTTAACTAGCGCACTGTCTGAAACATTTCAGACGATACGGTTAACTGAGAAAAGATTCGAGCGATGCTTAACGCCAAATTCATCTTCAATAATTGTTGAAGACATCCGAAATTGTTTACTAGATAAATCTACTAGTGATATTTTTGCCGTCGCCATTTTATATTGAAGAGATTATTATCAACAAGTAGGACCCTTCATACTTACCTTTAGTGTGTTTATTAAAGCTAGGTTATTTAAAGTAATATCATTGTAATAGTTCTTCATCTCCGCATATGATTTCTCATGACTACGCATAAGAGCATTTATATGATTATTTTTTCTCTCCTCTGTCTCATGCAGTTCATTTTTCCTTTGAAGATCAAGCTTTTCCTTCAGTTCTTTTGTATTTTTCATGTATATCTTTTTTTGTTCCTCCATCTTTCTTTCAAAATCTTTTCTTATTTCGTGCATCTAAAAAGTCTCTATTTGATCCAATTCATTTTTTTACTTCATGTTCGTGTTCTTTCTTCAGGGTTCTGACATTGTCTTCACTAGAAAGCTGAGTTTCCCTCAGCTTGATCTTCAGGTTTTGTTCGTCTTGTCTTAAAAGTCCCTGAACTTTCAAATGTTCTTCTTGGTTGATTCGAATAGCAGTTGCAGTCTCCGCTTTCAATTCAGAAATATTATTTTGGTGCTCATATAGTAGATGTTTGACCTTTTGTTTGTAAACCTACAAAGGTTCGATATATTTATGTCAAAATGTTCTTTACTTTCAGTTCTAACTGATGCCTTTCTTCAGATTCTTCCATCTCACGTTCTTTATTTCTTAGTTCGGCTGACCGATCTTCTAGTTGCTGTTTGGATATTTCCCAGAACGTGTTCACTTTGTCTCTTTCTAGCTGAAAGTAATTTCTCTCTTCTCTTTCTCTTTCTAGCTCTTCTCGAAGTCGGATGATGTGTTCTTCTAACTCTTCCTTTGTCATCTCTGTTGTTGAAACACCATCTACGACAGTTGGCGTTTTGGACTTAGAGGAAGTTGAAGACTTTTTCCCCTTCTTCTTTCCAGGCTTCTTTTTGGGTGGCTAAACATAAATAAAATCATTTTCCTTATTTTATTCTAACCATGTTCTGAGTCTTGAAAACGTTTCGTAACCGTAGTCAATACAGTTAATAGTTCAAACAACATCCAATATTTAATTTTTCATAATAGGTGAGTGGAAACCCAAAGATTTCTTCGTGCCCAATTTTTGATATCAAAAGTCTAAAAGTAACAAATGTTCAGGTTTTTTGGATATTTATTATCCGTTGACAGAGTCCAGATGACTTAATTTAGTTCTCTTCTTCCAGGTTGCTTGCGTTCCGTCATCTCTTGAATGAGTAGATTGAGAAATCGGCTGGAGATTCTTGGGTGACAGATCCTCGGAGTTTATTGCGCATTAGGAAAGTTCATATTTCACGAGGATATTGATCTTTCTTGGCTTTTTCATTCACCTTTTGGTTTCGAGCTTCCCTAACCTTGTTGAGGGGTGTTATATCCCGATAAGAATAATGAATGGTAATTTTTGGGATCCATTTATGGACCAATACTATGAGTATATTTTTATCGTATAATTGTTATGTAACTTAACTGTTCATATTCATGTCACTCTTATTATAAGCTTTAATTTGACCCATGGACTATTACTATACGATTTACCATTCTTGAGTCGTGGCCTGTCTATTAATTACTATCTCCCTCATTCACAGCCACTTTTGGCTAAATATTGTACAAACGTTGTTCCATATTTTTTGGTAAGTTGTGGTCTGTCTAGTTGATATATAAACCGAGTATGTTTGAAATAAATGATTCATATCGCTGAGGCTGAGGCTTGTGTTTTGGAATTATCTGGCTGGGCTAGGCGGGATCAGAACTTTAGATTGCTCTCACGTGTTTTACGCGTCTTTGGTCCGATCGATAAGTCACTGCTCCCCACTTGGCGGTCACAAGATGTAACAAGAGGGGAATACTCCATCAGGTCTAATATTATTTCTTTGCATCTCGCAAGGCGTAAATCACCTCTTACTCAGGGCAGATCAATGTTTGGAGGTTTACCTTTGAGGTCGTTACATACACGATGACTAAAGCATTCACGGATGCCTACCAGGAGTGGATCATTGAACTATTTCAGGCAGATATAAGTAGCCTTTTAAATAGGTGCGAAAAAGTCGTACCATTTTATAGTCTTGTTCTTACTAAGAGTTTTTGAGGAATGATGAATATATTTACGCCTAATTGCGAGAAAGTCCTTCATAATGCCTACAATGTGTTAGAATCTTTAGATCTAACAGCATATCGTTGATCCATTGTATTCAGGTCATGAGTTATTTTGACTCCTAAGATTTTTTCAGGGAGGAATTATGCCAGAGACGTCCAATGAGTTATGTGGTTACTGCTGTCGTATACCTTATGTGCAGTGTAGCCCAAATGGTTGAATTGAAAGGTGCCTAGACACTGATGGATGTTCAACCATTGTCATCATTAATTACTTCCCACCATAATTTATTACTTTTGACGTAAAATGCTATTGAATATTTGAAGATATTCCAAGGGTCATGGTCATCTGAAATAAATAATAGTCGTTTTTTGCCCTACACACGTCAAGGTACCGGCTTTCAGGACAGAAATTAAGTTATTATTCTCACTCTTTGTTATTAACTAACCAGGAGTTATTTGGTACATCTAGACAGGTGTCACTTAATTCCTTATGATTTCATATCCTAACAGAAGTATAGTTAGCAGTAACCATTTCCACACATCCCTCTTAACGATATACAATAGTCTAGAATGAGCCGTAGCAGACGAAAACTACAGTGTTGGCCTACTTGAGAACTTGCCTAGTGATTCTAGACACTACCCAGTTCAAACCACCTCATACAACTCTTGGTTACCCCACCGCTTTGTCACACAAATCGCTTCGTCCATTTTGGCTCTCTTCCTCTTAACAGTGTTGCTATGAGGTCTCTAACCGTGGATGGATATATTTCTTACTGGTTAAGGTTACCGTCTGTATACTCTGGCCTAATGGAGGGTGAAAATTTTCTCCATGATTACAACTGTTCACAACTACAATAGCTCATTAACTGACTCTCATAACCACAGATATATGTACCGCATATCCATTCAACTCACTCTACATCACCTATTATCCCAGAACAAGCTTCTTTTTTCCATCAGAAAAATCGCTAAATCACATCTCTCCAATTTACTATATTACTAAAAAGTCGAACGAACCTGAATTTAAAACCACACTCCCTTGCTAAATAATATTCAACATACCTGCTGATCACTGCCTGATTTTTTACTAGATAAAACGGCTCATCTATGCACTCTGGTGCTTTCAAGCAACTCTTCACTTGTTCAAATAACGGAAGTTTAATTGTCCTCAAATGTTTTAGGCTCATAGCTTCTGACATACTTGTGTAAACTCTTCCTCCATGAATAAAGCTCTAAAGTGGAAGACGATGTTCCCATATGTGCATCTGGAAACATGAGAGATGAAATCTAAGGCGATACTAAACTCAATAAGGTACTTGACTCGATATGGTTACTGTACACACTTTTGGCTATAAAATACCAATTAGATGCATGTGTTGTACTCCAAACACACACAGTTCAGCTGGTACTACTTATGTGAACCATTTGCCAAGACAGCCCCCACTAGATTTCTCATGAGAAATTATTTACTATGATTTCAACCTATCAAGCGTCAACTGGCAGAAACACTCTAGTCCATAGTGATTTGAAAACATACTTAGATCCTTAGACATACATGGTTGGCACCAACTAATGCACCTGCCTACGCGATACTATGCTTTTCTCAACTCAATATTCTGTCACAATGTCACGCCGACATCCGTAGTGGTCGGCAATAAGTTTCACAAAGGCGATGATAAGATAGTCTTTACCCAAAGCCCGCATATATACAACAATCGAGATAAAATATCCACGGTCAAAATTCAAACGAACGACAAAAGCTCAAGAAATCATCATCATCAAGTATACACCAATACGCAACAATTTTGCCTTAGATATATTCGTGGCGGATGAGTTACATGGGCTTATAATACTTCTTGATGAATCCTTCAACTGTGTTAGTTTACAGATACATTAGAAAACATCATAGCCTTACTAACATACAATGGGCTCTCTATAAGCCCAATTCACGTCGGAATATGAATTTCCGCTTTTCCCTCTTTGTCGGAGTTGTATTAGACTCTCCCTCATGACTTCATGTCCCATCTTAGTTTTTATTTAGAGTAAACAGGTAATTCATTGAACCTATTGCTACTGCGCAGCTATGGTCAGTCTCAAGAAACTCACACCACTATCCCAACTAGTCATCGCGCGAACCTTATAGTTTTCATTTTTTGAGCCTGCAAACCACCACCTGACTCAAGTAGGACAAAACACTTTTAACACCATATTAATCATCATATTTGTAGTACTTTTATTAATTTTATTTGAACACATAAATATTGGTACAGGAGGGCACCAAATATGTATGCGCCAGACATTTTCACTAGCACTATATTTGTGCGTGGGGTATGCTACTGCCCGGGCGCCCAGACCAAACCAGGTGGTTATCTTAGGGGGTCACTCCCCGAGCCTTTGACCTAAAGGTCTGACCCACAAGGCAGTAGAGCATCGTAAGGAGATGTAGTCCCATGGTAGCCGGTAACCAAAAATTGGTTCATGCGCCATTTGTTCCCCCAGGATACTGGAGCCCATGTGCACCATTGATTTGGTTTGGGATCCGGTTAAAGCGGCTCTTATTCGCTTTTCGTCTTCTCAATTTCGTGAACGACACCCCTGCCACGAGAAGGCAGTGAGTAGGACTTCGCCGGGAGAGGTTGTATACGCGTGGCCATGTGAGAGCATTTCGAGAGGGAGGGCGGGCTCACTCTCGGCCGTACCAGGGCATTTGGGGGCCATAGAGCCATAGAGCTAATTCTGGAACACAAACCTAAATTGTGCGTTTGTCGGGGTCAAAGCTTATACCAAGCTCCTTACACTCATTACTTCATAACAACGATAAACTTGCTAAACTATTCGACTACATAAATATTTCGCTATTAACTCCCATGAATATTCCACTGTGAATCTTTCCTGATTTACTGGTGTCGCGATTCAACGACTCTACTGTGTCTGTATCCTATCCGTAAACTTTTTTTGGCTGTAGGTAACCGTCGTTCTGTCGACAGAAGAAACTAGACTAGCAGTGAATAGGTCTGTAGCGACCGAACAACCAATATTCGGTTGGAACAACGGACTGACGAACCCTAAATTTATTCGATTAAACCAGACCAAGTTCCTCTGTATAGCTCACAACGCGTCTTTGAGATACTCGTATTATATTATATCAAAACACAAATTCTGTGCTCAATATAAACGGTTCTAATTAAGAAAACAGAACAAATTACATCAAAAATACAAAATACCTCAAACGGTACAGCCTGTGCTATACAGTCAGAAGTTTCTCTAACGCAAAGTAGCGCGCTAAACAATGAAAGAGACAGTTAATACTAAAGGGTTTGATACCTGAGAATCAACACAAATATTCCCAATAAGATGGGATCAAATATCTATCAGCAGGGATTGCAGCAATTCTCCCAAGCAGACAGTCAGAAGTTTAACAGTCACAAACTGAACCACGCCATGACCTTGAGCTTAGTCAAACACAACCTTACTGTCCGGCAACATGCAATAGAAAATTAGGCAACAAAAATAAGTCTTTCATCAAAATCACATAATAAAGGCTCAAACGGGGAAGACTGAAGAACAAAAGACATGGTTAAACGAGATCGAAACAAAGGTTGGAATACACAAAAGGGAGAAGGAACAAATAAATGAAAATACTGTTCAACAAAGAAGCTGCAGAGGGATTTTCACTGTTCTCTTTCCGTTACAAGGTCTTTATTTAGATAGTGGGGCAGTCACAGAGGAGGGGGGATGATCGGTTGAACCACACAAAGTTTTTCAACATTCAATATAAGATGATAAGAAATATAATGTCTATACAAAACAAAGAAGTGAATGAATACTCTATTGTTTTGAAATATGCTTGTTTGTTCGAGGTTGACTCTTCACTAGCCAACTTAAGCTATTACAAACCCGCGCTGTGTACTAGTAATCATCCATTATCAATGAAATATTATTTCTTTGTTCAAAATAAACTGTTTTTGGTGTTTTTTGTTGTTATCTCGGAAGCTGGTTCGTCACTGGCAATCATTTAGTAAGTGAGGATCTCTCAAAAGTGATTAACCATAGACTTATTTTTATCCAGCCATCCTCTATCACCTAAAATGGGCTTGCCTTTATGGTCAGAATGAAAGTTCTTTAGTTCATTTCCATCCTATCTCAGTTACTGTAAAAGCTAGTATATGCCAATCGCAGAAAAAGAACACCGTTCTTACGACTTAGCATGTCGTTGTAAAGGACGAAAACTCCATCAGTTGGATTATACCGCTGCCTTTTTTCGCTGTTTGTCATGTTTCCGAAGGTGACATTTAGATCTTCTATGTTAAGTATGTTACTCAACTCTCCACTTTCACACGGCAGGTTGAAAGCAATATCACACCAAACAGTCAGCTCTCTTCTACAGTATCTGATCTCTAGCTAAGTAGTCTCCATAATTCGTATATACAAAAGACCCTGAAATCGGGCTTTTACTTCGTTTTATGTGAGTTAGTTCACTTCAGTTTCTAAAGACTTACCTCTAACACGGTCACAAAAGTTGAGATAAACACAGACATATATTTCAGGTCTACGGAACGTGCATGGGTTTTCGATAATAAACTTCTTTCCTTAGTGGAGTAGATGATGAATTGAAAGGCGACCTTACTGTAAGGCTACAAAATCCAGGTTTTATTCTGTCGAGTAAAGTTTATGAATTTTAACATCTACTGTTTCCAGAAGAAGCTTGAACAATGGGGAATTAATGTAACACATGATTTGTTTAAACAAAACCTATGAAAACTTGACTGAAGATCCCCCACGTTTATGCACTGCATAAATGACGGTTTTCAAACCTTAAAGAAGAAATATTTTCAAGTGAATGACGGATATGGTCAACCTGAATCTGAAATGCTTTCAATTTAGGTGAAAATCCTACAAAAGGCGAAGGTAGTACTTCCATTATTTAACTATGAGCGGCGAATCATAAGCCATCTAATTACTTTATACAAATATTTACATGTCAACAAACAGTTCTAGACTTTAGACAATGTTTAGTGCACTGATTTCAGCTGCTTGGTTTTAAGACACAAGTAGATCCATTATCGTTATGGAAAGTGGATAAAAACAGAATTGGATAGGTCAGTGTAACCAGTCGGAATGTGAACTGGATCACAAGGTTTGAGTGTCTGTAACTCGATGCAAGTGCGTGAGTTTATTCATGATAAATCTGCTTCAGTCAGTTGTTTTAATGGCACATAACACTGGCTTTGTTCATAGTATGTAATTAACAAATGTAATGAAGAAATCATTTATAAGTTAACTGTATTATATGGTGAACTACTAGAGAGGATGTAATAGCAATAAACGGCATGAAAAAAGTGAACGCTTAACATGAGAACACTTGTCGCTTCCACTTATTCAGTTCGTTAGCTAAAGGACAGCAGTCTGTTGGTATTCACGTGGCTATCTAGTCCGGTCTTAAATTTTTCTGTTTATGAGGCTCTGATAGCACTCCAGGAAGTATAGGCTGCTGAAGTGAATGGAGTAACCATATGATATGACGAGAAGAAAAATCAAAATTCAATTGATTTACTAATTATGAATTTTGTTCAACATTACTTCCGTTCTGATTTAATGTGATGATCATTTAATGCAGTATCTGCTTTCTTTTGTTCTTTTGCTTCTTTTATTCTGTATAATATACGATATTCTTGTATTCAATTGACATGAAGTATGCTCTGTATGTGGTTTGTTACAACTGAGTATTTTTTATGTATGTGATTTCATCCTTATTATTAATCAAAGTGTGTGTACATTCAAAATATAAACGAGTATATTTTCGACTAGGGTCGTCGACACTGTCTGGAATAACATTTCTTTCACTAGTTTTCTGACTTGGAAGGGATCTAGCGTTCTAGTGCTCAATTTATACGCGGTATATCAAGAATATGAGCTCTAGATATAACACTTTATCTATATGTCCGAATGCTTCAGAATAGTTTGGGATCTACTGTCATCGTGCGGTAATTTGCAGGATGGTAGCATCTGCGATCTCCCTAACAATGACCTATATATCGTATGAGCTGCAATCATCACTACATCTGGTATTGGAAAAGTGACTTACCTGTATTATTTTCCAAAGTTATTAAGTTTTTTTATTTGTACCTTTCGATAATGACAAATAAACGGTTAAGAACATGTTATGAGCTGTAGGCACTTGGAGTTGGTTCCGAACATTCTGTGACGGCCATTTTGACGTTTACTATTTCCTTGGTCTCTCCCATATACTATCTTTACATTCTGCTGATTTTATCCAACCAAAGAAGTTGTCTTCTTGGAGGATAACAGGATATTTTGGTAGGCTTATCTAGGTTATGAATAATGACACCTTACTTTATACTTCTGATATAAGTTCTTTCTAGTAGAAGCTCATTATGGCGGTTATCTGGAGAACAAACACTAAAATATATTTTTTGATTGAGGTCATGAACCGATTGATGTTAGACCACCACAATTGAAAACCTGGGAGCACTGGACGGCCGTTTCGTCCTATTGTGGGACTCCTCAGCAGTGCGAATCCAGAATCCTGCTCGTGGGATTCGAGCCGAGGGCTTTCGGTCTCACGCGCGAACGCTTAACCAACTGGACCACTGAGCCGGCATCCAATGGTGATAGTTTCTAGCATCAACCAATTCACGAAATTGCGCGACCAACTTCCGTTGTATTGAGGTAGATACCTGTCTCTACCCGACAAGGATTAGCTCCACTGGTCACGGCTTCTCACTAGAACTCCGAGAATTCCCTCACGAAGCTAGTCCCTAGTGAGCACATGTTGATTATTAGTATAGGGGTTGTGGAGTTTGTTAAGTTTTTGATTGAGACCATGAACCGATTGATGTTAGACCACCACAATTGAAAACCTGGAAGCACTGGACGGCCGTTTCGTCCCATTGTGGGACTCCTCAGAAGTGCGCATCCACGATCCCGGTGGTGGTCTAACATCAATTGGTTCATGATCTCAATCAAAAACTTAACAATCTCCACAACCCCTATACTACTAAAATATATGTTAACAATACCCCTCTTTTTAACTGCAAAATGGCAGTGTATCTTATTTATATTATTCTAAACCATTAGTTCTTCATTGTGACTCAGCATCTGTATGGCTCGCCAACTTTGCGTTGTACATTACAGCTTCACATGTGTTAATCGTGTTTTTGTACAACAACATTCCATGTACTAACATGTATAAGAGGAATGAACGCAGGAAACATATCAGGCAATTAAACACTGATTCAATGATCCATTATCTAACTATTCATTTAAAGTAGACAAAGGCTCCTTGATCTCTGTTCACCTTAATCTCATCATTGCGTTTCAGTTAAAAGTAGTAAGACAGGAAATGATCATTACTGTCTGATTTTCAATATATTTGTAACCAGCATTTGTGTTGTAATTCACCTATTATTTAATTCAGATAGCTTACTATCTAACTTCTTCACTATAGACAATAATTTATGTAACCTTACGCTAATTTATGTTTAGTATTTAAATTTTCAATGTTTAATGTCTATGAACTAATGTGACATAGTGTGATATGTACAACCTATGCGGACAGATGTAGGTAGTGTTCAGAAAGAATTTGAAGCTGAATGCTAACTAGAAGAGTGAAACAAAGAGAAAGGCAAGGAAAAGGAAGAGCAATCGAATCAACAACAGGGTTAGAAGAATGATAAAGTACAACAACTGAGCAACTGAGGGAAGATTTAGAAAACGTATGAGTTTCATATTTAACAAAGCTACTGCTTAATTTTGCATCACACAGTACTTGAAATGTTGATCACTACACTAGCAGCAATTTTATCATTGCACTTAAATGAATCACAGTAAAATTTATTTGATCTTGATCAATATCATGGAGAACAAAAGATCTATTTCCTTTTGAGCTCGACAACTCTTAACAGTACACATCAATAAAATTACACAAGATTGAACATAAATGTCTCTAGACAATACTTACATACTTGTGATGCTTGCACTTCAATTATTTGTAATAAGCCATTAATTGATATTTTCTTATGATCATAAAAATTATTACCTAGACTAAATTAATCATTCATTGTACATCATTTAACTGGATGGTTACAAACTATCTGTGAATGAAAATCAAGTACGTTCATAAGAACATTCGTCTGAATTTGATCGAATAGTTTTACAGTGTAACGGTAAATAAATCCCCAAAGTTTTCGACATTGGATGCTGATCACATGTTTTAATGGACTCACCTAGCTGAAGGCGCTCGGTCACGCATCCGCACCAGATCACGAGTGAGAACGCCGTGCTCAACATCTCCTGCAATCGCTAGCCAGATCAGATCAGACGATTCTCGATATATTGATAGTCATCAAATATATCTTCCAATTTCCTCGATTCTGTCTTTTGATTTCTCTTGGTGGGTACTAGTTATATTAGAAGGTGTTACTGGTTAAAGCGTTGTCAAACACTGAATACCTGTGCCATCTTCAACAGTATTTGGGCGCCGAACTTTTTCAAAGAAAGCTTGGACCAGATTGCGAAGCAAAATGTTGGGTTTACTTCAAATTCATTCGCTGAGACTTTACAAATACATTCTTCCTCTTTAATGTTTTAAATATGTTTGTTTCTAAAAGCAACTCATTCTATTGAAAATTCAACCGTTATTATTATTTATTATTGTTATATATTATTATTAGCTTTATTCAATATTATATTGTTTTGGTACAATATCAAATTCCCAGCACAAAGTATTTCAACCAGTTTACGTTTCTTACTTCTTGGTCAATCCAGATGATAACATATTGAGTGGTTGTCAGTTAGATATTAGCAGTCCAGTAAATTGACATCGAAATAATGTACATTCTTTTCGCTACATATTGCCAGCAACCACGATATTTCTGATTGGGCTCTTTTGTAACTTGTACAAAGAAATATCGTAAACTGTTTATAGACGCGCCTGAAATAGGTTATGCTTATAGCATGGCGTCGAGTCGCGTTTGACTATGATCACCACTACAAGATGAGCGCGTACCAGAAAATCAGAAGGCGAAAGGAGATTATAACCAGATTTATTCGTTGGCGATCTCGTGGTATCGAAAGAATACCGAGATCGTGCCAAAGAAATACAACTGGAATCAGTGGGCGAACGTAAGAGCGTACAAGGTCACAATCAACGGAAGGATAATGGAAGAATAATGGATGTTTTAAGTACAGTTAAGCAAACAAGTACAGTAAAACAATCACTGGTACAATTGGTTATACTAGTAATTGTTTCCATTAAACCAATCGCGGTCTGTTGATAAAAGTAGGTCACTACATGCTATAAATAGCCATGATGATGTATTAAAACAAAGAAAATTAGATAACTTGTTGAAATATCTAGATGTCAGGAATAGGCAGTCCAGATGTTCAAGCAGGCCGCCAACGAGATGAGTTAGACTGGAATGTAACAATACTAGGAACTGATAGGTAAAAAAAATACACAGCGTTCTGGTTCACTCATTAAAGTAATAATATAATCATCTTATAATGTAATGAATTTGTTTTAGAAAATTATCTTACAGTGTTTATATTCCCTTGGTATTGTTTGCTGCAGTTGATCAGTCTCTTGATGGCAACTGTACATCCTGTACGTACTGCCTCGATACTTCCTGAAATCACAATCATTATAAGCCAAGATGGATAGTGGCTATCAGTAAAATCCAGAACGCGTGTTTCATCCTATTCGGGACTCATCAGCTGCATATGCCTGCATCCCAAGGTTGATGGTCAATCTGGCGCTCTAACCCAGTACCGTTCGCTTATAAGGCCATGGTAATATCCACTTAGCTACTGAGTTCCAATAGCCACCCACTTGTGCAATGGGGTGAAGTTTTAGATTCACTTGATATTGTTTGCTTATATCTTGATAGTGTTTATGTCTAGTTTTGATTTTATTGACATCTACCTTATTTAGTTGTACAAAATATTGTTTATTGTTGACAAATAATAAGCATTAAAAATTCATCTGATCTCGGTTTCCAGAATTTTTTTTAGTATCCCATAATGTAATGGGAATAAGTCTTGTAACAATGAATTAAATTTAAGTTACCTGACCAAAGTTAGACAATTAACGCTAATTGATTCATATCAAATAATGGCATTTAAGATAAAGTTCTAACTACTCTAAAAAGAATAGACATCAAATTGTATGATATAATGGGATAATAAAATTGTTTTCCGTTTATCACAACATGCTGGTAAAATATGATAATATAACCTACTTCTGAGATTGTACTACCACCAGACTATATACTTTATGAATGCACTATACAAGATAGGTGACTCGCAACTAAATATAATGAAGTAGATTATAAACCAGACAATAGACTTATTTGACTTAACATAAGCAGCCCATGAACAGAATGAGTCCAAAGTAAGAATGAATAGTAGAAATAAGTTCATATAATAAATAGTTAGTAAGTTGAATATCTGTTAGTCAACGCTCAATGGTCAATCTCATATTACTTTCATTAGCCACTAACTAATGCAACTTAAGAAAATCTTGTCAGTACTTAACATTAAATGCCTAAAGGTCTTGATTCCAATCTCCTGTGGAGGTTATGGATTAGCACTACAAAGTAGTTTTATACTAAAACCAAATAATTGCTCGATCCTTCTTGATCAACCTGTAACGTAAAACTACAAAATTTAAAACCCCTTTAAAATAACAAATAAAATATATTTGTTTCCAAACTAATGAATACATTATCAAATAAAGACTTCCTAAATCTTAGAAACATAAGAAAACTGGACTCAAGTTCAATTATTCGAATGATTATATGAGTTAGCAGTTATTCATCTTATATGCCCCCAAATGAACTGGTACGACCAAGGGTAGGAAAAGTGAGCTCTCCTTCTTGAAATGCTTTCACATGGCCACGCTTATACAGCCACAGTTTGGGTAGTCCTACTCACTTCCTTCTCGTAAAGGGGGTGTTGTTTACTAAACTGAGGGGACGAAAGGCGAATATTCATCACTTTAACCGTGCTGGTGGATATGGAGGATTCACCTAGGAGAGTTGGAAAACCCTGATTTTAAACCGATGGTGCACATGGACTGCAGTATCATGAAGCCATATGAACAGAGTGTTGGTCACTGGCTGTCATGGAACTGTATCTCCCAACGTTGCTCCACTGCCTTGTGGATTAGACCTTTAGGTGAAAGGCTAGAGATGTGACCCTTAAGAAAACCACATGTTTTGATCTGGGCACCCGGACTGTATCATAACACACACACACACACACAAAGCAAGTGACTTGTGTGGCGCATATGTATTCGATGCCCCTTTGTACCAATATGTATGTTTAAATAAATAAACAAATAAATGAGTTATAGGAAACATCACTTATTCCATCCACTTTGAGGATTTGAATTAAGATAATTAATTATGCATATCATGTAAAACTTAATAGCTATGCGCCTTTATTGTGATGATTTTATCACGGATAAATTACTTAATAACTTAACATCGATAGTTAAAAAATTTAGTATACATAATGAATATAAATGATATGATCTAAGCTTTATACATATTATACATCATTCTACTGAAATGTTCGGGATACTTTTCTTCAGGTAGAATAGGTATCCATAAATGTGTAACGCATCAATTATTCAATGTTCAATGCATTTTTGCGGTATGAAATATCTCCAGGCAACTTTTCATTAATTTAGTGAGTGACTGCTCCATAAAAGAGCATCATTTTTCACTGAACAAGTTGTAATGCTCTGAAGTAACGTACTCATAATATACTTGTTGAGTATACTCATATTAATTAGAGTGAGTATTATAACTTGTGGCTTTGTGCCCTATTAATATATATAACGTAATGATATCGCCAATTAGAGGACAGTGATTTATCGACCGAACCAATGACGCATAAAATCTTCACCAGCAGTATAGAGTCTTCATCCGTCCTTCTTCCAACTTAGCCCTTCCTGTTAAGTCCTGAACACCAATCGCGGCCTCTGTGATATGAATCATGTACGTCAAACACACTGAGTTTATATACAAACCAAACAGACCACATCGTACTACAAAATGAAAAATAACATATGTGCAAGATCTAGCCAAATGTAGCTGTTAATGTAGGAGACTGTAATTGATAGACTGAATATAACTTAAGAATGGTAAAACGTATAATAATAGTTTATAGGTCAATGTAAAGCTTATAATAAGAGGAACACGAATATTCATAGCTTAGCTACTTAACAGTTATACAATAAAAATATATGCATCGTATTGATCCATAAATAGTTCTCAACAGTTACCATTCATAATTCTCGTCGGGATATAACAGTGAGTTTTATGAAGAAAAAGACATTTAAGCAGAATAATTATGAATTTGAGTTATTTAAAAGTTAATGAATAAATAATTAAAGATGAAAATCACACAAGGCACAAAAGACAATTAATCATTATTGAGCTTTTTTGTAAAATCAGTCGAGTAGTGTGAAAATACAACTTTTGTAAATATCATGCCCCCAAATACCTTGGTACGACCAAGAGTGGGGAGAGTCCACTCTCCCTCTCGAAATGCTCTCACATGGCCACGTGTATATAGTCTCTGCCAGGGAAGTCCTAATCACTGCTTTCTCGTGGCAGGGGTGTTGTTTACGAAGTTGAGAGGAGGAAAACCGAATGTCCGGCACTTTAACCGGGTTGGTGGACATGGAGAGTTCATCTAGGAGAGTTGGAAAACCCTCATTCCAAACCAATGGTGCACATGGGCTCCAGTATCCTGAGTGAACAAATGGCGTATGAACCAACTTTGGGACTGTATCTCCTCACGATGCTTCACTGCCTTGTGGATCAGACCTGTAGGTCGAAGGCTCGGGGAGTGGCCCCCTAAGAAAACCACCCGTTTAGGTTCGGGCACCCGGACAGTATCACAGCCCTCACATACATCAAATGAGATTTATATAGCGCATATGTATTTGGTGCCTCCTTGTACCAATATCTATGTGTTAAAATAAATAAATAAATAAATTGTAACTACCATACGAAGGAATACAGTTTACATTTTTGTTGCATAGTCAGTTGACACTTCAACTAATTGGATTGTTGACTCGAATACCTATAGTTTTTGCTATGTGTAAGAGATGAGATCGAATATCATAAGGAAAACTGGTAGGAATACGACAAATAACTTTAAGTGACTTATTTCTGTCTAACACATGACCGCTATCGATCAAGTGTGATAGAACTCAGTTGCATATTGACTTGACAGTACGCTTACTTAACCACGAAGGGAGTTGTTCACTAATTCTTTGGTTCAATTGTCTAGTAGTGCGCCCAATATGGCTTCCTACACAGAAGCATTTGAATTCGTAGATACACATAGAAGTGGCAGAAACAGGTGACTTATCATTTAGTTGGAGAATCAACACAGATTGAACCATTTCTCTTTTTATATTTTCCTATTTCTATGCTCTTATTTAACCCATAAATCATTGTCATATTTTATGAATGGATGATTTCTATATGACTCCGGTTTCGTACCAGTTCTGATCAAGTTAAATATACTTAGAAATTCTCTAATTGTATTTTTTGTAAGCAAACTGTTTTGGTCGGTATTTAATATAATTGTAAAACTTAGTATACAGTTCATCCTGATAACTGTCACTAGATAAATCCCCAACGGTGTATTAATCAGAAGGAGAATACGAAGTGTTGCTTAGATTTATTAATGCACTACGTACAGATCACCAAAGTTACATGTACGCTAAGCAAGCATGAAAGAGTAGCACCGAAAATCAAGCTGGCAAGTGAGTGAGAGTGCAAGTCGAATGAGCGAGCGGGTGAACATGATTAAAATGTACATATATATACATAGTGAAATGAATAAATCATCGAATCAATTAAGCGACTAACATGAAGGCTAGCAGAATGAATATATGCGTAGGCAGTAAGCAATGCTCAAGCATACATATTAATACAAGTGCAACAATAATAAAGGTACAATGATATAGATAAGTTGTCATTGTAAGAATGATTAGGACCGTTAAGTATTTCAACAAAAGGGCTTAACCAAATTAAATGTGAACAAACTCGGTTGCACGTGAGCTGCTATAAAACATTTCAGACCTATTATTATATAAGTTTCATGTTATAATTGAATAGTGCCATAGAGTACGAATCAGCTTAGTATCTTCATCTTCTATCTAGAACATGAGTTAGAAGGAGCTTGCGAAGCACTGAGGTTTAGGAATTTGTTTGTTAT
Organism: Schistosoma haematobium; assembly: GCF_000699445.3. NCBI lineage: Eukaryota > Metazoa > Platyhelminthes > Trematoda > Strigeidida > Schistosomatidae > Schistosoma > Schistosoma haematobium. The sequence goes on from NC_067200.1 coordinate 11,710,043, forward strand.
TCAATGGTTCGTAAATGAGGATCATCGATTCTTCTAGCAGTATAAACTAAATAATTGATAATCTAACGGGCTAATCACATGAGCTCTGATGTAATCCAACTGATTTTTTGCTTTTTCCGTTATATCATTCTGGTCATGGTGTGATGTATGCTACTTATATCGACATGAATAGTGTATAACAATAGTCAGGATTAGAATGTCTGGAATCAGATGATCGGGAAGAAAAGAACGGGACCAAAAAGCAATAAGTATGACAATGCAGGAACAATAAAGTCGGAGACGATTTACTGATATTTCACAAAAGGAACAGTCACGTTTGAGACAATCAATAAACATTTTACAAATGAACTATTTACTGTATGATTCTCAGATTTTACTAAGAGATGCTGTAATGTTGTGTTCAAATACATTCAATTGTCACAATTGATTGATCACTGGGTGCCGATCAATGTCATGCGTGTCTAATGCTTATTATTAGTGCAGGTCGAATGCTGGGTGACACGAGATCGAATCCGTCAGGGAGCATTAGTTCCCGCAAGACTACTGGTACACCTTGCTGACGAGTGCCAAGCAGCACGAAACCCGGGTCCAGGGTTTTCTGTCGACTACCTCCAACCATTATCTAACATTCAATTGTCCCCCAATTGTGTTCTCATTCACTACAATGGTAAAAAGTATTTCTTTTCAGAAGACACAATTATATTCCAATCATAATTTTATTACTGAATTCATTATGAAACCTACTTGTATTTGTATCATTCTCATTTGTTGTTATTAACTTACTGTTTGTTTCAGAAAAACATGTACCATGGAAACTATGACTTTAGACTGATTTCTAACAAGATACAAAAATTCTAATAAACTGATGGTCAATTTAGAATTTCAATGGTATGATGTATTGATGACTTATGTGACCCATTGATTAGTCATGTTACCAAATCAATTGATGGTTTATGAAATCTGGTCATATATACAAGTTTATAATGATTAACATCGAACATTTATTTATTCACTTAGTACATTAAAACATTTTGGATTGTAAAGAATAATTCTAACTGTAGAATATAATTACAGTAAATATGATTGTTAGATCATGCTGAGAATAAACTATGTTGTAAGTGGAAATTGGCTTGGAACATTCTACTAATATCTATAAATATACCATAATTGTAGAGCTACTATGCTGGTTAAAGTATCCAACTCTCAATCACTCAGTTACATGTTCATATCAAATTCTCTACTCAAATTATATCAGGTGACTGGAAAGTATATCTAATTCTTACACAAGAATTATGGCTTAAAGACTGATATACAAATCATTGATACCATAAACGGATAACTATGATGATTAGGAGTACTTGAATTATAGTACGAACTAAGAATCCCAGAAATAACGTAATCGGATCAAGAAGTACTAGATAACAACAAACGAATGTACTGTATTCAGAATTCGAAATCAAGCATTCAACAAGTACAAAGAAAGCATTAGTTCATCCAAACACTACATCCGCCACAGCTTAACTTAGAGTCTAAGTGTCTGTAATCGATTGTACGACTTCTTAAGTTCATCCTGTGTCTGTCCGACATTGTATTGGATAAAAACTCTGTATTATCTAGAATATGCTCATTAGTATTGAAATTAAAAACCGAAATCGGAACAGACTCATCTGGGTCCTGGGATTGTATACAATCGCCATGTCGGTTGTGTACCGAAATCACTATCTAGAGTTTAAAGCACAGATTTCCCAACACTATCCTCCCCTACGAAATAATGTTGGATCTTTATATCCCCAAGTTATGAATGATGTGGCTTCATTTAAAACATATTTCCCACATTGACTAGATTAAGCATTAGAAGTAACTTCGTGACAAGGATAAACAGCAGTTGATATTAAATCATCCGAATTGTAAACAAACTCGAGCTCACTTAGTACTTGTGCTTCGCGCTGAACAAGTTTCCCACAAGCAACAAATGCATTATCAGGACAAATAGTATTTAATAGAACATCAAGATTTGATTCTTCTAAAATAGTTTACTCGCATTTATTAAGAATGTCATTGCAGAGTAAAAGATCATTAGAAAAATCAGCATCTATCAAAACTACATCAGGTTTTCGATCATGACTAGGTTCATTCAACATATTTTCCTCAGATTTGCAAGGAATTTCGTCAGAAATAAGTGAGTCATTAGGAAAAACCATATTTGGTACAATAACATGAGAAATCTGATAAGTTGATTGATTAGAATCTGTTGTCTCACAGGAATTCTGAGTTTCATTTAACTCCGAAATGCTATGTGACTCTACACTGTTTTTTGAAATCGTTGATAAAGATAAGTGATCATTATAAATACTCAACTTAATAGAATCAGGATTACAAGACTTAATATTAGTTGCAGCAAGATGAACAGTAGTATTACAAACTGACTGAATATGTCCAACATCACCACATTTAAAGCATTTAGAATCACGAAATTTACATGAATTAAAAGAGTGAAACTTGCCACAGGACAAACATTGACCAAACTTATGCCCATCTTCGTGAACTGCATCGCAACTCCTCAATGAATTATCTGCATAACTTTGAGTATGAACTGGGTTGGGGTGACGTAATGTAGTGGAATTTTTTATATCCTCATGAATCATTTTACGAAATCTTCCTCCTTTACCACATTCGAAATTTGTATACTTAACATAGTCTAGCAGTAGATCATTGAGAGCTGTATAAGGAAGCGAAATGGGCTTTTCCGGTAAAGCCAGAGTTTTTAATAAGCTATATGCTTCTTTTCCGATGAACGTGAGAAAATGTGCCACAATATTAACATCCTCATCATCTTCCTTAGTCATAGCCCAAATTTCGAACCTTTCAAAGTAATCCTCAAAAGCATAAAAATCTGAATGTACATCCAACACTTCCATTATAGGCTCAATCGCGACGCCAATGTGATGATTAAAAGTATTTGAATTATAGTATAAACTAAGAATCACAGAAATAACGCAATTGGATCAAGAAGTACTAGATAAGCACGAACGGATTACTGTATTTGGAGTTCGGAATCAAGCATTCAAGAAGTACAAATGAATCATTAGTTCAGTCAAACACCACAATAACACATCTAGTCGATGGTGAAATTAATTCGCAATCATTTATCAGATAATATAGGTAAGGTTGAAGTTGTCACTTATAATGAAAACCAAGTATACAATTTGAAGGATTTACAAAAGGATATTCAAGGACAATCTAGTCAAAATCTCACTGTCCTATATAATATACCCCCTTTTATCTACAAAATTACTGCAACACTTAGTAAATATGTTCAAAAGTGAATACAATAACAATATTTTCACATTTTTTTACTGTTAAATTATCACCCCCTCCCCCCTCAAAAAATAATCAAAGTAATGAGATAAAAACCAAAAAAAGAAGTAAACAATAACAGGTTTATGATCAACAATAACTAATCAATATAGAGGTCTACAGGATAAGCTATAAGCCATATATATATATGTGGAGAACATTTTACATCTACCTGAAGTTTGAGCTAATGATGTCATCTATAAGAACGTTGAAAGCTCCAAAAATCAAAATATTCAACTCAGAGAACACAAAAAATCCATCAATATCAACAAAAGCATTAAAAACTACCTGGTCTTTTAAATGAACAGACATTAAAATATGATAATCGGAGAAGGGTTTTGTGGATATTATAACAATTTAATAATTGAATTCATAAGTCAATTGAAGTTAGACCACCATAAAAAGCCTGGAAGTACTGGACGGCCGTTGGATACTGGCTGGCTCAGTGGTCTAGAGGTTAAACATTACTGCGAAACCGATAGTTGAAGGGACATTCAGCTGATGGGGCCCAATAGGACGAAACGCGCCTCCTGGATTCCACTGCTGTCCACTATCCATTATTGCTTACAAAAAGCTTGTGAATTAAGGCGATATCGAGGCATACGCACAGTATGCACATATAACAATAACAGATTGATCAATCGCAGTCTTAAACCTCAATGGAAAGATACAAGCCAAACAATATCAAGTGAACAATAGATCCTGGGTTTGGATCTTACAGGTCAAGATTGTGAATGTACACTAATGAGAAGTCCTATACTGGGATGAAAAAGTCGTCCAATGCTTCCAGGTTCTCCATGGTGGTCTAGTTTCAATTGACTCATAAATTCAACTATTAACATAAAATATTAATTTGTCTGACAAAAGAAATACATTCTATCCACAATTTCATTTATAGATTTATACATAAATATATTACTGAATTCATGTGATTTTGGCATAGACAATAGACTATAATTGAATGTCTGCCAATCATTTAATAATAAATATATAAAAAGTAATTTATTTATAAATTACACAATTTGATCATAAAAATTGCACTAAATTATAGATTATATGTATTTTACTACTTCTGACAGTCATTTAAGTAGTAGTAATAATAGTGATAATTAATAGGCCCAAACCATACTTCCACTGTCAATCCATATATATATATATATATATATATATATATATATATATACACTGTGTTTACAAACTTGTTTGTACAAACATATCTATACTTCACCATTTCAAATGAAAACCGGATGTACCACTTGAACATTCAATTATTCACTTGGAATCATAATGAACCTTGAGAGATAAATATATTTAATATCTATATACCTATACACATATGTATACAAATAAATGTGTGTGCTCATATAGAATTGTAAACTTTTCAAATAGGGTGAATTCATCAAGCATCTATCATCTTTGTGGTAAGTGTATACACATAAATATTCGCATACCATTGCATATATATATCCAAGAAACACGAGGAACTACTTATCGCTCCTTTAAAGTTTCCCGATCACAGAATGACTAGTCATTATCATTATCATTATTATTATTATTATTATTACAATTGCTTTTATTCATTGTTCATTATTCTGTATTGCTTTTTATGTATTAAATTCATTCAAACAATTGATAGAACAGAATTAAATGAATTAAATATATATGATCCAATGAAATGTCGTTCTGGGAATTATCGTGGCAAAGTGAATATAGCATTTGATGGAACAGAATGTTTAGATTGGATAGATCATAAATCATTTTATAAACCATATTGGTCTGATGATGAAGCTAGAAAACATAAAAATTATTGTCGTAATCCAGGAAATGATTCTTCTGGTCCATGGTGTGTTGTTGGTATAGGAAGATTTAAATATTGTGATGTACCAAGATGTGGTTAGTGATTTGTTATACTTTTGTTTTTCTTTTAAAATAAATAAAAAAATATATAGATCTCTATGTTTATGCTGATAAGTTTCCTTAGTATTATGAATATATGGAACCATATTTCTGTATATATAATAATGTCGACAATATGAAGCTTTTGCTAACCCATTTTTGAAATGTTTGAATTCAACAGTTCAAATGTTCATGTTTATCAATGGAAGTTCTTTATTTTAGGGGGGGGGATATAGGATTTCATCAACTAGGTAGCTATTAAATTTGACATTCATCTCGATGTATTTTTTCCCTGAGATAGTCGTTAATGTAAATGTTCAAATAACTATCGTAGTGAGACTATAATTTATGGACGACATTTGAGAGACACTAAAGTGACCTTGAGAGTGTCCACCGAATAACTAGGATCAAATGAGGGTTATAAATTGAAATTATGATTTGCAGTTGATGGTTAAGGGTTAGGAATTAGATTTACGGTTTTCATCACAAATTGACATAAGCTTGTAGTGTTAAGCCCATATACCTTATTCTAGCTTTCAGACAGCCCATTCTATTCATTCTACTTGAGTCATATTTTGACCTTGTTAATTATCCGCTTTTCGATCTTCATTGTTTTTATATGAGCGCATATATGTGTGTACACATCTTATCCTATTCATCATATATCTGTAACTTATTTTTGTGTGACTATAAATATTGATTAACGCTTGACTAAATGGAATTGGCTTACCCGCCATCTCCACTGCGCGTCGTTCTATTTCGTCCTATTCCATTCGCTTCGTATAAAAAACATTTGTATTCAAAGGTCCATTCTCGCTATTTGACTTATTTAATTCCGTTATACACTGAACGTGGATTAAGTCGATAAAGACATACGAGGATAGGCGACATATACAAACCAATAACAATCATTCATGCGATCTACTTGGTGTCAGATTCTGGACCACTAAAATGGAGAGCCCTTTCGACAACATCGTCCGATCTAAATGACGATTAAATAACGGGCCCCACAAAAAGCTATAATGTCAAAACTCTATTTAGCCAAATGAATGAGTGAATTTCGCGCCAAAATCCGAGACCTGATATCTTATACGGGATTGGTTTGTCTATAAATTATAGTCTCTCCGTATAATCCATTTTTAAAACTGGTCACGACACAAAGATCTCACATCAATTGTTGAACTATTAAAATTACTAGGTTATTTGTTCAATGACATATATTTTTAGCTTCAATTAATTTAAGATTTATAGTAAGATGATCATCTAATGGAATTTGTAACAATTGTATCTACTGCTGAAGATCTTCATACTTGAACGAAACAACTATCTAATGCCGTCTGCCTTTTAATGAGATCCTAAATAAGATCAGTCCATGACTATGTATTTCTATACTAGACAAACATGAGCTGTAGATAAATAAAGTAGGAAATCTCAAAATCTGAATAGAATGTTTTTGAGTAATCAGTGAAATTTTGAAGATCTTCAAGAACTATGTATACATAATATTGACTAATTCTTACTTTGATCATTTACTAAATTTATGAAATAAAATACAATTATCCTTCATATTTGTAACTAAGTTTGAACTCAATAATTCACAAACATTCTAGGAATTTCATAGTTGAATTCATGAGTCAATTGAAGCTCGGTCGTCATGGGAAACCTGGAAGTACTAGATGGCCTTTTCATCTTAGTATGGGACTCCTCAGCAATGCACATCCATGATTTTACAACTTATGATTCGAACCCAGGACCTATCGGTTTCGCGCGCAAACGCTCAACCTCTAGACCACTGAGCCGGTCGGCATCCAACTGTATTAATGTTTAACTCCAACCAGGAATTCGAAACATCTACCTAGAAACATATTACTGATGTTGAAAGGAATTTGCTTAATTTAGAATGTTAACCTTTATGAAACGATATCACATGTAGTGTCAATTTATTTATAAATGATGTTAAATTTCATTTTTCTCCGTTTTTGAATTTATGACTGAATTGAAATTAATTTTATTTCGACACTCGCCGAAAATCAGGAAGCGATGGACAGTTGTAACTTCCCAGTATGGGACAAATTAACGGTGGAAAGTTACTATTTCATCAAGTATTTGACCCAGCACCTTCTAGTCGAATAACTAGAGCTTAATAATGGCCTAATATCTACATTTTAGACATCAATAAAAGTCAGTTAATCATCAGAAGAATATTGTAAATGACACTGAGTACCGGTCAATGATGAACTGGTATACTCAGTTGAATCCTTAAAGCAATTATAAAAAGTCAATATTGATAATGTGGGTAGGACTATGAATGAGGTTCTAAAAGGTTTTCATTTAAAGTCGTCAAAAATTGACAGTTTTCCTAACTTAACAACTGGGAATTAACGATCTGTCATATAGGACTGCCCTCAATCAATACCAGTAGAAAAGTCATTGACCAAAATAGATTAGGAAACTCATAAAAATCTTAGAAATTTGATACATTTAAGTAAGTCACACATTAGAAAAACATTCTCTATGTATGAATCAATAATGTACAGACTGATAGGGTAAGGAATGAAAACCATACATTTCCAAAAAAGTACCTTTTGATTGATTAATGTTAGACCATCGTTGAAAACCCTGAAGCAGTGGACGGCTGTTTCGTCCAAGTATGGGATAGGTACCCACCAAAGACAATGGAAGATGGTCGCACAAACTCGTTGATTAATTGAAGTTAAACGACTGAATGCCAACCCAGTGGTCTAGAGGTCGAGTGCTGGCGCAAGACCGAAGGTCCTAATTTCGAATTACTTGTGGGGGATCGTGAATTTGCACTGCTGAGGAGTCCCACAGTAGGATAAAACGGCCGTCCAGTGCTTACAGGTTCGTCCTATCCACTCTCAACGTCTATTCCGAATCTCTTCTTCAATTGCAAATATGATCGATCTGGTTCTCTGTAGAGTGGTCTGATGAGATTCATGTAGCTTTGTGTATGCGTTTGCGTGGGAATATTGTACCGCCTATAACCATTTTGTTGAATGGACATAGATTTGCAAATCTCTCGTTATTTTCGTTCCTTTCTTCCAGTTCATGTCATCCCATGATATCTTCATATCCGGTGTTTTCCATTCCGACTTTGGCGTTTAGTTCTCTTAGCACAATAGTTATGGTTGACTGCAGCCACTCGTAAAACTGATCTTTATCGTCTTTATTGCTATCATTGGTGGATGCATAACACTGTATAATATTCATTGTGTTCCCCTCCTTTTTTGTTTTGAAGGATACCTTGATGATCCTGTATCTGTGAGATTCCCATCGTATGAATGCATTATATGCTTCTTTAGACAGATTCAGAGCAACTTCTTGAATGTGTGAAGCACTTTCTTCTTCGCGACCAGAGTACAGCAGCATCTTTCCAGAATATATCCTTTTCTGTTCAGCTTGGATGCAAAGTATTTCACTTATTCCAAGCACCGTCAAGTTGCATCTCCTCACTTTCGTAACTATTTGACTGGTCCTCCCGGTCACTCACATTGTCCGAACGTCCCATGTACCTACTAACATTATCTACAACTTGTACAGATCATGTTCGACATATATCGCTTAACTTCGAACAATTATATCTATTTCTAAGTGTTACTTTAATGTTATAGTATAGTGTTAATTAGTATTACCTATAAATTCATGGATTCCGGAATAGGTTTAAACGTTCAAGGCAAAATATTATGAGTTACTCAAGCCAATCAATCATAGAAAACCTGGAAGCACTGGACGGCCGTTTCGTCCTAGTATGGGACTCCTCAGCAGTGCGGGATGGTGGATGCGCACTGCTGAGGAGTCCCATACTAGGACGAAACGGCCGTCCAGTGCTTACAGGTTTTCCATGGTGGTCTAGCTTCAATTGACTCATGATTTCAATCAAAAACTTAACAATCTCCACAACACCTAAACTGCCAATCAATTACAGTCTAAATTTATAAATTATGCCTAGTAGTTATTTTTATTATCATCTAACGGAATGAATCTAAACAACCATTGAAAGCCTTGAAGCACTGAACATCTATTTCGTTCTAGGGATGCTTTCGGCTTTCCAATGGTTGTCTTACTTAAATCAGTTTATGATCCCTGAAAATATCGTATTGGTTACTAAGTACGTATCAATTAAAAGAGTAATTCTATGTGATCTATTATTTCCTTAATTAAAATTGTTATCAAACATAGGCTTTATTACACAATAAGTTTAAAACATCTTCTAAGTCAGAGTTAAAAAAGCTGCTTAATATCTCCTTCATTTCTGAGTGATCAACTCAACAATAGCATTATCACATTTGATGAGTTATATCTGATTATCCATAACGGTTTATTTGTTAATCCCTAGTCTATAGGGCTTATATTCAAGTTACGTCAGTTTCATGAATATCACGAGGGACATTCTGAATTGTTGAAGATGATATTTAAGGAATAAAAGCGTTGGCTCATTGAGAAATAAAAGACAATCAAACCATGTTCTTTATTGTTAATTATATATTTACTCTTCAAATGAAAAGAAATAACAGGTTACATTTGAAGCCAAATAAAAACATGTGTTTTGTTGTGCTGATAAACAAGCTTACTATTCTTGAGCCTAAACAAGATACTTGGTAAAAAGAATAAGAATGAAAAGATAGTTTTATTGGTCAATCGGATCCCGAAGTAACTCTATATCCATTCATATATATATATATATATATATTTCCCAGTCAATAATGTATTTCCTTCCTTAGAAAAGTGGGCCACATTTTGGTCAGTCACATGAACCTACCATCTGGCCGATTTTTGGCTGATCCATTGTTTTAAAATGTAAACGTAACATTGCTGGTCAGGTTAGAATAAAAAACTTAACTGATTTTCAGCCATGAAGTTCATCATCAGTCAGTGATATACAATATAGCCATTGGCATCTATCTTCATCTGCCCAAGTTGCCACACTTTACAATAGTGCATTAGGGCTCAGTCACTTACTAAAGTCTGGGACTCCTCATGGTGCATAAACCATCGACGAGGGATCTCCAGGCAACTCTGATCTAAGCTCTCCTTTTCAGTTGTTTCCAATTGATATTCATTCTTTCGTTGTCTACCACCACCGATTCCAAGTTAGTGCTTGTATCGTAATGTAATTTGACGATTTCCGCAACGTGCATCCTATCCACCTTCAAAGTCTATTCATAATTTACTCTTCAGTTGGAAACTGGTCTGTTCTCTGCCACAGTAGTTTGTTGTTGATGGTATCCGGTTAACAGACATTGAGTACCTTATGTAGATAACTGTTTATAAATACCTGTATTTTTTTTCGTGTTAGCTATAGAAGTCCTCCAAATTTCAGATCCTTACAAAAGAAACATTTTGACGTTGGTGTTAAAACTCTGATTTTGATCTTGAATGATAGTTCTGTATTAGGCTTTTATAAGGCTGCTGGTCTATACGTTGAACGAATTTTTAACCAGTAGTCTATTACGTTCGATACAACTCCTTCCTTCTTTTTTGACGGATGCTTTGATGACCCTAGGACCAAGCTTTTTCTATCCTGTAGGCGCTTTCAGTATTCGTTTTGACAGCATCAGGGAAATGTCTTGTATGTATGAGGGATTTCCTTCTTTGCGACCGAAAAACAGAATAATCCCTACCAAAGCTAGTTTTTTCTGTCCAGCTCGTGTTCAACGGGTTTCACTAATTTCAAGCGCGATCAGGCTGTATTCTTTCATTACCACCAACAATCGAATGACCTTTCTGATCTCACACATTGTCCAGACATTCCATGTATCTAATTGTTGCTCTGGTTGTCACAACGGGCATCAGCCTCATGATTTTTGAATAATCTCACCTTTTATCATGGGGCTTCATGACTCTTCTAAGTAAAGACCGTTCAACTCCCGAGGCAAAGTTTAAGTTGTTAGGAAGATTTCTCCGCTTAGTGTTTTTAGCAGACCTTTTTAAGAGATGGGTTAGGTAACTTCATGACCAACCCTCCTCCTTTATCTCGGTTTGGGACCTGCAGTAACCCTCGAAGGTTTCCGGGGGCAAATAATAGGAATTATGTGACAGTACATACAATAAAAGGATCTACAATAAGACGATTAATTTTAACGTCATTCCAAAGTTTTTAATAATTTATTATGATTATCTAAAAGGTACCAAACAGTAGGTCTAAACATTTACGTACAGCTCAGACTAACAGTCAATGAAATAATCGACTATAGTAATATGATATCTCAATCCAGTTTCCATTAGCCTTTTTTGTTGGATAAAAGTACTTTTACGTATTCATTTTTGGTATATTTATCAATGCAAATTTATTCTGACGAAAATGCGATAAACTCGCCTATCAATAGATTATACTGTGATGAATTGGGATTAATTGAAGCAAAACTTTATGTCTATTCTTCCTGGTGATATGTCCGACCGCTCAACCATCAAATTATGAATACCAGGCCATCATACAGCAATAAATCCTCGCCTTATTTTCATTGAAGAATTAAATCAATTAACCAATTAGTTGATCAGTCGTTAGATATATCTGCAAGAATCAAACAAGATTTGTACCATCAAATAAGTAGATTTCATGAATCAAATCACTGAGTCGATTTAGTTAGACAATCATTAAAAAGCAGGAACCAGTCATTTGTCTATTTCGTCCTTTCATGAGAATCAGCTACATTATCCTCTCAAGATCTTATCAAGGATCGAACTTAGGACCTTCATGGCTTACAGCAGGAGTGATATTTGTATCACACTTGAATTATTGAGTTGTTTTTTCAACAAAATACATAGACTAACTATTATACTCTTATATGTTAATGCTGGTGAGAAATATCAGTTTATTGATTTTGTTCCCTTATTCAATTTTAGCTGAACATATTGGTTGTTATGAAGGGAATGGAGCAGATTATAATGGAGATCAAGATCAAACATCTGATGGACAAGTAAGTTGAAAATGATATTTCATATGACATTTGTTTTTGGGGTTACTAAAGGATAATAACATTGGATATTTGACATTTTATAATATTCGAGTTAGGTTTTTATTGCAAATAAGTATCAACCAGTGATCTGGATTTAAAACATTAGTTACGAGAGCTGAAGGTTTTAGGTCAGATCTATGGTGGAGTTGTCGATGTTCAATAGTTAGGAGTTATATGCTAGAATAAAAAATCCGGTACTCTATGGCTCCTGGTTTTCAGTGGATATCTAATTAAATAAAGTCTGTATTTAGTGCAAAACTTAGAATGCTATGCGTCCAAATAATGAAATACTAAAGGTTATATTAAACAGATAACAGAGAACTAATAAAATCCAGAAATATACGAATATCTGTAACAATTTAACAACATTCTATGAATGACTTTGAATTAGATTCTGAACAATCTTGGAATTTTCGCTATCCTATAGGACTAAGACCTACTTACAATCGATTGATCATTAAGTAGTGACCTATTTCACGACTCATTGGTAATTCGATTGACTGTGAAGTTGAGTTTTACGAGATTAAATTCAACAGGGAGAATCAGTTTCCTCAAGATCACAGGTATACTTTGCTGACGAGTGCCATATAGTATGAAAACCTAAATTCAGGGTTTTCAGTCAGCTATCTCCAAACATCACCTCACATCTCAACATAGTGCATGCGATATCGAGTCAATTAAACTAGTAACCACATTGGAACGAGAAAGGACTTGACATACATGACAATGGTCACTACCCACTAATCAATAATTTTTAAACAACCAAGTTTGGTTTAATAAATATATCTCTGAGACATTAATTTCAATTAACAGCTTGTTTTATTATTCAACTTCATTAACCCAACCTAGATGGGTCAAATTTAAACAACAAAATAATAATTGAAAGATGTCTACTCGAATTGGCTTAATTCAACTCCATAAAACACTGAATTCTTTACATTTGTGTTTAACAAACAGCATTTTAATATCCAGTTAGGAGTTCATCTCGTTCACTGAAAAACGTGATTCGTACGCATCGACTCACTCAATTGATTTGAATAATATTACAAATAATACACACACGCACACACCCACAATCAATCTCGCTTTCATTTAGCGAAACGCAAACTTTGAATATTTTCCCATGTTCACAATTATGATCACTCCAACAATCTAGCTCTGAACCATAAGCGTTCATGATAACAGTTTATTCTTTAGACCAGGGAGTTAGCACCATTAGTTAATTTCATGATATAAACTATGAATCTTTAAAAATTCATTTGAAATTAAATAGGCATTGAGAGATTTCTTATTTGTTAATGACACTATATATGTATACTATACGATAATTTCATTCGGAAATCTATAGCCTCAATAATAATCATCTTGATATGCTGTAACCTTAGATCAATTCAAACTACAGTTTACCCATATCAATAATTTTCATCTGAATCTAATCGATTATCTGTGTGAAATTTTGTTGCTGGCTAATATTATTTTTAAATATTTTGGCAATTTCACTGATTGAAATCATGAGTCAAATGAAGCTAGACCATCATGGAAAACCTGGAAGCAGTGGACGGCCGTTTCGTCCTAGTATGGAACTCCTCAGCAGTGCTTCAGGAAACCCAGTGGATATCCCAATTCAATCAAAATATTATGAATGTGTTGTAATTCTCTATCAATAGTGTCGACTGAGCATATCTTAAGAACTCTATTTGCAAGACATTTGACTAAGTTTCTCTTATAATGAAGAGGCACAAAGCTTAAAAAATGTGTGTATTGGCTTGGCGAAGAACTTTTTCTATACACACCCCTGCTGATAGAACCATTTTCTTTTCTACTTAACAAAACGTCCATAAAATTTAGTTTGTTATCTATTTCCTCCTCACATGTAAATTTAATAGCAGGATGTTTGTTATTAAATAGTTCCAGTAGTTGTTCTTTTCTAATGTTCTGATCGGCAATGATGAAGGTATCATCAACGTAACGACAGTAGAAATCCAGTTTATTGATAACCTCCTTGAGAGGTCCGTTTTCTAGTTTCGCAAGAAAAAAATCCGCAAGGATGGGACCTAGTGGCGAACCCATCGCTATACCATCTATTTGTCTATAATATGTGTTATTAAAGACAAAATGGACATTCATTGTGCATTTTAAAAGTAATTCTTTAAGACTAACCCCAGGAATTCCAATATTGATTTGTTTTTCCTGCAGTTGTTGGCACACAAAATCGATAGTCTCTGTTAACGGTACATTGGTGAACAGGGAAGCAACATCTAAAGATATCATTCGTTTCCCATTTAAATTTATATGTTCCACTTTAGATATGAAATCGAAGACGTCTTTCACGCTTCTATTGACGACTAGTTTGTGTAAGGGGTTTAGGATACGAACTAGCCACTTTGCAGTTTTATGATAAGGTGAATTATACATATCTAAAACTGGGCGAAGAGGAAGACCTGTCTTGTGAACTTTAGGTAAACCATATAGTCGCGATGTGTTCGATCCAGTAGGCTTGAGTGAGTCATGTAAGTCAGGAGTAAGAATACCTTTATTTTCTAATTCCTTCAGTGAGATAGTCAGCAATTTTTCTGCCTTCATATTTAAGTCCTTAACGTCGTTGAGTTTCTGAAATTTTGTCGGATCATTCAAAATCACGTTCATTTTATGAATGTAATCAGCTTTGTTCATAAGAACTAGCCCCCCTCCTTTGTCCGGCTTGCTTATGATTAGAGTATTGTCGTTTCTAAGTACATGTAAAGCATCTCGGTGCTGTTTGGTAAGTGGAGTTTTCACCGTACATTTACTATTTTTGTATTGTTGGCAGATGTCTACCAACGTGGTCTTAAACCTGGTTAATTCATCAGGAGAAGTAGGCAGCAAATCTGTTGTTTGTGTAAATAAATTTTCAAACTGTACATCTGTATCTAGTTGGTTTATTTTATTACTATAGTCGCAAAACCTAGGGCCGAGTGACAATGCCTCTACTTGCAATACGTCTAACGTAACACTAGAGAAATTATGAACGTACCGCTCAGGGTCCATAGGAAATTTTCTTTCAGGTTTATGAGGTTCCAGTGACTGAATTAGTTTTGTTCCCAGTTGTCACACCATCAATTTGTACTTTTCACATTTTACTTATTATGTAATCGTTTTCATTGTTATCATTGACTTATAAACTACCTTGATTGGTTTAATTATTTCGTATATGCATATAAATATTACTGTATATTAGAGTAAAGCCTGATGAGGATCTAATCGAAAA
The DNA here is from genome assembly GCF_000699445.3 of Schistosoma haematobium. Classification (NCBI taxonomy): domain Eukaryota; kingdom Metazoa; phylum Platyhelminthes; class Trematoda; order Strigeidida; family Schistosomatidae; genus Schistosoma; species Schistosoma haematobium. Next base: position 11,725,520 of record NC_067200.1, read on the forward strand.
CAATATTGTTCGCTTATATATGTTGTTGTAAATCTAATTGTTAATCCTAACCATCAACTGTAAATAATGATTCTAATTCCTCACATTGGTTTATAACCTTCATTTGATCTTAGTTATTAGGTGGACACTCCCAAGGTCCGTCTAGCATCGCTTAAAGGTCGTCCATAAATTATAGTCTCACCGAAAAACCCAACTTAATCCAAGATATTATATCACAGACAAGACTTGAATTTATTTTCTAAACATATCCAACTTGATATATATATATATATATATATATATATATATATATATATATATATATATATATATATATATTGTATACTGTTTACATTTTAGCCTTGTGCAAAATGGAGAATTAGTAATTCACGTAAAGAAATTGGACCAATTTATCGATATCGTCTACAATATAATGAGACAACTAGTAAATTACTAAGCACCTCCGATTATCAACTTGACAATTTTCGTTCATGTCGAAATCCAGGCGGTGTAAAATCCCAACCATGGTGTTATCCAATTAAAGTTCGTGGTGTTTCTTCTGGTATACAACATTGTGACATACCAAAATGTTGTAAGTTACTTCTTCTTTTTTTTCTCTTTTCTAAACATTAATTTTTATTGACTGACTCCAAAAATTGAACTTCACTCCATTAAACAAGAGAGTTTGGTCATATTCATCATGTTTTGATAATAGATGATTGGAGGTAGTTTAAAGGTAATTACAAATCTAGGTGATGTGCTAGCTGGTACTCACAAGCAAAACCTACCTGAATTCTTAAGTGAATTGGTACTTCCTGTATGGTACTCGAACCGTCAACCGACAGAATTCAATCAATACCAAAAAACAAGACAAATATAAGATTGATTGATTACCACTCAGTAATCAAGTCATATAAACTTCCCACTCTTAAAGAAGTTCATATTAGGTCCAAAAATCCTACTAATAAGGATTAAGTTTAAGAAGCTAGATAACTCTGTTTCAAATCCATTAGAAAGCATCAGCTCTCCCAAGAATACAAGTATGTCTTTCCGAAAATTTCCAAATAACACGAGATATAAGTCAAGTTTTCTGATGACTTTCTCGAGTCACAACGTAACAATATTAACACAAATTGGTCAATGATTAATAATAATAATTATTATTATGTTGAATTTATATATTACAACACCTCAGACTACTGATTACATCATAAAATGATAAAAGTTTTGTGATGTGTGCTACTTACATTGACATAAGTAGTATATGACGCGAGTTAAACACGTAATGTCTGGCTTCAGAAGATGGGAGAAGATCAAGAAATGAAGAGAAGGAACACATTACAATTTGTAAGAAAACGCATGAACAATGAAATGTGAGACAATGTTTGCAACAGGAACAGTCCAGGTTGATATGAAGGATTAATATTTTGCAAATTAACGATTTGCTATATGGTTTTTCTATTTTACCAAGTAACTCTGTAATTTTAAGCTAAATACAATTCCGTTGTCCTCACCTGTGTTCTCCTTCGCTGCAGTCTCACTATTAATCTTTTTTTCAATAGAATTCAGGTGTTTCCCTAATAAACCTTAAGTAAACAAGGAGTTTAAAGATCTAATTTCTTGTTAATGGTTTCTCATTTAATTAGGACTAATTCATATAGTAACTAACAATTTGTTTAGAAAATTAAAATTTAGGATTGTTAAACAAAATACAATAAACAGTATAGGGGTTGTGGAGATTATTAAGTTTTTGATTAAGATCATGAACCGATTGATGATAGACCACCGCTGGAAACCTGGAGGCACTGGACGGCCGTTTCATCCCATTGTGGGACTCCTCAGCCCCGCGCATCCACGAACCCGTCCGCGGAATTCGAACCCAGGGCCTTCAGCTTCCAATGCAGACGCTTAAGCTAATGGACCACTGAGCCGGCATCCAATGGTGTTAGTGTCTAACATCAACCAATTCACGGAATTTCATGGCCATCTTCCATTGTACTGAGGTAGATACCTGTCTCTAGCCGACACGGATTAGCTCCACTGGTCACGGCTTCTCACTAGAACTCCGAGAATGCCCTCATGAAGCAAGTCACTAGTGAGCAACGGTGGTCTAACATCAATCGGTTCATGATCTCAATCAAAATACAATAAAATTGTTAATGTTGATATGACTCAGATAGAATGTCAACTTGAATCTGCGTATATGTTAAGTGAAATTTAAGATCCATGATCAGAATTAAATATGGGTTAGATAGGATGAGGGAAATAATAGTGCAATTACAATTTGGTCAAAAGTTTAGTGGAAGGCTATATTGTGGGAAAAATTAGTAAGACGTAATAAGGAGGGATAAATGAGGAGTGAATGAATCATGTATAGGGGATAAATAAAAATAATATATTTTTATTTATAACAATCAACCCAATGCTCAATTTATTCGAAATTATCAAATCAAACCTTGGTAATGATACCTACATGTATAGGGGAGATTAATAATGATATTTAACCAATAGTAATAGTAATAATAATAATAGTAAGACAAAGATTTGTGAATAAAGATAACAGAGACACTTACGATTGACTACGAAAGGTCGTGGTCAAATTGGGTCATTTAATAACTAAGATTACTATTGATTAATTGGCCTTGCTGTTGGCCAGGAGAGGGAGAGTGTTTGAAGATATTTCTTTTGTACGCATAGCTCCGGTTTCTTCATCCTGATGGCTACTGCTTGAGCCGTTTGAAGGACTTTAAGTCTTCCAAAATTTTTGGTAAAAAATTACTGACCTTATAAATAATTGAAAATGATTTGTTTATACTGGCACAATGACCAGTTTGTAATAAATGGGCCAGTATCGAGCTGTTCACTTTCTTCATCAAACCTTTGTTTAGCTACGCTGGGAGGTGTTCACGAGCACGAAAATGTAAATTCCTAGAACTTCGACTAATATAACTCGCTCCACAGGAGCAGTCGAACTAGTAAATACAAAATAAGGTGGTCATTCTAGAGAATTTATCTTTTAACCTCGGAGTCACCATTGGGCGCGTAGAAAACACTAATCGCAGTTCTCCGGTGTTTTTTTGTATTGTCCTCCGTGATCTCTGGGTTAATATTTCACTAGTCGTTCAAATACTAGTCTTTTAATATGATGGGCATCTTTAAACGATTAAAATGACAATTGTTCGTGGATTTGTTGAGGTTAGACATTAACATCCATTGGATACCGGCTCAGTGGTCCAGTGGGTTAAGCGTTCGCGCGCGGGATCGTGAATACGCACGACTGAGGAGTGCCACAGCAGGACGAAACGGTCGTTCAGCGCTCCCAGGTTTTCAATGGTGGTCTAAAATCAGTCGGTTCATGATCTCAATCAAATCGTTCTTTTCTTTCTAACTGACTTTGCTGAATTTATCTATGTTCTTACTTAACCCTTCATTCATTATCTGAGATGAATAACTATCTCCGTCTGACATAGATTAGACTCCATCAAACTTCATCATGTTATTTTACATATAATAAAAATATTTAGCCATAAACAACACCATACTTGATATTGTTTACTTATATCTTCCCATTGTTGTTTAGAACTACAACTGATCAGTCTCTTATTGACATATGTACATTCTGTGCGTATTGCCTTGATATTGCCTTAATTCACAAGCTTTATAAATAAAGATGGATGGTGGCTAGCAGTGGGATCTAGGACGCGTGTTTCGTCCAATTTGGGACTCGTCAGCTGGATGTGCTTGCAGCCCAGAGTTGATATTCATCCCGGGACTCGGACCTAATACCGTCCACTTCAAACGCCATCGTTTCATCCATTCAGCTACTAAGCGCTGATGGCCACCTGCTTGTGCAATGGGGTGAAGTTTTAAATTCAGTTGATATTACTTGCTTGTATTTCTTCATTGTTGTTTAGAACTACAATCGATCAGTCCCTTATTGGTATATGTACATTCTATGAGTATTACCTCGATAATGCCCTAATTCACAAGCATTTTAAGCAAAGATGGATATTGGTTAGCAGTGGAATCCAGGACCCATGTTTCATCCTACATGGGACTCGTCAGTTGTACATCGAGCTGACAAGTTCTCATCTTGGATTCCATCGCTGACCACCATTTAACTTTACTTATAATATACTTTAAATGAGATGAAAATTGGCCAAATCTTTAATAAATCAATTCAATATTTTATTCAATCATTTGAACTACTTACTAGTTGACTGAAATTAGTAGAATAGATTTAACCTTAAATGAAACTATTCAAGTCAATTAACACATATTAGCCTATTCGTATAGAGTTAGTTTTTCATATTGAAATGGAATGAAGTAAATAATTGAAGGTTTTCACTTAAAATCCTTTTTATAAACGTTTATATTATAAATACATTACTATAGGCCTTCATATTATTATTATTATTATTATTATTATTAAGTAAACATTAAGTATGTTGTTGATTAATTAAGCTTTGTCCAATGTAAACAATACAAGTGAAATTTCATTGATCAATATAGAAATACCATATCATTATTCTAGTGTAATGAATGAAGGCTACAATAGGGTAATTCAATGGATTGGATTAGGTAAAGTCATGTATATATATATATACACCATTGAATATACCATTTGTATATCTTCTATGAACTGGCTCTTATGAAACTATATCATTCTGAAATTGTTGTTGTTATGATTACTTGAATTTGTTATATTTTTTCGCTTTTTCTTATAGTTATGTTTCCATTCCGTTAGTTAGAATTCTACATTCAATTCATGATATATACTATTTGTATTAGTTCATCATAAGTAGAATACAATAAACTAGTTGAAAATGAATAATTCTATCGACAGTAAATTCATGAAATCATTGAATTGTTTGCTAAAATCGGTTACTTACTTGTTGGTAGATGCAGACTACTTGGTTTGGGTCCGCGTGACTATCGTAACCAATGGTTGGAGACTCTTGGTGACATGACTCAGAATCGATCACAATGGCGTCGGTGTATACACTCTCTGTCTTCCATTAAACTAAAAGATTCAAATCGCTTCATATCTTTCTTTCTACGAACTAATTCTTTCTTCCTGTACTATATCCTTATACACAATCTTTCTTTTATATATTACCACCTCTGAATTAACTACTTTTATGAGTCCGGTGTCCATCTTGTTGTGTTAATGAGGTATGGCAACTTAGACCGATGCATATATGTGCCTGGTCCTACGTTGTAGCTGACTGACTGAATAAAATCTGTTAGACTCAAAGTTTTTCAAATAGAAGAAATAATAGCCATTTGGATTATAAAATTGGAACTATGTGTACAAAAGTAATACCATCAATTGCTTCTCTTATCTTGACTAATAGTGTGGGGCCCTTTATTTTGTCGTCATTTAGATCGAATGATGTTTGTTGACGGGCTCTCCACTTTAGTGGCCCGGGATCTGACTCCAAGTAGATCGCATGAATGATTGTTATCGGTTTGTATATGTCGCCTATCCTCGTATGTCTTTATAGACTTAATCCGCGTTCAGTGTATAGCGGAATTAAATAAGTCAAATAGCGAGAATGGACCTTTGAATACGTATATTTTGTATACGAAGCGAATGGAATAGGACGAAATAGAACGACGCGCAGTGGAGATGGCGGGTAAGCCAATTCCATTTAGTCAAGCGTTAATCAATATTTGTAGTCACACAAAAATAAGTTACAGATATATGATGAATAGGATAAGATGTGTACACACATATATGCGCTCATATAAAAACAATGAAGATCGAAAAGCGGATAATTAACAAGGTCAAAATATGACTCAAGTAGAATGAATAGAATGGGCTGTCTGAAAGCTAGAATAAGGTATATGAGCTTAAGATAATACACGACAATACAATGGTAGTCTTAATTACTGAATGAGTTAATTTGACTAATGTACTTACAGACTTTCGAAGAAAACTATTATTGTCTTTGCTGTTTTTATTCACATATCTCTGTATTATTTTTATCATTATTATTATTATTGATTTAATATGGTTATTGATCTCACGAATACGTGATTAACCTAATTACCATTCACTCCACTTTATTACTTCTTGCTAATTTCATATAACTTTACACAACATAAGCAGAGATGGATGGTGGTTATCAGGATTCATGTTGCGCTCTATTTAGAACTCGTCAACTGGATGTACCTGAATCCGAGTCGATGTCCACTCTGTAACTCGAACTCAGTACCGTTCTCTTCAAACGCCATTGCGTTATCCACGCGCGTCCTAGATTCCACTACTATCCACCATCCATTTCTCCTTATAATGCTTATGACTTCGAGCAATATTGAGGCAATCTGAACATGATACACACATGCCAATAAGAGATTGATCAATTGTTGTCCTAAACATCAATTATAACATCCAAACAACCAATACAAAAATGAATTTATACAAAATAGTCTTCCAGTGGACATTGGATCAAACTTGTAATCGCATTGTAATTTCTCTTATTCCATCTGGTCTATATTTATTCTAAACATGAATCCCACGAATTTCACTTAGCATATAAGCTGATTAAAGTTAACATTTCGTATTACTCATTTCAACATGAACGATTTTATTTTATTACAAACAATCTCTAATTCACATGCTGTGGTTTTGAATGAAATACTGTGCCTTGAACCTGTTCGATGATAAAAATTCCTTTACTTACTAAACGATTATACACCCTTATTGTGAAATTTCATTGGTAACATTTTGTTCACATCTCAATTTAAACTATCACCAAACTGTATCTAGATATTCTTCCCAGTTCAAAATTTACGTTATTTTTTCCAAACTACTAACAAGTAGTTGCACAACCACTGTTAAGAATGTTATGGACATTACCTATATACAAGGATTTTTATTTTTGTATTTCTACAATATAGCTGATCCAGGGACGCTTGGTTATCCATTATTTATTAATGGTAGTCAATGTATGCCAAATTTTGTTCTTCAAAAACAATTTGTCAAATTGGAATCATCTACTGTTGTTGTCGTTGACTATTGTGTAGCTCCGCATGGTTTTATTTATCAAAGGCATAATAATGTTAAATATAATAAATTCAAACAATTCTGTTTATTTCTTGTTGGTAAAACAATGTATTGCCCAGCAGGTAAGAGAATCACATGTACACATTTGTTTATTTGAAACTAACTTGATAAAATCGACTCATGTTACGAATAAAATTCATAAGACTAGTATTGGCTTAGATTTGTTGATCAATTACTTTGATAACCGTTATTATATAAAACCTAACGGTGTTTAAAATCAGAAGGGAATAAGTAGGGGCCACTACAGTTAATCAGCGGATAGCACAGATCACAAAGCTACAAGCACCTCGAGTAAGTTTGAAGCAGAGAGACGAATGTGTGTTCGAGAGCAGATACAGTGGCAAATTTATAGTCAAATTTAATAAGGCGCAGCTTGTCAAAGCAGAGGTGAATAATAGGACTCGAGTACATATGTACAGAGAAAAGATAATAATTTATCAAGCGATTTCAAAGCTATCAACATTGTCTATTAAGTAAGTTAGTAAAAGGGGATTAAACAAAATTGACCATAATCGAAATTGGTTGTAGGAGAGTTGCTATAGTCTTATGGTGATACGTTTAATGTGATTGATATAAATTATTAACGATAAATATGAGACCCCCCAACAGTGCACGTCCACAACCCCGCACAAGATATATATATATAACGACTGGGAAGAGTTGGAAAGGATTGCCCAGGTTACAGTTGGATGGAGAATGCTGGTGAGCGGCCTATGCTCCATTGAGAGTAACAAGCGTAAGTAAGTAAGAAAGTAAGTGAGTAAGTAAGTAATATATAGGTCAAATACCTTCTGAGATCCATGGTTCTAAATAAATTTTTTTTCATTTTGGTAACAAATTGATAAGTTATAACACTAATGATCAGTAGTGTACTTTCAATTGTGTTGTGACATTAGTTATTATAATACAACTAATTGTTAGATACATACGATTTACAAAACCATACATTCACTTTTCTATTAGAATTATTTAAGGAAAATTCGTTTTTTAAAAGTTATCATCTTAATTAATTTCCCGTGAACGGGATTGTGGATGCGCACTACTGAGGAGACCCATATATTAGGACGAAACGGCCGTTTAGTACTTGATGGTTTAGCTTCGATTGATTGATGAATTCAATCATTAAATTACTATAGTCTCCACAACTTCCCCCCCCTTTCTGATAATTCATTCAAATTTAATTCGTAAATCATAGTTTGTTATCATATATATTAAAATTATTGAATTGATTACATTAACAGGTTTTATGCGTACTAGACGATTTCAACCAAGTTTAGAATTTATTGGTCATCTCTCTGGTCCAACGGCATGGAGACCAACATTTGATAATATCTTACAAATAATTACTTGTTGTGTAAAACCTGAATTTTGGACTAATTCTACACGAACTCCATATATATCTATTGAAAAAGTTTCACAATATAAAGGAGACTATGGCGCTAGTACCAGTAACAATAATAATAATAATAATAATGGTAAAGAAGCACAAGAGTTACGTAATATAGAAACGACTATATCACCTTTTACAACTGAAGATGAAGATTGGTTTTATTTAAAACCACGGCGTAGAATAACAGTTGGTGATTTCTTTCCATTACGTCGTCGTAAATGGATAACAAGATGGAAACGTTCTATTTTTGAAAATTATACAGATGATAATGTTGCATCAGAAATAACAAATTCTGATTCTTTATCATCATCATCATCATCTTCTTCTTCTTCTTCCTTAACATCGTCATCTATAACATCATTGTACAATCCAGAAACTTCATATATTCCACAATCTACAGTACTGGACCCACCGTTATTTGTTTCTATTTATCAATGTCCACCAGTTAAAGGAACAAATCGACTTGTTGCACCATTGTTTCGTAATGTTCTTCCTGATGAAACACTTAGTGATGTACTACAAAATTTATTTCCTGAAATAAGTTGTGAATATCGTGAAGCTAAATCTGAATTTATACCAAACGCTGAAACTCGAAGTGAGTATTATTACCATTATTTCTATTATCACATTAATTTTATTTCTCGTCGGATTCAACATAACGTTTTTTTCACATTGAATTGATTGAATGACTGTTATATCTAGAAGGTTGTTCTTGATATACCGCGTATAACGTGAGCATCAGAACGCCAGAACCCTTCCTAGTCGCAATGAGAAGACAGAAGACTAATGAAAGAAATGTTATTCCCAGTCAGTATCAATTATAGTACAAAGTTGTCAGGTATTTATAGTTTTTAGTAAGAACGAAATCATTATTGCAGTCCTCCAGTCCGCATACAGGGGGTTATTAGCATTTTCTAATCGGGAAGCTACACGTAGGGATTCTAGAATATTCTTCCAAAAGGTGATTGGATGGAATATCTTCGGCTCCTTCTGAGCCTCCTACAGCTTCCTAGCGTTCACCCGTGGTTCGTCGTCACAATGACATTTATTAATGATCAAAATGTAATGGTTAAATTGATTATATGTTCTAGTGTTTGTTACCGTACTGTAAACCAACATCAAATTAACATTAAGTCGAGTTATACGTAGAAATGATCAATAAAATAGGGATAGGTCAGTATGACACCAAAGTACTGAGAACTTACTTACTTACTTACTTACTTACTTACTTACTTACGCCTGTTACTTCCAATAGAGCATAGGCTGCCGACCGGCGTTCTTCAACCCACTCTGTCATGAGCCTTCCTTCCTGATTCTATCCAATTCTCGTTCATTCGTTTAATGTCTCTCTTCATTTTTCCACGTCATGTGTTCTTGGGTCTTCCTCTTCTCCTTTGGTATTGAGGATTCCAAATCAGGGCTTGTCTTGTCATGTAGTTGGATGCTTTCCTCAATGTGTGTCCTATCCACATACAGCACTTCTTACTCATTTCTTCCTCCACTCGAATCTGCTTTGTTCTCTCCCACAGTAGGTTGTTGCTCATAGTGTCTGACCAACGGATCCGGAGTATTTTGCATAGACAACTGTTGATAAACACTTGTATCTTCTGAATGACGGTTTTCATAGTTCCCGAGGTTTCTGCCTCATACAGTAGAACTGTCTTGATATTTTTGTTGAATATTCTGACTTTGGTATTGGTTGATAGTTGCTTCGAGTTCCAGATGTTCTTCAACTGCAGATATTCTGTTCTTGCTTTGCCGATCCGCGCCTTCACATCTGCATCAGATCCATAGTGCTCATCAATGATTCTGCCTAGATATGTAATTGTTTTTACATTCTCCAAAGCTTCTCTATCAAGTGTGATTTGACTAGTGCATGTTGTGTTGTATTGGAGAATCTTGCTTTTCCCTTTGTGTATATTGAGACCTATTGCTGCTTAGGCTGCTACTATTCTGGTCATCTTCTCCTGCATTTGTTGTTGCGTGTGCGTTGAGTGTACTGAAAAACTGATCAGTAATAATAGTAATGATAACAATAATAATAATAATAGTGGAAACTATCTTTCCAGTAATAAACTCGAACACTCATACTATGACGTATTACATGAAATACGGTAAGTGGAATTTTATAAAGTCTGTTTTGTTTTGTTCAGGTCACTCCATACATGCAGTTCATTGAATACAATCTCCAAACGGCTAAAATTTCAACACAATGCACTCGATATCAAGATACACTGAAACTTGATTTAAAGAATCCTGTTAACATAAAATGATAAAACAAAAATGCGATCAACCACTGATCGATATTCAATCAATAAAAAGTTGGATCCACTTCTTCAACTACTGAATAATTCGAAAATAATAAAAAATTGCAATAGTAGTATATTTATCGAGGACTTCTTTGATAAGGAAGGATAGGAGTTGAATTAGGACACATATTTATGTTTATTTAGGTGTAACATAGGCCAATCAGTGATGTGAATTACCTTGGATGTTTTTACAGAGATTTCTTGTAATTCGAAAGAATCCTCATCCTTGATACTAGATGAAACTTACGCTTCAGCAAAATCTAACTGAAGAGTAATATTGCTAGCTATTGGTTATTGAATCAGTGACTCATTGACATTTCGTGCTCGTCAGTAAACATATAACTTTGGTCGAAGTATAGTGAACTAAAGACCTTGAGCGACTTATCAGTCAATCAGAGGACACTGCTCAGTTTAAGAAAAAACAAGTAACAATACAAACCAATGAAACAACAGTTGAATAACAGCTTTAATCTGAATAATTAATCGTCAAATATCAAATTACTAGCTCATAGAGTTTTCGTCACTAATCAACATCAGTTATCATGCAAAATGGTTTGTGCTAGGTATTAATAAGTTAAGTTGATGTTTTGAGTTGGGTTTACATATTAAGGCCAGTGTTTTCAACACACAGCCTTCGACTTAAAGATCTGATCCACAAGGCAATGGAGATGCAGTCCCATGATAGCCGTTGACCAATAATTGGTTCATATGCCATTTGTTCCTTCAGGACCCTCGAGCCCATGTGCACCACTGGTTTGGATCAGGGTCTTCCAACTACTTTACGAAGATCCTCCATATCCATCAACCCGGTTAAAGCTCCAGACGTTCGCTTTCCGTCCTCTCACTTTCGTGAACAACATCCCCGCCTCGAGAAGGCAGAGAGTAGGACTTCTCTGTCAGTTGTTGTATGCACGTGGCCATATGAGAGCATTTCGAGAGGGAGAGCTGACTCCCTTCACTATCGCAAGAATATTGTCTAGCCTCAATAAACACTCTTGATAATGCAGTGAACTGTACCAAGTACTTTAACAAACACCTAAGAAGCAGGTTTGTTTGACAATTTTGCTTAAGTACCATCTTAAACTTACTTTTCAGTTCCTTAACATGTTTTTTTATTGATTTAAAGCGTTTCAAGAACCAAATATTGCCAAGGTTTACTTCGTTAATAATAATATGAAAGCTATCTATCATTCGGCTTCAAATTTCTCCCAAAAACACATAAGACGTTATCATAGTCCTTATTGATTAACTCAAGGCCGTCAGTATATTATACTTTTACGTAATTTCTATTATTGTATCCTGTATGACTCTCATAAGTGAATACTACTATTGAACAGCTTCTTAACTTCAATGCTTTTCCAGTTATCATCATTTCATGATGAAAATTAATCTAGAATGCTTAAAATTGTTAATACTTTAGTTACCTAGTACAAATTATGATTTCGATTAGATGTAGAACAGAAATAGTAATGAAGTAGGAGATGGATAGCATTATAAATCATTATAGCTGAGCAATAGACTAACCCCTAGGATTGCTGGATCATATTACTTGATCACATGATTTGCTCGATCTAATTTGTCGACGAATGATCAAGAAATAATAATGGATCACAATCAGTGCATATTAATAAACAGTACAACAAGCTTAACAAACGAAGTGAAATAGGTTTTACAAATAAATATATCAGAAGGGTTTTTGTGAATATTATAGTAACTTTAATGTCTGAGATCATGAGTCAATTGAAACTAGACCACCGTGGAAAACCTGGAAACACTCGATGGCCGTTTCGTAAAGTGCTTCCAGGCTTTCCATGGTGGTCTAGCTTCAATTGACTTATGATCTCAACCATTGAAAAATAAATATTCAGTATAAATGTATTAATCTATCATTGTTAGCTAACAAATTATATCTTACTATTTATTATATTTTTAGTCAGTCAATTAGCTCTTCTTATTAATGAACCAACATGTCCAGTTGGTTTTGTTAAAACACAAATCTCTCGACGAGTTGTATTTATTCTTGGTACAAGTATTAGTTTATGTTGGTCAGTTTCAAATCGTTACAAATTAGACACAACAACAAATAGAAATCAATTACCGATTGGAAATTATTGTTTAGTAACAGATCATTCATTGGATAATGTAAAATCGAATTATTTACAAGAAACTGATAAAGATAAACGTTACAACTATAAATGTCCACAAGGTAATATTACAAATATTAACATTAAATGTCTTTATCTTTAAGAAAATATGCACAATTAACCATAAACTGTTTATAAGCTAAGATGGATAGTGGAATCAAGGACGCGCGTTCTGTTCTATTTGGCACTCGTCAGCTGGATGTACCTGCATCTCAGAGTTGATGTTCACTCTGGGACTCGAACTCAGTACCGTTCACTTCAAATGCCATCACGTTATTCACTTAGCTACTGGGTTCTGATAGCCATCTGCTTGTGCAACGGGGTGAAGTTGTATTCACTATAAATCTTTGCTTATAAAGCTTGTGACTTCAGGTAATATTGAGGCAGTTTGCACAGGATGCATATATGCCAACAAGAGACTGATCAATTGCAGTCCTAGATAACAATCGGAAGATAAAAGTAAACAAGTGAACATAAACTGCTTAGTTTTGATATTTTACAAGACCGACACAAACATTGTCTACCAGTACGATGTTTATTTGTAAAACGATCTGTATTTATCCCTCTACTATTATTTGTGACTTAAACTAACCATACATACATTTAGAGAGAATGCCTATATCATGTTTGTAAATGAAAATTGTGGTACTTGTTTAAGCTTTCCACAGCAACGGATTCAAGTTTTTAGGGTTTGCGTTTTAGTATGAACATCAAATTTGAGATTCAGGTGTATTTTAGCTGATAAATCTTATATAAGAAGAAACGTGCATCTTCAATACCATTGCTAGCTGCAGTTTACAAAATAATCAAAACTCAAGTTTGTAAGTGGTATTAAAGCAGTTATTTAATATTTTTGCATATCAACAGAGACTGATCAAATTTCAGTCTTGAATTTCAACAATACAAAACCTTATATATATATATATATATATATATATATATATATATATATATACAACCTGGAAGCACTAGACGGCCGTTTCGTCCTAGTATTGGACTCTTCAGCAGTGTTCATACACGAGTCCATTCGCGAGATTGAAACCCAGGACCTTCGGTCTCGCGCGCGAACGTTTAACCTCTAATTTGCACTATAACTGGATGAGTGATCATTGATACAAACGAAAATAAAATAATAATAATAGGCTTCATGTAACTTGCAGGTAGTTAATGAAAGTCAAATGTTGATAATAATCATTAAATAAATGCTTCTTCATCATTATAATGAAAAGATACATTGACAAAACAAATTTAACATATGAGGGTAGAGGTTTATTTTGTTAGAAACGCCCGATTTGTTTAAGTGTTTTTTAAAATAATAGTTTAAGTTGTCTGAATAATGTTTGAGAATAAACAAGAATACGATTATTTGAATAGTAGAAGTGTGCATGAAATTCTCTTAAGCCGACAGAATCAGAAACTATCAGGTTTATTTTGTGTATTTTAACACATAAACATTGGTACAAAGGGGTATCAAATATATATGCGCCACACAATTACAATGAGGCCAGTAATACGTATAATCGATTTGTGTATTGGCTCTGGTACTGTCTGGGTGCCTAACCTAAAGCAGACGGTTTTCTTAGGGGGCCACACCTCGAGCCTTTAACCTAAAGGTCTACTCCATAGGCAGTGAAGCAACGTAAGGACATGCAGTTCCATGGTAGCCGGTAACCAACAATAGGTTCATACGCCATTTGTTCCCTCAGGATCCTGGAGCCCATGTGCACCATTGGTTTGAAATGAGGGTTTTCCAACTCCCCTAGGTGGGCTCTCCATGTCCACCAACCCGGTTAAAGAGCCGGACATTCGCTTTTCGTCCTCTCAATTTCGTAAAAAACAGTAATGCTGCGAGAAGGCATTAAGTAGGACTACCCAAACAGTAGCTGTATACGCGTGGTTATGTGAGAGAATTTCGCGACATGGAGTGAACTCTCTTCACGTTCGACTGTACCAGGGCATTTTGGAGGTCGCTTTAATTCTGTTTTATATATTATCATAATCTAAATTCTCTTTAGTTAATATACCCATTTCATTATTATTTACTTTCGTTAGGTTTACGACAAAATGAAATCAATTTTGTACAAGTTGGTTATCGTTTAAAATTGTGTTGTTCTGTAAATTCACTAGCAAATTTTACTGATTATGAAGATGATACTAAATTAGATAAAATTAATTATCAAGCCCCATTAGGAATTACATCACCATTTGCTATAATACAAAATGGTCCAACATGTCCAACATTTTATTCAGGCAATGTTAAATTAACAGTAGTACAGGTAAGTGAAATGAAGTGAATTATTAATCTATTATTAGAAAATGGGTTTTGTGTAGATTGCAGTAATTTAATAGTTGAATTTATGAGTTTATTCAAACAAGACCACTGTGGAAAACTTAGAAGGATCGAGTGGCCATTTCACCTTTGTACGAGACTGCTCAGCAGTGCACATTCACGGTCCCACAAGCTGGACAGCGAACCCAGGACGTTCGATCTCGCACACGAACGTTTAACCTCTGAACCGCTGAGCCGGCTGGCATCCAATTGTGGTAATGTCTAACTTCAACCAATCCATAAAATTGAGTCACCGTTCAATATTTCTTCTGTGAGTCACTGCCTCACAACAGACACGGTTGAATTCAACTGGTCTATGACGAAAAGGATAAAGATTCTGTGTAATTACTTGGAAATGACATTTGTGAGTTGATTCGACCTTTTTTTCGAATAGATCTACAAAAGTACTCACTTTCATTTACTGAGGACTATAAAGATCTTTAAAATTTTGAATGTCTTCACAGTGGTCAATGCAAAATTGTTAGTATTTTCACATGCTTTTACCGAGAATCATTCAATAAAACACTTTACGGTTTGAAAAAGGTCTCAGGTTTGCTTGATTTCCTTTGATTACTGAATAAAATACTTTTACAATTTATTCCAAATTATAGTATAATCGTCCAATTCCTCGTCCATATGGTGATCAAATTGAATTAATTGGACCAGATAATCCAGTTAAGTTAGATGGAATACCAAACATAATCATCTGTCAATATTTAAATCAAGAAAGTAAGTTATCCCGAAATCATCGTTTCGTTAAGTTATCGATTTTAGCTTTATTGAATTTCATTGCTTTGTATCAAAAACTGAGTCAAGTTAGACAACCGTTGAAAACTAGTAAAATTTTACACCTTAGCATGGAATTAATCAACAAATATTATCTTAAGTCCCACTTAGAATTGAACTCAGGACCTCTAGAACCCTTGTCCTGAGTTTTAGAACTTGGACTTACTTACTTTCCTTTGGCCTTCAGGACTCCATGTGAGGACTTGCCTTGTGACGCAGTTAGGTGCTTTCCTCCGCCTGGAGCCCCTCTGGGGCTACTGCCGGTTCCAAGCCCGTATGGAGGGGGAGGGTTGGGCATGGGACTAGCGACCACATCCCGTAGAAAACCAACTCGCTAAAAAACGCTAACCAGAAAAAAATATCGAAATTGGAAGCAGTAAACAAATGTTTTTTCGTTGTATGAGCCTGATTATTAGTACTTAACCATGAGTTAAAGTATTGAAAATAATCACTAGTGGGAGTGTACTGGTTTTGTGAATGGATGTTCAAAAAAAGTTTTGCTCTTTGATGCCTGAGTCTCAATAGTTTTGATGCATCAAGATGGGATAACTTGCTATTGGTTAATAAATGGAAACAGAAATGACCAGCCTCATCAAATATGAGGTTAGACATCAACACCATTGGATCTCGACTCATTAGTTTAGAGATTATATGTTCACGAGCGGCAATAAAGGTCCTGGGTTTGATTCCCATGTGAGGGGTTGTGTATGCGTATTGCTGAGGAGTCCCATACTGCGACGAAATGGCCGACCAGTGCTTCTAGGGTTCCAGTGGTGGTCTAACTTGTATTGGTTCATGATTTCAATGAAACGATGTTTTAGTAAATAAAATTTCATTTACTGACACGAGACATTAGTTTGGATGTTTAACTTAAATTCATTTCACATCATGGACCGTGACTTTCCCTAAAAAACTATTGAAATCTGGGAAACACTGAATATATGTTTCGTTCCAGTATGGAACTCTTTCAACTATATGTATCAAGAATCTCACTATGGATTGATCCTAGCTACAATTCAGTTGAGAAAACAAAGGGGATTTAACTTTTTTGGTAAATAAATACATTCATTGACTGAGATTACATAATTGGGAACAAATTTCTACAAACTCTCATCCACCCTTTGGCCTTTAGATGGTATGTGAGCATAGAAACTTGATATATTTGTGTTCACACTAACCTCCACGTACTACTTTGTTAGATTTTGAGAAATACTAAACACTACTCCACCAACTTAAGCGTATTTCTACATAGTACTTAACAGCTGATAATCAGTGTGTACAAATACCTTAATCACGAACGTGAGTTAATAAAGCAACTGATTATCTCAAACATTTTGTCTTAAAACACAGTTGTCTTAGTCAATTTTCGTTGAATCTCTGACCATTCATCCCTTGGTTCTCTACCATACTACAGTAGAAGAACATGTTCAAATCCATCTTGGTGATGAATGAAACGAAATCTACCTCTTCAACCTGTTTCACCCCTATTGAACAACAAAATTTTATTTACTGAATGTTTTTGTTAGTAGTAAATAACTCCTTGCTTAATTTTTTTTCTGTTTGATTATTAATATGTAGTTAAATTAGGGGTGAAATCACTTCGTTATGATTGTGATGGTTTGGGACATCGAGAAGTTATGAGCTATGGTGGAGCCACTTGTGGATTTGAAGCGAACTCTACGGTAGTTTTCCCACCTGGGAAATATTGTTTCTTACAATTATCCTCTACATGCCCTACAGGTAATCTTAGTTTTATTTGTTTATCTGATTTATTTAATTATGCTGTATCAAAATATTTAGTCATGAACTCGATTCGAGCAATATTTACCTCTTATTCAATAGGATAGTTTGGGATTTCTGCAGCAAACAACTATCTAACTTGGCGACTAAATTTCAGCATTAATTGGTAAATTTCACAGATGGAAAATGTTACGTCCTTATGGCCTGTTGATTATCACGTGACTAGATCGCCATTCAGAACGCCGACTTATATGACCTTGGCGCTGTGCCGAACCAATGACGTGTTAACCAATACGAGCAGCCTAGAGTCAACTCTGAGTTCTTATTGTTCCTCTGATATAGTAGCTTCTAGCCTAACCCAGTCGGTTCAGTTCAGAAAACCAATACCAGCTTCGGCTATATGAATGGTGTATTTCAGGCATACGCAGTTTATATACAAACAAATCAGACCTCATCATACTACAAAACAGAAAATAACAATTATATAAGATCAGACCAAAAAGTGGCTGTGATTGTGAGAGACTGTAACTAATAAACTGAGAATAAGTCCATAATAGTAAACCGTATAATAGTTGTCAATAAGCTAAATGGAAGCTTACAATAAAAGGAATATAAATATACATATAACATAGTTACTTAATAGTTATATAATAAGAACATATATAATAAAAGTCCATAAACAGATCCTAGCAGTTACTATTCGCCTATTCTTCGTCCGGATATAACAGAAAACACTGTTAATTATGACGGAAAAAGTAATGGTATTAGTATTAGTATTAGTAGTGGTGGTATCAGTATAAGTACTGGTATTAGTAGTGATAGTCATTAAGATTAAATCAATTGGTTAATTGGTATATGTACATAACTGGCTTTTCAATAGAATATACTTTTGAATGAAGCCTGGGGATTTTTAGGATGATTTAAGTGTTGTACAACGTTATTGAAACTTTTATCAAGTTGGAAGGTCATTCAAAATGTATTTTTAGGCTACCAATATTCAAACAGTTAACTAATGTTGAATGCCTAGCGCTGTTCATGAAGTTTGAGAGTGTGTTTCTTGGTCTAAATGGTTAATAGTTATTTCATCCTGATGTAAATGGATAAAATAATATGAAAACGATGTTTGATTTGAATAAATGAACGACTACCATTGAGTTTTCGATCATTGTTGGACCTTATTGAACCGTCAAACTTCATACAAACAGTAATATTGAGTGATTATCACTTATTGACACCATACAATTAACATCTTTGAACTTCGTCACTAACGTCTTCTTTCTCGAGTTAAATATTTTCTTGAGGCCAGAAGCTAGTGAATGCATAATTACTATTAGAGTGAAAGGCTTTTAAAAATTATTTTTACTTAACAACTATTCATCATTCATACAGACGAAAACATTTTTTTTAAAATCTAGGATTCATATCAAGAAGTGGTGTCGATCGATTCGGTTTCAGTTTACAAAGTCTTGGTAGTACATGTTGTCGTACTGAAGAATCAATTGGAGCAATTAAATTGCCAATTAATTTAGAAGCCCCGTTTAAACTGCCTGCAGTTTATCAACCATGTCAAGCAATAGAGAATTTCAGTGTTGATGCTGAATTACATCAATGTGTTTATTACCCAAAAGGAAGTAAGTTTATATTTTTTTAATAAGGTGAACAGGGAAAGCTAGAGACCAAGCAATTCATTTACAAGTAACTATTTTACTTGTCACAGTGAACCAGACATTTGGGTTTGGTGAAACCTCATTTAGTGGACCTTAGGGGATTTCATAGCAGAAAGTTAGTTTTTTAAGGCATGTTTTTATTTTGGGTTGAGCCTCGTTTTTAAGATAGAGTAGACTGTCTTGGATCATTTTAGGTGAGGTTAGATAATGAGGTTACCACATTTATTCAGCGGCGACACGTGGATGCCTTAAATCGAATTTGGTTACACATTTTACATTCATTAAAGTGTCCTTTTTCGTCTCTGGTAAAACTTCGCGTTGTCAAGTCATCTAGGTGTATCGTAGTCAGCAAATACGGTTATGTTTTCGTTTATTGAATCACTCAATTGTAGATATTTTGGAATAATTTACCTGAGAGAAATAATTCGAAGTATGACTTTGACTATGTTGTAATTTTCGTCCATCATGACTGAGTGCGCTACACTTGACACGTTTATAGCATGATGGAGTGGTATTTTTGTCGTAGAAAACTTTACATCAGAAACTACAGAGAACGATATATCACCTCAATAACGGATTACAATAGTGTAAATAACAATTCCCGCTTCATTTTGGTTGGTTACAAGATGCAAGGTCAAAATTGTGAATGAGAACGGAGTTTGTCCTCATCCATCTTTTTTATGTGGTTCGATGGTAAAAATAGTTTGTTTATTTATTTGCCTAACACCAAGTGCACTAGTTGATAGAGTCTACTGAAGATTACTTTAATTTGTCACAGAATGATCTCATTTGGGATAGAATTGAAAACTAGAGATCATTGAAAACCTATTTCGTTCTAGTATGGGATTCTTGAGTGGCGGTTATCCACAACCCCACTAGCAATTAGATCCAAACCACATAGATCTCTGTTGAGGATGTTAGATCCCCAGAACTCACTTAGTGAATGTCTTAATTTTGTAATTTTATTTTGGAAATTTAAATTTCCTTGCCTTCGCGCCAAAAGCGCTCTTTTCACCTTCATGTCGTATTTCTCACTCGGGAGAATCTTTAATGCTAATGGTCCGTTGTGTATTTTTAGTATGCTATTTCGCAACGCTTTCCAAGGACAGTTTTATGCTGTATATATACGTTTGATTTGTGTCTGTTATTATTCACTCATGCTTCTGGCTTACGGAACATACTTTCCCGTTCCAAGCTTGGACTTCTTCCTCTAGTTAGCGGGGCTGGGACGCATCAAATAGCTAGCTTATTGGTCTACGGTCACAAGTCTTTGTTTCGTTCGCATACTAAGTGAACTCGTAATAGCTTCAAACCTAGCAGTCTCGGACTGAAGTCTTTATTATCAGAAACTTGGTATCAATCGGTGATGAATGTAAACTACGATTTGAATAGCCAACTGGCAACAGATTCGAAAGAAGTGAAAGAGTTATGTAATATGGTTATTTAGAAATGCAGGTATTATCGACAACTTCAATTTAAAAAATCCACATTTGACAAAGTTTGAAATATGGTGATAAACTCTCAAACATAAGCATGGAGCCCTATCAGCTGATAGACTGGGTATGTTTAAACATATCACGTATTTGTGTTCATATATCGTCTTAAAACACGCTATTCGAAGATTTCCACTAGTCCCTTAAATAATGTTTCAATCTACATGTCCTTGTCTAAATCAAAAGCAAGAAAAGTTTATACACCAACAATCTGTATACTTATTTCTTTGCTTCTGTCAATTACAGCATCGTAGCCACTTCTACATCTCACTTACGTAGTAAATAGTAATATAATAAATACTGAGTTTCTTGACAAAAACGTTTCAGTCAGCGAACAACATCTACTTTTAACTGATTCATGTGCAATATTTCGTTCCAAAACAGAATGAACTGTGAGTATCGTTCACTTCAGACAATAAACAATGAAAGCTCCGGAATTATACCACTCCACTTCAGAGAATTCTATCTTGGCAGTAATTTTGTTTACTCCTTTCAGTTAATTTATGGATTAGGCAGATAAACGTATCACTAACTCTAATATTCATTTTCACATGACAGTTTATGCATAAAGCCCAGTAACACTGTCAGGCCAGGTCCTACATTGTATCTGACTGACTGATCTAGTCATCGAAATCAAATTGTTAGAGAATGAAATTAAGATCTTGTGAAATACAGCTGTTTATTTCAAATCATTTCGACTTGTCAGCTTTTTTCTTCATTTTTTATAATAATTATTAATCACATTTTGTCTTCTTGGTACTTTTTTTTCTTAAATAGATAGATCACATATAATGCTGGTATGGCCACGTGTTGTTTCCAGTTTAAATGACACTGTAAACGGGAGTGATAATAATAAAACTTCTGTGCCAAAATACTGTTCAAAATTACCTGGAAAAAGTAGGTTCAATCGTCATAACAGTAATTCTTTTCACTGAAATCACGTACCGAACAAAGTTAAACAACCGCTGAAAACTTGGAAGTATTTGACGGCTATTTCATCCTAGTATGGGACCCATGACCCTTCAATTGTGAGTCGAACCTATGACCTGTAGTCCCGCTCGCTAACACTTAACTTCTAAACCATTAAGCCGGGATCCAATAGTGCATAGATCTAACGTTTTTGATCGGCTGATTTAAAACACGTTAACCTTAAGCTGATCGTTATACTAAGTTATGATAAATGATATGCCAGACAAGTCCAGGCATTCCACCTACCGCTACTCACATATCACATTAAGGTCAAACAATATGTAGGTGATGATAAACAAGGTACGCTATTCGAGAAAGTCGACTCATCAATGTATGTATATTTGTGTTTTTGTGTGCTAATTGATTAAGTTTACCACTGAAGGTTTCCTAATCATTTCTCAACATTCCTGCTTTCGTTTGTGTTTAATCAAACGTATAAGAAGCGTGAATTTAAACCGGACTATCCGATAACATAACAATAAACTAAATTCAATTCAAGTATAATCTTAATATCTTGACTTGTGATGAAATCAATTTTAGAATTGTTAAAATCATTCTTTAATGTATTACTGTACTGTACTTTTTATGATCAAATTAAAGGGGTCGGATTTAGAAGAAGCCAATTGGGTCGTTTATCTGCATTATTCTTTAATATAAGTGAGTTAATTCAAATATGATCAAGTGTAACAAAGAGATTGAATTGAATAATTTGAATGAATAACAAAAGCTATTGTAGTGAACGAGAACATTAGTGGAGACAATCAAATGTATTTAAATATAAAATTACAGAATGCCCTAGTCAAATTTGAGAACCATACAGTGAATACTTCATTTGCAAAATGTCAATCAATCATCTCAGACTTCATTGTTCTTTCGTATTTACACCAATCACTCTCTGTTCTTGTTCTCTTCTCTTTGATTTTCTCAACCTTCTGCCAAAAGGGCACTCTACTTTCGACTGGTGATACATACTACTTATATCTATCAACATCAGTAGCACACAACACAGAAGTGGTAGTAGTAGTAGTAGTAGTAGTAGTGGTAGTAGTAGTAGTAGTAGTAGTAGTAGTAGTAGTAGTAGTAGTAGTAGTAGTATGTGCCATAATAATGTGTTCTTTTATATGAGGTATCAGAATTTTAAAAGGTGATGAAGCGTCCATTGAGCTACATAAATGTTTATGACAAAATCACTATTCTCGATTACACCGTAATTTTGTTAAACGTTACGGTTCATTTGTTATTTCGAATCTCGCTATGTTAAAACATGTCCAAAGAAAGAATGGGATGATTAATGATATTTCTTGATGACTAGTTAATAGAAAGCCTTGTATTTAAGTAACTTGTTAGTTGGAACTCATCATTCAAAAGTATCTACAACTTAGGGATGACTAATGCTCTGTTTTTTTGATGAAGTTATATTGTGGCTAGGATTGAAATCTAAGAGTCACGGTTCATCATGTTTAGGACTCCGCAGCTATATCTACTGGATCATTGTGTTTATGGTTATGGCGAAACTCAAATCTAGAACTCCAAACAGCAACATATTAACCACTGATCTACTGAATTCAGATAGCTGCCAACGTTTTCAACGGGTAGGAATACGTTTTTAACTGAAGGTACTCTCTAGGTATTGCACTAAAGATCTAGATATATCAACAGACTGATCACATTCATTCCACAAGATCGTCAGTAGAAAAACTCAAATCATGATATATACATATGGCATTTCTTACAGATTATTTCAACTTCCACTAACCGAATGTTCTAACCATAAACATTACTACTAATCTCGTTTTATAATTTGTAATTTATGCTTAATTTCAGTGCAAGATCAATGGTTAACATATAAACGACCACGTTGGACAACACGTACAAGTGATTCAAGTGATATATGCTTCAATGAATTAAATTTGGAAAATATTCCTACATTAATTCATCCATCAACTGGATATTGTATATCAGTATTTGGTAATTGTCCATATAAATGTAAGAAAGCTTTGTATTAAATTAATAATAACATTTTTCTATATTGTATTTATCATAGATAAACTTTGTTTAGAGTGTTGCTAAAAGTTAAATAGCAATGGATATTTGTTTCATTCTGGTATTGTGATGTGTACTACTGGTGTCGTTAAATATAAGTAGTATGTATCATCAATCAAAAGTAAAATGCCTAGAGGCAGAACATCAAATAAAAGAAAACGAGAACAAAAAATGATTGATATGGAAACGAAAGAACAAAAATCCTATCGACCAAGTTGTAATGTGATCACTAGTCTAGGTGACTCGACATTACGTGCACTATGTTGAGATGAGATGGTGGTTGGAGGTAATTGACAGGAAACCCTAAAACTAGGTTTCATGCTGCTTGTCACTCGTCAGCAAGATGTGCCTGTAATCTTGAGGGAATTGACGCTCCCTATCGGATTCTATCCCGTATTACTCATTTTCACAGTCAGAGACGTTACCACCGGGCTATGCGAGTCACGACTGTCCTCCTGTAGGACTGAGCCCTCACTAATTTATTAGGTGACATTTGTTTATGATTAAATTATGCACCGAAATATAAATTTGTTTTCTAAGTTGATCAGTTTTTAGTCATAAATAGTTTA
Source organism: Schistosoma haematobium (assembly GCF_000699445.3). Classification (NCBI taxonomy): domain Eukaryota; kingdom Metazoa; phylum Platyhelminthes; class Trematoda; order Strigeidida; family Schistosomatidae; genus Schistosoma; species Schistosoma haematobium. The sequence goes on from NC_067200.1 coordinate 11,750,010, forward strand.
AAATTTTTTTTGAGAATTTACTGATTATTCATAGTTAACTTCGTAAATGAAAACTAGATTTTGCATAAACTATTACCTAATACAAAAGTATTCATGAAACAACAGAGACTAGAGATGACGTCAAGACTTTCTCAGTGTGAAGTAATGATAAAGTGGAAATTGTAGTGGACATTTTAATAAATGTTATCTTTCAAAACCTATCGGTCTCGCGCTGGAACGATAGGTCCTGGGTTCGAATCCCGCGGGCGGGATCGTGGATGGGCACTGCTGAGAAGTCTCATTCTGGGACGAAATGGCTCTCTTTTGCTTTCAGGTTTTTCATTGAGGTCTAGCTTTAACTGACTCGTGAATTCAACTATTAAATTGATAAAATCTCCACAATACCCCTTCTGATAATTAGTGAATTTGTTGAAGAAAATATGAAGATATAATCCATATATAGTTAACTAGCAAGCTTACTTTGAGTAATAAATTCGAAGCACTGGACCTCTAGTTCTCCTTCGAAAATGATATTTCATCGATGTATGTCTAAAATCAAACCAGTGATAGAATCCATGAATTTTTGATCTTACTGTGATAGCTTAAACATTAGATTACTTAGTAAATGTCCAGTGTTTCATACTGCTCAATTTAAATAATTTGCGATGTTGTACAACCATCATCAAATGCCATCTGTAGATATCTGCTCCATTCATTGATTAGCTCAGCATGAAATACGATACTAATAAAGATCATTACCCAAATAATTTTTGAAGAAACCTCAGTATTCAGTTAATTCACTTAGGTAAGTTTGATTAAGCACTCATCAAGAAACCTGAAAATTTTGGGCAACATCACCAATACGATTGCGCATGTGCACTTCTAAGTAGTCCGTTTTGGGGCCGAAACAGTTGTTCAATGCTTCTTGATTTCAAATGGCTATTTAACTAAGGTCAGTTCATGACGTAAATTATACAAGCAATTACTTTGTTATCCAGAGAATTTTAGTGTTACTTTGTTCTTGATTTTTCTGCTGCAGTCTTTAGAGAAGTCGGTGCTGCACCATATATGAATACGGTTATTTGTTGCCTTATTAAAGAATATATTCCAGAAGTGGATAAACTTAATCAGACATCATCATCATCATCATCAACCTCAACAACAACATCAATAAACACACCAACAGTTCATTCATTTGTGACTTTGGGTTGGCCAACAAAAGATGACAAGAAGGAATTGAAAAATTTCACCGGCACCAAAGTATTAACTACGTATGAACAAACTAATTCACAAAGATATTTAAAAGACTTAAATTACTGCCCTCAATTTCGTGATATACAATTGAAACGACGTATTGTTGAAAGTATGTATATACCAGAGAATGTCTCATTATCATCACGTCCTCAAAATAAGCAATTGTTTGGACAGTATAAAAATTTACTTACATTATTCAATGTCTCCAAATCGAACAGTTTACATTTTGATATTCAAACTGGTATATGGTCGGAAAATGATATTGTACATGTGATATATTGTGAATATGGTACAGGTAAAACACCCGGTACAGATGATCATCGAAGTAAGTTTGGAATTATTTTTTTATAATCGTTTATTCTACTTATAATGAATTTGAACAGTTTAAGAAAATGAGCTAAAATTATAAGCATGAAAATACCTTAAGTCCTGAAGGATAGTAAAATCATCAAGTTTAGAAATATGAAAATTTGATCAAGATTTTGAAATGAATAAAATGAATAAGATTTGGGGGCAATTTTTCATGCGATGATTTCATTTGGGATTTCAGTGAAAATGTGTTAATAATGGATAACTGTTTGATCTTAGTTTGGAACTGATCAGCAATGAGCATCCACGATCTCGTCAAAGACTGAACACAAAATCTTTAAATCTCTTGGAGGGCGTTCAGCCATTAGACTCCTTGATTAAAATTCACTGGTTCACATTTCCGACTTTAATCGATTTAGGATATAGAGTTAAGATCATCCAATATGATTTGTAACGACTATTTCAATCAAAATTACAGGTACACCTTGCTGACGAGTGCCAAATAGCACGAAACCTAGGTCAGAGGTTTCCTGTTGACTACCTTTTTTTCAATCCAGATGTGTACGAAGTCATTCAGTACTGATTTCCTTCTAAAATTTCGAGAACTCACTCAAAATAATGGAGAGCTTCGACAATAACCACTTCTTATTACACAGCCATTAGTGAATAGAGTTTTTGGTGAAAAAGAAAAAGTAGATTAGAATAGAACCACTTCTATAAACTTTGCATTCTATTCTGATATGATAATTTAGTAATTATTTCAGCATATGTTCTTTTCTTCGTATTACGCAGATTGGCCTGTAGCAAACTATGCTATACCAAAATCATTAAATGATTGTCCAAAAGGTTCCGTAAAAGCAACAATGCGACATCAACAAGACAGATATGGATTTCATTATTCACAAGTTAGTGTTGCTGATATATTAGTTTGTTTTAAAATCATTATTTATTAGCTGATTAGTCATTGACTTTAATAAGCTTACAGTTATCAATTCAATCTTGACAATCTTGTCAACCTAAAACTTACTTAGAAATGATTGAAAATAAAAATGTCAACCATATAATGCTGACATTGATCTGAAGGCTAAACACTCGTCATGAGTTCTAAAGATCCTGGATTCAATCTATTGTGAAGTCATGAATGTACACAATTGACGAGTATCACATAAGGACAAAGTAGCTCTTTCGTACTTTCAGTTTTTAGATAGTTTTCCAGGTAAAGTCAATCCGTTATATGAAATCTCAAATTCAAAAATCTCCACAAACCCTCTATGCAAACAGTTGAATGATTCATGCCTAAGTATACGCAAGCAACAGAGGATGGTTATATGTTTGAGAATAAGAAATGTTTAGAGCAGCCTGAATTAATTGAATTGTTTCGATTACTAACAATAAACACTGGATAACGACATTCAGTTATCCAACCAACGATCAAGAATCGGATATGATTGGAATAAGAGCATATTAGCGCAAGTACGGAGCAGGTTATTATTTGGATTAAAATGAGATACATTTCATAATATAAGACAACCTCATATTTGATGTAACTGCTCACATTTGTCTTCATTCACTGACTAATCACCATTCATTCTAGTTGGACATATCACAAATATAAGTCAAATTTTGAGATTCATCTTTTAAAGGGAAATAAATAAAAAAGTGCTTCGTTTGGAGGTCTGAGTAAAGAACTGACTACCAGCAGAGACAGGGATAAATCCATTTTGTATTGTTTGTTTGAATCTTTTCATTGGTGTAAAGGACTACAATGGATCAGTTTCTTATTGACATATGTGCATCCTCTTTGGATTGCCTCAATATTGCCTTGAGTCACAAGCATTATAAGCAAAAATGGATGGTGGCTAATAGTGGAATCCAGGACACCTATTTTGTACAACTGACGAGTCCCATAGAGGATGAAGTGCGCATCCTAAATCCCACTGCTAGCCACCATCCATCTTTGCTCATGAAGGGATTATCACTTTTCAATGTAAAAAAACTTAATTCTTAATTTTCAAAACGATCGGACTTCATCAAACTAAACTAGATCGTCATTTTAAAAATACAACTATCAGATTTCCGAGTAGAGAAACATTCCCTATGTGGTTCAGTGGTTCCCGTCAGCCAGTAACGGTAAATCTATGTTTGATATAATGGATTATACCGGGTTTTATGACCTATATATGTTAATGCACGAAAGTATTTACTTTAAGTGTAAAATCTTATGCTCTTCATAATCTTGATAAACAGAAACTTTGGTTAAAATTCTTTAAACTCGTGAAGAGGTTGTGTGTACTGTTTGTTACCACATAAGATCACCATTATATGATTGAAAATATTTATAACCCAAAAAAATGAATTCTACCCCTGCTATATTTGAAGCGATCATGAATTCACCTAGTCTGTTAATGGAACAAAGACTCTGTGACCAAAGACCAATAAACTAGCTATTCTGATGCGTCCCAGCCCCGCTAACTAGCTAGAGAATTCCAAGTTCGAAACGAGGAAATATATTTCTCAAACAGTCAGAAGCACGAGGGATAACAACAGGCACAAATCAAACATATATATACAGCATAAAACTGTCCTTGGAAAGCATTACAAAATAACATACTGAGAGATAAAACGAACCAATAACGTTTAAGATTCTCCCAAGTGGGAAATAGAACATGAAGGTGAAAAGAGTGCTTTTGGCGCGAAAACAAAGGAATTCAAATTTTCAAAATATAATTACAAAAATAAGGTATTTACCAAGTGAGTTTTGGGGATCTAAAATCCCCAACAACCCCTTTCAACTAGATCATTTTATCATGAATTCTTAATTATCTTTATAAATAATATAATCTGAACGAATGTAATCAAAAACTTCTCCCTTATATAAAACATTAGATAACATAACTCATTAATTGTGTAGTTGACAGCTGATGATCAAATAAAGTTTATGATTAATTGATCACTTAGTAATGGCTATTGGCTTATTTGTTAAGGCATTCAGTGTTGATCAAGTTATTTTATCGACCAAGTTACGATATTACCACTATTTTAAGTGATTCGGTAATATTTGCACTAATTAAGATGTTAGGTAGTTTGAGGTAATCAGCATGAAATGCCTGACACCGTGAAATTAAGTGATAAGGGTTTCAAAACCTATAAGGAATGCCATTCTCCTCAAGATTGCAGGTAAGCCTTGCTGATAGCTAACAACTAGTGCACACCTTAGATCGAGTAGGATTTCCTATTGACTGCCAACAACCACCTAACTAATATAATTAACATTTGAACTAATAAAAAGCTACAAAAACCTTAGAATACTTCTAATGTAAATGTAACATTTCCTTTCTACCGATCATTTCCTTTTGTTTAAAATACCATTAAATAGCCAATTCATCTAGATGGAGTTTATTTTAAGCGTAAAAAAGATATACTTTTGGACTATTGTGTATTCACTGATGATCAAACGGCACATCGTACAGGAAACTATGGAGGTGAAGAATCTCTTCCAGCTGGTCATTACTGTGTGCTACGCGTCAATGGTAACTGTCCAGTAGGTAAGTTGTTTAATGGTTAAATAATAGGTGGAATGCTGATGGATATATGCCACTGGTCATGATATGACTTAACTTTCTGAAGAGACAGATATACCCTGTTAGTTAAGAATTGGATTTGACTTTTTACGAAAAACAGATATATATTAATGAATGATTTTGTTCATTTAACTTGGTTCAGCTTAGCCAATAAAAGCTAACACTTTACACTTAGTTTATTGACTAAAGTAGCCAGTTGGGATCTTATATAAGAAGCGCACATTGTCGATATTAAACTCTAACGACCACCCAACAATTCTCAGCAAAAAATCTCAATTAAATTACTATACTATAAGTATTTGGCTTATGAATATTACAAAAACATTGGCATGAAAAATATTTTAGACCGTGACTATCTGTCATTCATAGTCAATTGCATATGTTTACAATCGAGCTAGCTCCCACGATATCTCTGTACATCACTGAATATATCTGATGTATGAATTCTGTATTTATCAACCTTTCAGTGTGTTATTTGACGAATTCTTCGGTAATTAGATTCACATTGAATACTCATGGTTGACGGACATAAATGGTTAATTGAAATAAATCTTTAACAAAAACGTCCTTGGAAATAAATGTGTTTTGAAAAATGGTGACTCAAAAATTTGAGCAAACTGCCGTCAAGTTTGCGCCTAAGCCTACTTCATATTCCAAGAACTTAATTCGTTTACGTTCGAAAACAAATTGTTTTTACCATTGAAGATCAGGCATCAGAAAACAGCTATTTGACACTACTATAAAACTTCTTATCAGTAAAAATTCATGACTCCTAGAGGTCTCGAACCCAGGAACCTGTTACCGGTAAAGTTTAACTGTGAATGAATGCAGACAGTTATCACTAATGATTATGGGTAATCATCACACGACATCCTGAAATAGTTGAATCTAGATTTATGGATCAAAGATATAGATGTGTGCTATCCAATTAATATACAAACGAAGGTCACAAAAACGTCGTTTTACAAAACTTAGGGTAACTGGATCGTCACTCTTGATCTCACTTTCTACTCATTGAATCTACTACCCTTAGACGTTTTTCATTCTTCAATTACAAAATGGTCATAATAGCGTAGTAGTGGGACGATTTGAAGACACTAAAACATAAAACGAAAAGCAACCAAGAAGCCTGGTATGTTAAGACTTCTAGGGAGAATTTGAACAATGAAAATAGAGATGGAACGAAAGCATTTATAATAGTTTGGAACGGATAAAATCAAAGTACCTTAGATGTTGTAAAATAGCTATTTATAGCTCAGTAAGCGCATTTATTAGACAGACTAGAATATATATATTCATGTTCAAAACTCATTCATTGTTTTTATACACATTTTTTACACTATTTTCCAGATTTCAGTGAAGGATTGTTAAGTATACTTGAAGGACCGGAAAAGCTGACACGTTCCAAAGATACCTCAGATTCACAAATAAATCGAAACATAGATTTACTACAACAAACAATAACATCTACACCAGATATTATTCGTATAAGAGCACATATGAAAGAGAGTACATCAAAAATTGACCGACTCAATTATCATTTCTGTTGTCGAACTGATTCACCAAGTGTTGACAGTCCAATTGATGGTTTCCCTGCTGAAACTGGTCCTTTTTATTTGTACAGGTAATTTATATAAGCGTTTGTTTCTCTGCCAACGGTTAATGTGATGTATCACGTTTTTAAAGTTCAATACGTCTGTGGTATAACTAAGTGATTCGATCAAGTTGTCATTATAAGGACGTTTTAAATTTGAAACAACTTGCATGAAAACTATTATCATTATTGTTATTATTATTATATACTTAGGGTTGGAGATAAATGTCAACAAATTACTGGAATGCATGTTACTGAAGAATATATTTGTGTAGATGCACCTAATCGAGGTGATCCAAACTGGTGGTCAATTGATCAGAATCATACTTGGTCACCATATAATGTGAAAGGTTTAACACCAGCACGTGTACCATATCATGATTTTTGTGATGTTGAAATCAATTTATGCTATTATGAACAGGGTAAGTAATATTAACAACAATTTAATTTTTATTAGAAAGGGAGTTTTGTGGAGATTGTAGTAATTTTAAGTAGTTAAATTCATGATTTAATCAAAGGTAGACCACTGTGGAAAACGTGGTAGCACTGGATTGCCGTTTCACCGTAGTATGGATCTATTCAGCAATCCTCACCTATGACCCCACACGCGGGACTTAAACCCAGGACCTATCGGTCTTGCACACGAACACCTAACCTCTAAACCACTGAGCTGGCCGGTATTCAGTGGTGTTAATGTCTAACTTAAACCAATATGCGAAATTGCGCCACCGATCACCATTGTCTTCAGTGAGTCGCTGCCTCACAATATACACGATTAAACTTCACTGGTCACTGCTTCTCATTAGAACTCCAGGAAATACCTCTTGAAGTTAGTCACTAATGAGCACATGATGAATATTATCAGAAAGGGTCATTAATCACTTTTTTATGGTAATTTTAGTACATTGAATTTGTATGCTGAAACATTCACACATCACTATACTTTGTAAAAATATTCATTACCTGAAATTTTATAAAAATATTAGAATGCTAATTATACAAAATCATTAAAAGGAAGTGTCTGAATAGTAAATTGGTCATATGATTACTATCGAAATATACTCAGAGAAATCTTCGAAAAATCAAAATTATAATTGGACAGTTCAGTTTATATATGTTAATATATATGACCTTGAAGCACAACAGAAATAGAAATTGTTCCACCTGGTCTATTGTGCGATAGTGACACACTGAAGACAATAGTGGATGTATCGCTCAATTCCGTGAATTAGTTGAAGTTAGACATTAACGCCATTGGATGCCGGTCAGCTCAGTGGTCTAGAGATCAAGTGTTCGCATGGGAGACCGATAGGTCCTGGCTTCAAATCTCGTGAGGCGGGATCGTGGATGCGCACTACTGAGGAGTCCCACAATAGGACAAATTGGTCTTGAAAAGTAGTTACCCCAGGCTTCATTTATACTTCAGAACTATCAACGTTTTTCTTGACGGAAAAGAATTAAGTTATTTGAGACTTGTTGAGTAGAATATTAGTTATTCATAGATCTAATAATTAGTAATTTTTTCACAGTCATTATACATTTACATTAATTTTATGTTTCAGCTGCTCCTGTCTCGGAAAATGAAGTGACAGAAAGTAAGTAATGAGATATTCTACTATCAGTTAACATATTGATAATTACTTGGTAATTCAAAATATGCTTACACTGATTATGTAATCCAACTTTAATTGACTGGATAACCCTAAGTTCATCACCTGCCACCTGCTTGTGCAATGGGGTAAATTTAAATAAATTTGGTATGGTTTGGCTTGTATCTTCCCATTGACGGTAAGACTGTTATTGATCAATTACAGTCTTACCCTCAATGGGAAGATACAAGCCAAACAATACCAATTGAATTATGTATAAATGTTCAGTCAATATTCTCACCAAGATCATCAGGTTTGAAACCAATAATTATGGAATAGAAAAGTACTATTTTTTAACCAATTAGAATTAAACTGTATCTGCCATCTAACTCTCCCTCTACCCTTATTTAAAACTGTTGATTTTGCTGTGTGTTTTTGCTCAAAGATATAATGTCATCGATTAGACAATTAAGCACCGTGACTTATACCTTCATGATAATAAGCAAGTTATTCATTGTACGAACTCGTTAACTCAAAGGATAAGATGTTAGGATTTGAAGTTAAAGGTATTTGGTTTAAGTTTCAGTGGAAATATCAATATTGAGATGAGAGTACATGCACTTGATGAGTTTCAGATAGGATGAAACGTTTGTCGTAAATTATATTGCTCATACGAAATGTACTGAAATCAGATGCTAGATTTCAAAAATAACCGTATTATTATTTAAAACAACTAGTCCCTTCTCATTGCATATTATTATTATTATTATTATTATTATTATTATTATTATTATAAACATATTTAAAGAGTAGAATACACAAAGAAAGATAATTTTACCACAATAAAACAAAAAACGACAAGATAAAATGAAGAAGATATAAGTAACAGATTTCAAAGATGTTATAACTTGTGCCCTGTGTCCTGTTAATGTATAACGTAATGATACCGCCAATTGGAGAACAGTGACTTATCGACCGGACCAATGACGCATAAAACAAGTACGAGCAGCCTGGAGTCCTCATCGGTCCTGCTTCCCTGCTAGCCCTACCTGTTAAGTCCAGAACACCAAGCTCAACCTCTGCGATATGAATCATTTATTTCAAACATACTGGGTTTATATACCAACCAGACAGACCACATCGTATTACAAAATAGGAAACAACATTTGTACAATATTTAGCCAAATGTGGCTGTGAATAAGGGAGATAGTAATTGATAGACTGGGCATAACTCAAGAATGGTAAATCGTATAATAATAGTTCATAGATCAAAATAAAACTTATGATAAGAGGAACACGAATATGCGTAGTTTAGTTACTTAACAATTATGCAATAAAAATATGTGTATAGTATTTGTCCATAAATAGATTTCAACAGTTACCATTCATTATTCTCATCGAGATATAATAAAAGATCAAAGTCTTCTATTTTAAAACACTATTATACCGGCTTAAAGTTAGTCAGTACTAATTAGTGAAACAACACTTGTAAATAAATCGATACTACAGAAGGTTAATCGTATCTTGAAAAATTCAATGATAATACCAGAGATTAAAGATAAATGACCTGGATTCGAATCTCATACGAAGCACCAGTTCTCTTAACACTTTAAATATATCTTGTTAACCAGTACAAAATAACACAAAACCTCAATGAAGTAAGATTCCTTACCGACAATCTTCATACACCCGACATGTATATATGTAAATATAAATACCTTTGATATGTTCAATGAACAATACAATATTTCTCGTTTAAGCTCCTGGATGGTAAGAGCTTCGGCTATTTTTAAGAGTTGGATACGAAGAAATCTGGGTATATTTGAACGAATCATATAAACAACCTTAAAATCAGATTGTGGATTTGTAGAATGGTTACAGTCGATTAGGTGTTCAAGTATAGAACTCCTAACCGCTTTCCTTTCACCCTTATAGAACCAAGCTAGGATATGTTCCCGTATCCGAGTTGAAAGCGAATAGATCCAATTCTTAAAAATAGCCGGAGCTCTTACCATTCAGGAGCTATGCGTACAAAAGAAGTACGTCTTATCGTTATCGTTACCTTGGCCTTAATTATTTTGATTATCCTATTATTATTATTAAGACAATATTTCTTTATACTTTTTTCTTAAAATATTTACTATATAGGTTATTATTTTCAAACTGAATGGCCATTAGGTCAATATGCATTACCGAATGTACATAGAAATGATTTAGATAAAGCATGTCCACCAGGATTTACACAACATTATTATTCATTAATTAATAATCAAGCAGCATTTTTTGAATTAGAATTAATGCCAATGAGTTTAGGACCATATTTTTTAGAATTAATGGGACATAATTATAGTGCATTAAATGTACATTATTGTGAAAGAAATAATCCAAATATAAATGATGAATTAGTTAATGAAACAGGAGAAGTTATAATTGAAGCAAATAATGAAGAGGAAACAGTCACTACTACTTCTTCTTCTTCCTCATCTTCATCATCAATAATAACGGGATTATTAGGAGATGATAAAAAACTTCCTGAGTTTCAATGGCCTAAAGGTGATTACTGTGTAATATCTACAGCTGAAAATCATCAATGTCCACCAGGTTAGTCAACTGTGTTAGACAGATTGGTGTTTTTCGTTTAGAATGTTTATTTTGTTCTATTTTTTAATGCGTTTTGTAGTATCTCATATATATGTATCAAAAAGAAGTTCTTATGAAGCTGGTTGTTCTGAAGGAACTACTCTAATAGTAAGACTTCAATTAGCATATTACATTCATAAAATGTTTTAATCAACTTATAACAGGATATTGATTAGCTAAGTTTAGACCGATTACAAATTAATTCAGTCGTGATTCATCTCTATCGAATACTTGAAGTTAACTGATGAAAAGCCTTAGATAAGAAGATAAATATGTAAAATGAAGAACAATATATACCACCCGTAACATACAAAAGTGATTAATCATGATTAGTAGGTTGATAAAACCAAAATATTGATCACTAAACTATGGTAAACAGATTCAATGATATCATACTTCTAATGTAATAGTATGGTGTGCGTGACTTATGCAGATATAAGTAGCATGTAGTAGGAATATAAAGTGGAATAAAGAAAACGGGAAGGAAAATGGAGAGGAATCAAAATAATGTCATAATTAAAAGAAGAATGAGGTATGTACATACATACATACATATTAACCTACTACACACTTTTATGATTTTAGTATGTTTGTAATTAGGCAGCAACAGTGAAACAGAGTAAATCCATTCTTCAGTGAACGAAATACACCCATTGAGACAATAAGTAACAAAGATTGATTCAGCGAACAGTTCTCTTTTCGACGAATTCATTTTCAAAGCTGTACAATCGCAAATATATATACCTATTTTTTTCGTGATAATAATTATAGTGATAATGATAATAAACTTCTGTTAGACATGGTAACAGTGAAGTAGAATAAACAAAGATATAAGAAATATTTTAACCAGGGAAACTTATAATAGTAATAATAATAATAATGGCACAAGTAGGTGGCTATCAGGACTCAGTAGCTAAGTAGATAACGCGATGGTGTTCGAAGCGAATTGTACTGGGTTAGAGTACCAGATTGAATACCAAATCTGAGATGCAGGTACACCCAGCTGGCGAATCCTAAGTAGGGCGAAACGCGCGTCCTCAATTCCACTGCTAACCGCTATCCATCTTTGCCTATAAAGCTTGAGACCTATGGCAATATCGAGGAAGTTCGCACAGGATGTACATATACCAGTCATAAATAACAGTGGGAAGATATAAGTAAGCAACACCAAGTAAATGATTGTTAAGTGCTCAAATATTTATCATAAAAATAGATAGGGAAATTATCATTGGGAAAGGATGGCTTATCATGGTAAGGTAGAATGTTGAAATGGAGATAAAATGTAATCGAGAAGATCATAGAAACAGAATTAAACCAATTGAGAGTAGAAGATTCAAGGAGAAAATGGAAGGGAAAGTAAATGGCTGCAAAGGAAAACGAATATGATGAGAAAAAATATTAAGACCATGGTAGAATAAGAGGTTGTACCAATCTCTTTAGGACACACAATTCTGGTTTTCCTAGATATATGGCTATTGTTTCAGCAATGTGTTCGATTGTACAACTTTGAAAAAGAGAACTCTTCGCTGAACCAAACTTTTTTTTATTTAAATTCATTCTATTGTAATAGTTCCGGACTTCTACCTGAAGTTTGTGCTGATAATCTCGTTCAGAAGAACGATGAAAGCTCTACGACCAAACCATCCAGCTCAGAGAACAAAACTCCACCAAAATCATCCACCTGAGCTACAAATCTTCTCAACCATCTCAATAGTTCCGAACTTTATTTTCAAAATTATCCCAAAAACTTAAGATGTTTGAAATACATTGGATAATTTATGTCTTTTATCAACTAACAAATTTTATTATTATGGATACTAAGATCCCAGTGTTGAACGTGTTAGAATTCATTTACACCCATTGAAGTGATATATCAGAATCTCAGAATGTAGTAAATAATTATATTTATTTCAGTAAAACCACTAAAGCCCACATGTGCCTTTCAATACCCATAAAATTTGATAGTATAATTGTAAATATAAATAATTAGCTTTCAGTTGACCGCCAAATGCCCTAGTATGGCTGAGGGTGAGGAGAGTCAGCTCTCTCTCTCTCCAAATGTTCTCACATGTCCATGCATATACAACCACTCCCAGGGAAGTCCTACTCACTGCCTTCCCGAGGCGAGGGTGTTGTTTACGAAATCGAGAGGACGAAAAGCAAATGTCCGGTATTTTAACCGGGTCGGTCGACAAAGAGAGTCCACCTAGGAAAGTTGGAAACTCTGAGTTCAAACCAATGGTATACATGAGCTCCAGTATCCTGAAGGAAAAAATGTCGTATGAACCAATTGTTGGTCATCGGCTACCATGGGACTGCATCTCCTAACGTTGCTCCATTGCCTTATGAATCAGACCTTTAAGTCAAAGGCTCCGGGTGTGGATTCCTAAGAAAACCACCTGTTTTGGTCTGGGCACCCCGACAGTATCACAGCCCACACACGAATCAAGTGACTTGTGTGGCGCATATGTATTCGGTGCTTCTTTGTACCAATATTTTTGTGTTTAAATAAATAAATAAAGCTTTCAACTATTGATATTCACTGATATAAATTTTCTTTTCGAACATATAATATATCCAAGATAATTCAAAATAAACTAGCGAAAATTGATAAACACATAAAATAAACAGTAGTCCAAGGGGAAAAACAATTCAACAGACGTGACTATAATTTATAGACGACCTTTGGATGAACCTTGAATGACCTTAAGAAATTTCAGTCAATCAGAAAACAGTTGGTATGGAGTGAGAGTATGCTATACAAAACCAAAAAAATACAATGAATACACTTCTTTGAAATGATTTAGAAACTTTTCAAGGTTAGGAAGAAAATCTGCAGTTCTGAAATCGTAATGCATACGGTATAAGAACTCATCCACTTGACTTCATAATAGTGCATCTCTGGAGCAATGATAAGATGGTAAAAATTTGTTTAGCGTCGACCACATTGCTTCTATAGTATTGGTGTGTACTTCCGCGGTGTGGTCTACAAAATGTCGCTTGTGAACGATGATACGATGCATATATACAAGTCTACATAGACATCGATATTCTCTCTAGTCATCCGTGTATATTTTGGTAACCGGATACATATACTCTCCTATAATTGGCATCATCGCTTTAGCCTGTCAATTTCTCACTCTCTGGAAGTGTCTCTTTTGAGATGATCTATCATATATATCAAAGATCGGCTAAGCATACTTAAGGAAGTGCTACCTCCCCAGTCTTCCTTATTACTTCTTACTCTATTGAGTCTGTGTTTTTTAACGACTGTTTCGTCCATTTCTACGATTTTCCCTGTGGTGTATGCTACCCTTATCGACAGACATAAACACAATGTAACACCAATTGGAAATGGAAAACCTAGCAGCAGGAGGTTGTGAAGGTCGGTTTGAAGAAAACGGAGATGGAATTGGAAAGGAATTGTCAGTCGGGAGAATCATGCAGATTGTCATTATAATTGCACATGTATCTTGACAGTACTTATACCATTGAACTGCCAAAGCTTCAGTAACATCTACAAAGGTTGCAGTCATGGTTACTGGTGCTTTTATTATTCATTTTACAACACTTGTCATAATCTGTTTTAGTTTCAATCGGGATCAACCGAAAAAAGTTCCTGTTCTAGCAGACTTTCCCCTCTAACATATATTGCACCGAAATGCAACATCGTCACGATAGTCTTCACACTGTCCAGTAGCCAGTTGAACCTTTCAATCACAAATAAAGGAACTTCTCAATAATCCCATCGGTTGTAGCCACTCAACTATAACGTCCTCCCTGAAATCTGCTATAAACCAATCGTGCGAGGGCATTAAATATTTAAATAGGCTCCGTGACCCTGAAATCGCTCACTCGCTTTTACTTGGCTCGTCCATAAATTATAGTCTCGTCACGATAACATCTAAGTGAACATTCAAATATTCAATAAACAACAAATAACGAAGTAGACTCATTGCGTCATTAAGGAAAAACAAAGGTCATTCAGTGAAAAAGCGTTTTATTTCGACGATTTCATTTATTCAACTAGCATTAAAAACCTGGAAGCACCGTATGGCCGTTTCGTCCTAGTATGTGATTCCACAGAATTCACGATCCCGCATCCAGGAATAAAACCCACGATCTTCAATCTCGCTCGCAAACGCAAACCTTTAGACCACTGAGAAGGCGAAATAACCGTCCAGTCCTTTCAGGTTTTCGGTGGTGCTCTAGCTAAGATCAGTTTGTGATTTAAATCGTGAACATTCTACAATCTCTACAAATTCCCTTATACTAAGAATACTTAAAAATCATAATAATAGCTAACTAATATTTGTGAAAAATTATTTGATAGGAGGTTAAAAAATTGCAATAGTCGATCGAAGATAGAAAGGATGGACAAGACTGTGTTAGAATGAGAGATTGAACATACTGTTTTTATATGCAAAGGTTAGACCTTAATTAGTGGATAGTTAATGCCTCTATTGTATATCAGTTTTTCATTTATACTCTTTTTGAACCGATTCCTCTGATTGTATGGATGATTTTGAATGAGAATTTTGGTAGAGTAGTAACCAGAATTAATTAGATGTTTCAAGATTGAGCTTTTGGTTGACTTTTGTGGTATTTTAAACAGCCAGGCAGGGTAACGTTTGAAGGTATGCTTCAAGAGAGCTTTCTTTGTACAGTGCAAACGTTTTACTATAGACTACTATTTTTAACAGACGTATTAATCCATAAATACGATTGTACAGCATTCTCAAATGACATACATTTATAACATATATGTATATATATTTCCAGGTCTTCATAGACATGCCCGAGCATTCTCTGAACTTTGTTGTCGAACTGATAATATTAAAGATCCTAAACCCGTCAACTGGCCATTTATCGAAGATTTCTTCTTATTTGGTGGTGAAAAATGTTTACCAATAAAAGATACTCATGTAAGTATTCTCAGTGTAACGAGCCAATATTTATTACAATCGAATTCTTGTAAATAATTCAATTGATCATTGTTACTTCAACTGACGTTAAAGATAAATCTTAAGGATGGTTAAGTGATAGGCTGGATGAGTATATAGAAATTATGATCTGTCCTCCCATTATGTCTCAGTGTCAAATGATAAGTGAACAATTATAAATGAAATACGCTTTTAGAGGGATCAATATGGTATATACTCTAGATCTTAGCCTACATGTCCTTTTCTGGGTTGAAAGGATGATTGTATGTATACTTATAGTTAAAGTACATTATAATTTGGTATGATTCTCAGTTATTTCTCAATCTTCTCCTTTCTATAGTGAGTTTAGTATACCATAGGAAGTGCATATCACGGCTGTATCAAGCCGTCGGGCACAACATAATTGCTTTCAAAAAAAGTCTAATGTCAAGGTGCTGTATATATAGATATAACTGGGGCAGTTAATTACCGACAGACAAATAAGATGTTTGTCGTTATGAACCACATTGAACAGATTTGATTCAGAATGAATCGAAATGACCGAAAATTGCTGATAAATAATCAAAGTAACACAGAACAAGATTGAAAAAACACAATAAAACCACATGATTATATATAGCTGAATTAAGACAAGTGAATAAATGTTTACAAATCTCATTGCTATCTACATGGTTTTTACGAAACTAAAACAGTGATTTACGGCTGGTCTAATGAATTACCTAATGGACAAATCCAGCCTTATGTCACATTAATAGAATAGAAATTATTGATGTGATAGGGTTTTAGAGACTGTTGACTTTCATAGTTCATTTCACAAACTAATCTTGGTAAGACAACCATTGGAAATCGGAAATCACTGTACAGATGTTTCGTCACTGTATGAAACTCCCTTAGTGGTGCTCTCTAGTAATCTTACCAAGGCGGAGTTGAGTCTAGGACCTTCAGATTTCAAGATGATCTCCTAACCTCCAAACCACTAACATGGTATCCAATTGTTTACATTTCTAACTTTAATCAATTCACAATATTGTGTATATGATCGTAATCTATTGAAATATCAATAAACCAAGAAGTTATGTATGAAAAACTTATTATTTAATACAAGCACCACAATAAGTTTACAATCAAGGTATTCACATCGGAAATATATGTTTACACACATAAATCATTTAATTCCATTGAAGTCAATAAACGAACATAGAAAACTTTACAGTGAATAGCATTTTCAAATTATACAGATTATTGACAGCTAAATAGACCCTGAGTTTTTTAAGTACATACAGCTTCTTTGGAAAACCTGGAAGCACTGAACTGCCGTTCTACCCTAGAATGGGACTCATCAGCGGTGCGCATCCACGATCCCGCACGCTGGACTAGAACCCAGGACCTTCGATATCGCACGCGAACGCTTAACCTCTAGACCGCTGAGCCGGCATCTAACGGTGTTAGTGTCTAGCATCACCCAACTCACAACTCATGAATTCAACTATTAAATTACTATAATCTCCACAAAACCCTTTCTGAACATACAGCTTCGTAAAGGGGTTGCTGAATAACACATGTAACCAATTCTTATAAATAGTTTTATCGATATTCAATATTTCTAACGAACATTGGACATGAATAGCATATTTTATTACTGAAAAATATGTTACTAGTTTGTTTCGCAAAGCTGAACCACATAAAAATTCATGCAGAAACATAGTTACCCAGACAAAAGGTTTATTAATATGAAATGAAATTCGATTATCAGTTGCAAAACAATCTGTACAGTTTATAAATCTAAATGCAAAATGAATTACCCATAACCTAATCAATTCAACGTTAGTATATTTTGAAGTTTCATATCACAAACTGACTTTAGCTAGACAGCTGTCGTAATCAAGAACCGCTGGACATTTGTTTCTTGCTAGTATGGAAATTACCATATCCGCACAAAATGTTAAGGTCAAAACCTTGAAGCTTTGAGGAGAGTGTTTAACCTTCAGATCATTAAGTTGGGATTTAGTGGATTTCACTTTATTTTAGTAAACAGTAACGAATGAAACATGAATTTCTCCAAGTAACCAAAACAGCATTTTAATTATGATTGACAACTTATTTAAACTCTAACGTACCGTTTCCTCAATGCAATAAGGAAAATTCGATGAAAAAACTTTTTGAAACGAATAATCGATCTAAGTTAGACCACCATTTAAAACTCGGAAGCACTGGACTGCTATTTACGTCCTAGTATGGGACTGCTCAGCAGTACTCATAACGACCCGCTGCAAACCAGGATCTAAACCAAATCTTTCGATCTCCTGTGTAAACGCTTAGTCTCCAGATGACTGAGCTGACATCTGGTGGTGTTAACGCCTAACTTTATTCAATCTATGGTTTTGCTCATTCATCCTCCATTGTCTTCGTTGGGTAACTGCTTCATACCCGACACGGATTAACTCCACTGGTCACCGCGTGTGGGATCGTGAATGCACACTGTTAAGGATTCCCATACTAGGACAAAATGGCCTTTCAGTCCTTCCATATTTCCAATGGTGTTCTGACTTAGATTGGTTCATGATTTCAATGAAATCCAACAATCTCCACACACCTTTATACTGAAAATAACCAGTAAATGAAGTTGTATAATGTACACTTTTTAATAATTCACTGAATTCACTTGTATTTTTTGTTAATATGTATTTTTAATAATAAAATACTCTCAGGTGGAACGTTATCTTGTACGACTGGTTTCTGGTTCAGAAGGTAAGCATGAACCTCAGTGGGATGTTCTATGTCATTATTTACCGATATCATGGATGAATGACACTATAGAATGGCCATCTGGTGAATATATGCTTCCTATAGGAAGACGTAGTGGCTTGCGTACATCATATGTGACAACAATTGCTGCAGATAATGAACAGACTAATACAACAGCATCATCTACAAATGTTCAAGATGGTAAAAATTTTATCAGTGGCAGTAAATATCAATGTCCAGAAACATTTGAACGTAAACGTTTTATATTTGCAAGCAGTGAAACTGAACAACAATTAATGAGCAATCCGAATACCAATACAGAGACTATATTCAACATAACCGCCTACGTGACCATGGAATTTTGTATACATACTAATGAACAGAATAGTAGTAGTGGTACTACAAGTAAATTTTCAACATGGCCTGCTGGCGATTACTGTATATTTACCATGAACACACATTGCCCGTTTGGAATGAGTATGTGATAAGTAATTTACGTCCGTTTTCTCCCTAAACAATTTTCACTGTCACTGTTCAATTTAAAAATAAGATTTATTTGACTTTTAGAGATCACTTAAGCCAAATCCTGTTTGAATTTCGCTGTCTACAAACTGACGATCCCGTTTATAATCAGCTAACCTATAAATTTAACCTAAATGGTTAACAAACTTTTTTTAAAAAATATGTTAGAACTTGGTTTTTCAAGGAATCATAAGCAAACTTATGTGATTGTTGAAGTTATATATGACATTAATTGTACAGAACTGCACCTGGAGTCCCTCCGGGGGCTACTGTCGGTCCCAAGCCCGGATAAAAGAGGAAGGTTGGACATGGGGTTAGCGACCCCATCTCGTAAAAAACTACCTCGCTAAAAAACGTTAACCAGAAAAAAATTAATTGTACAGATCATGAGTTAAAATCGTACTATATAAATGATAGGTCAGCTTTTATATAATTCACTATGTGTACATATCCATCCAGTGGGATAATAATAAGATGGTAAAACATGATAATCTTTTGCCAGGGAATCAAAATTTATCAAAATCGCTAACTGATATAAGTTAATAAAATAAACCGTCAAGAACCAGAAAGCACTGGACAGCTGTTTCGGCCCAGTATGAGACTCCTTAAGGTTAAGCATTCACGACCCTACCGAAGATAGAACACAGGATTTTCATGTCTCATGCATAAACACTTAATCTTTAGATCACTAGACCGGAATCCATTGGTATATAAGTATTACATCCATTAATCTGTTATATTGAGTGACCATCTTCCATTGTCTTCAGTGTCCATCTTCTTCACACACGATAAAGCCGAACTCTGCAAGTCATGGCCTCTCACTAGAACTCTAGAAATTTCCTCTCAAAATTAATCACCAACGTGCATAATATCTTAACAATCGCAAATCTGAATATTATAAGTTAATTTGTTTATCATAATACACTGAAATATTACACCATCAAAGTACAATGCTAAGCTATCTGTTTTTAATTCATTCAAAATTTATTCTATTAAGTTTAAGAATAAAGTGAATTGTTTAACAATGGTATCATAATACTACGCTATCATTTTCTACTTTCTTCGGTGAGTAACTGTCTCAATAACATTTAATAATCTTCTCAAACCTTTGTACTGATAATCACATATAAATTTCGGGTTTTATGATAAAGGACATCGAAAAAGTGAAAACCCAATAAAAAGCAACAAACAGGCTATAGTCTCAAATATTTCATCTTACTGATAGCTTTAAGGGTTGACATTTTTCTCATCATTTTTAATGTTCTATAAGTGTTTTGTATTCATCAATTTTGATCATTCTTCCGTTTATCTCGCGAATAAGTACTACATATTGAAGTGTAGTTTTCATCTAAGAATTCATTTCAAGTACTAACTTTCAGTATATTTGTATTCGTCATCCGATCTATTTGTTGTGACTTTATGTCAGGCTAGTTATCACGTGATTTATCCACCAATCAAAATACGGCTTATACAATCTTAGCACTGTGCGAAAACCAATGATGTTCGACCGGTATGAGCAGCCTAGTGTCTTATTTGGTCCTATGTCTGCCTAACCCGTCCACTTGAGTCCAGAACACAATACCAACTTCCAATATGCGAATCGAATCGAACTGAATCTTTTGTTTCAGACATACTGAGTTTATATATCAATCAAACAGACCGCAACGCACCATAAAAGAGGAAATAACATTTGTACACAATAAAGGCAAAAAGTGACTGTGAACGTGGGAGGCAGTAGTCAATAAACTGAACATAGCTTAAGAACCTTAAATCGTACAATAATAAGTTATAGGTCAAAATGAAGCTTATAATAAGAGGAATATAAATATACATAATCTAATTATTGAATATCTATACCATGAGAAGGTATAGATAATGTTAGTCGATTAATATTTCTCAGAAGTTACTCGTGATTTAATCTACTCTGGGATATAACACTATTGAACTATCATCCTATATTGAGATGTTTCAAATAACTCCAGATTCTTAAAGTGAAAGTTTTAATGAAAATTCAACTTCAATAAGTAGTACTTACTCAGTAAATAAACGAAAGAAAAAATGGCCGAAAATTCTCCATACAACACATATACGACACCAAGAAGTTGTCGGGGATAACCTTAACTACATTTAAACAAATGTGAATACTTTTATTTTCATTTTTAGACCATTTCTTCTTTTAAATATCTATAATAAATAAACATTTGATCTTGTATTTGATTTATCTCCTAGAAGCTTCCAGAGAATTTCCATTGAAAATTCCACGTTTCATTCTAAAAAGTATACATTCCATATCACCAGATGGTGAAATAATTCCTAATAGTCATTGGCATGAAGATATTGAAAATCATGTTGTTTATTTTATGCAATGTTGTCGTGAAGATAAAACTCTACTGTTACGTGTACCACCATCAAAAGATGGTTTTTATTTAGCTAGTAGTTCCGGTTTATGTTCTAGTGTACCGGGAACTGTATTGGATAGAGAGAAAATTACCACCTATCTTACATCACCATTACATAGTAATAGTAATACTATGATTAATAATCGTAAATCAACTGTATTAAGTGAAAAAGATATGCTATTATATCGTGAAACACTTGCTCAACGTGAAGGTCTCCTCTATTTATGCTATTATCATCCAGCCAAAGGAATTGATTATACTACATCAATACTTGGTACACGTTATTCTATAAGTCAAAATATTTCTGAAAAAGATATTGATGAAATAGCAAGTAAGTAGTGATATTGTGTCAGTTTTGATTTGATTTACTTCTTTTGTCAATTATTCAGTTATAAATAGGGTAGAATACGGACTATGTGTGGATTGGTTCATTAGACTATTAAATTCAACCAATAAGATGATGGGAAAATCTTCATAATAGTGAAAATTCCCATTTTGCCATTTGGTAAATAAAGAAGGAACGAATTGAGCGAAGAAATTTCTTTTCAATTAACTTTTCATCATGGCTCTACACTAATATATATACGTTTTACAATAATAATATAATACTCATCGAGTGGATACGTTACGTAATAATTACATAATGACATTTAAATTAACATTGATTAATTGGAAGAAAGAGGATTATTAATATTCAAAGTGATCAAGAAGTTGCTAAGTTGCGTAATGTAAGAAACAAAGAAGGAACAGAATTTTAACGGATGGTCAATAGGATGGTAGTTACGTAAGAATCAAGAGATGAATGTTGAGAAGTTATTAAGTTCAAAAGCAACAGAAATAAAATTACAAAAGTTAAAAAAAAAATTGGAAGAAGTATGAAAAATAGTTCTTTTGAAGGAAATCTTAAACTGATGGCCAGGGCAGGGAAAGTGGTTGTACGAATCTCTTTTGAATGCAAAGGTCAGGTTTGTGAACATGGATTGCGATGGCTTCCGCAATGTGCAAGAGGCGCACTCGTAAACCATGTGGCAAATTAGATGGGATATTGTAGATAACCTTAAAAGCTTTATTCAATTCGACTTGATGACCTCTGTCAACCAAGTGAGAGAGAATAGAACTTTTAATCACTTTTACCTGTCCTTTGTTTAACCACGACGGATGATGTTCAGTAATGCGATGACGGACTTGCCGAATTGTACGCCCAATATAACTGGCTCCACAAGAGCAGTTGAAACGATAGATACACATAGATTTGGCGAATTCAGGCAGTCTGTCTTTGTTGGCTGTTCTTATCTTGGGATAGTTGTAGAAGATTGCATTTAATCTGGCAGCATTAAATGTTTTTGTACGGCTCTTCTTAGTTTCTGAGTCAAGGTTTCTTCAATGGTGTCATTTATGAATTGTAGTTTTATGAATAGTACCTTCTTATGGATGGTGGGTATCTTTGTCCTTGTTTTCTTCTCCATCATATGTTTGTCGATGAATTTCATGGGATACCCATTCATGCTAAGTAGGTTCCGAATATTATTCAATTCTTCTTCGATGGTGTCTTCAGAGCAAATCATTCTAGCCCGATGTGTCAAGATTTTTATTAAGTTCCTTTTGTATCTGATTGGAACTGCACTATAGAAATGAGTGTATTGTCCTGCTGCAGATTTTCTGTGTACCCCTCTTTTTAAAGTTCCATCTGCTCTTCTTTTTAGTTGGACATCTAGAAATGATATGCTGTCGTTCTGTTCATCTTCTGATGTAAAATTAATTGATGGATGAACGTTATTAAATGTATTAAGTAAATTGTCCTTATCATTCTCTTTTTCTAGTACTATGAAGGTGTCGTCTATATAGCGATAATAAGTTGGTAAACGGCTAATTATGTTTTTAAGTGGTCCGTTTTCCAGTTCTGCAAGGAAAATATCAGCCAGTAGAGGGCCCAATGGTGATCCCATGGCAACTCCATCTAGCTGTCTATAGTATTCATTGACACATCGGGCTAGAATGATTTGCTCTGAAGACACCATCGAAGAAGAATTGAATAATATTCGGAACCTACTTAGCATGAATGGGTATCCCATGAAATTCATCGACAAACATATGATGGAGAAGAAAACAAGGACAAAGATACCCACCATCCATAAGAAGGTACTATTCATAAAACTACAATTCATAAATGACACCATTGAAGAAACCTTGACTCAGAAACTAAGAAGAGCCGTACAAAAAACATTTAATGCTGCCAGATTAAATGCAATCTTCTACAACTATCCCAAGATAAGAACAGCCAACAAAGACAGACTGCCTGAATTCGCCAAATCTATGTGTATCTATCGTTTCAACTGCTCTTGTGGAGCCAGTTATATTGGGCGTACAATTCGGCAAGTCCGTCATCGCATTACTGAACATCATCCGTCGTGGTTAAACAAAGGACAGGTAAAAGTGATTAAAAGTTCTATTCTCTCTCACTTGGTTGACACAGGTCATCAAGTCGAATTGAATAAAGCTTTTAAGGTTATCTACAATATCCCATCTAATTTGCCACATGGTTTACGAGTGCGCCTCTTGCACATTGCGGAAGCCATCGCAATCCATGTTCACAAACCTGACCTTTGCATTCAAAAGAGATTCGTACAACCACTTTCCCTGCCCTGGCCATCAGTTTAAGATTTCCTTCAAAAGAACTATTTTTCATACTTCTTCCAATTTTTTTTTTAACTTTTGTAATTTTATTTCTGTTGCTTTTGAACTTAATAACTTCTCAACATTCATCTCTTGATTCTTACGTAACTACCATCCTATTGACCATCCGTTAAAATTCTGTTCCTTCTTTGTTTCTTACATTACGCAACTTAGCAACTTCTTGATCACTTTGAATATTAATAATCCTCTTTCTTCCAATTAATCAATGTTAATTTAAATGTCATTATGTAATTATTACGTAACGTATCCACTCGATGAGTATTATATTATTATTGTAAAACGTATATATATTAGTGTAGAGCCATGATGAAAAGTTAATTGAAAAGAAATTTCTTCGCTCAAATCTTCATAACTTGATTGGCTGAATCAACCTATTATAAAATGTTAACCTTGAAATTTCACATTAAGTACTAGTTGCGATTGGACAACTGTTATGATGTAATGTATTGTGCAAATATATCACAGAATTTTGATATCCTTCGTCTTCGCATTGCATTATTGAAATGTTACGATGAAACCAGAAAGCATTGAACTGTTATTTTATCTAACTTGAAGCATAGCTATTCAACAGAAAGTTAAGCTTTTTGTTATTACAAATAAAAATTGAAAGCGAACTAGAAAAACTTTACGATTAGTTACATTATAGTGTAGATCTGACAGTGAAATATTATGTTTATGTAAACGTGAATAATAAACTTAAACGCCATTTCGTCCTAGTATGGGACTCGTCACTAGTGAGCATCCACGATCCTGCACACCAGATCCAGGTTTCCCATGGTGGTCTAGCTTTAATTTACTCATGAAATCAACTATTAAATTTGTATGTAAAGATGGATAGTGACTAGCAGTGGAATTCAGGACGTGCGTTTCGTTATATTTGGGACTCTTCAGCTGGATGTACCTGCACCTCAGAGTTGATGTTCACTCTGGGGATCGAACTCAGTACTGTTCGTTTCAAATACCATCGCGTTATCCACTTAGCTAATGGGTTTATTTATTATTTAGGTAGTTTATGGATATTGATAGTTAACAACTCTACATAACTTACAACAATAATAAATATTTCGATAGAAAGTAAACTATTGTG
This sequence comes from Schistosoma haematobium, assembly GCF_000699445.3. Lineage (NCBI taxonomy): Eukaryota > Metazoa > Platyhelminthes > Trematoda > Strigeidida > Schistosomatidae > Schistosoma > Schistosoma haematobium. The sequence goes on from NC_067200.1 coordinate 11,775,346, forward strand.
TTCTGCTGTAAGATTCATTTACAAAATGTATTACCTAGAGTATAACAAACTCACTATGCAACTCAGAAAACTGAAATGAGCATAAAAGTTTAATTGGCACACTAACTTATTATTTGCACCAATTATTGGTATACATACGATTTGGCTGGTTGGGTAACTTTGATTAGGTGCATTATCGGCTTCTAATAGATTGCCCAGCTCGTGATATCTCGCTTACCGCCTGAGCTTCAGAATAAATATGAGGATAGGCATATAATATATCCATACTCACCAGACTATCACCCCCCCCTTTCTGAAAACATGTCCTATCCATGAGGTACAACTCCATGAGTTACATGAGGGTACATCATCACTTTATTCACACTAGTTAATGTAATCCTTAAAAATATATAGATTGTTGTATTTTGCATATTTCATTTCAGTTATTGTATTGTACATGCCATTCTACATACACTGATTCTTTTTTCATTTTTTCGTCAATTTATGTGTGTTATTCAATTGTGAACAGGACTATGTGGTTGTGCACCGAATGCATTTTGTTTACTAAATAAACAAGCAGAATGTATTTGTAAACCAGGTTATTTCGGTGATGGACGTTACGTATGTGCACCAATAACTCCGCTAACGGATGAATGTGCTGACTTATGTGACCCGTCAGCTGTATGCGCTGAACATTTGGGTGTTAGTTTAAAGAAAAAGCAGGTAATGTTATCATCATTATTTTAGTATATTAAAACTGTGGTGATTGTTAGATTTTCATAGATTACATCACGTACTGACGTTAGTTAGACAACCACTGAAAACCAGGAAGCACTGAACATCTATTTGGTCCTAGTATGAACCACCTCGGCAGAGTGCATCCGAAACCCTATCGGTAATCAAATCTTGAATCTTCAGGTCTCACAATCGAGCTCCTAACCTCTAGACCATTTAGCCGGAATCTAGTAGTGTGCGACCACCTTCTAACGTCTGTATGTATAATTTTTGTACTAAAGTGACTAAAACAGGTGAATTAGACAATGTTATATGTCAAAATAGTGAACATCCACATCGATTAATCCTTAGGCATATCTAAAACATGTCATTTGTAAATTTGAAAGGTCATTTGAGAGAGTGTACAAGAAATTTTTTTCTCTAAGTTTTCAAGTTATAGTCAATACAATTAAGAGCTTGAGAAAAACAATGGGTTACATATCACTTTATTGGATAACTACCTACCTTGTTACTGATTTTAATATGTTTCCAGAAGCTTCTAAAATGTTGAAGTGAAACAGGAACCTAAAAACTTCCATGTTTACTATCTCAAAATTAACCAAGAAAAAAAGTTTCTCTTTAAAGATACCGCTGACTGGAACACAACTGTAGTTTTTTGAGAGATTGTGAAACGGTTAGAAAGTCGTTATCAAGTGTTCAAGTATCAAGCATGAATAATAATACCGTTTTAATCAGATTCCAAATAACATGGCTAAGTGCAACTCATTCCCTGAAAATAACTCTGTAGTTAATACTTACATTAAAACTATTCAGTTCAATATTGTTTTTGATCACCTTGTTTTATTTTTTCTCGTCTAGTTACTCAGTCATATGTGTATTTGTCGTCCAGGATTTGTTGGTGACGGTTTCTCATGTAAATCAGATTGCGTTGCACGAGAATGTCAACCATTCAGTAGATGTATACATAATATCCCAAGAGGTAAATTATTATAGTTGCATTTTAGCATGTTTTTAGTTCGTCTTTTTCATTGTTAGTAAAACTGTATAAAATTTAGAGGTAAATCTGTGATATTGTAGATTACACTGTTACTTTTTAACTGATATATCCGACTAAAGCAAGTCATAACTGGCTAGTAAGTGTGTATTACATATACAACAGACTATTTTACATCTTACACTACTTCTCCACCGGTTCCCACTTGATATTTGTGTCAATAATAATAGCATGTCAATGAATGATATTATTGCTATTTAGTTCTTGACTAAACAGTACGACTTTAGGTATCTAAGTTCACGTGATTTAATCAACCTTAAGTAATAGGTTTCTTAGTGTTAAACGAGTTTGTATGATAGTGGTGTTCTCCTGTTAAGATTAAAATGAAACAAACTTGGAGAGACCAGCTAAATCTAACAGTTATTTACACCTGTCAATAAGTGACTCCAGTAAACTTGATTAAAAATACCACTGTCCTGAACAGATTCAATATTTCAGTCTGAATGTTGACCTCTAAGCCCTTTGGATCCTAGCACATACAAAACATTATCTTGTGTGATGATTTGAGATGCTTACTAATCCTGGTTTTACATGTTCAAGAGAAATTGACTCGTAACTTGTTGGCATCCTTGATACAATGGGCCGTCTAATATAAACTTGTGACAGTACTCCTGAACCCAATTATAAATGATTTGATCTTGTGGTCTGACTCTCCTAATAGATGACTAAATAATCTGATATTAAAGCACCGATTGATTTCTCAGACATCTGTTTCTGCACGAACCAATGACAAAGAGATAAGAAGAAGATAGTACGACAAACCTCGAAAACCAAAGACATGGCATATTCCAAAAGCTGCATGATCAGATACATAGACAGACAAACTATGAAGCACAATAATTTAAAACTTACAATATGTTAAATTCACTTTGCATTTTTTCGTGAATCTTCTTATTGATGTTTAGAACTACAATTGATCAGTGTCATATTGGCATATGTGTATCCTGTGTAAACTGCCTCGATATTGTCTTAAGTCACAAGCATTATAAATAAAGTTGGATGGTAGCTAGCAGTGGTACATTCAGGTGCATCCAGTTGACGAGTCACAGGTAGGACAAAACGCACGCCCTGGATTCCACTACTAACCACTACCCATCTTTACATACAATATATTGCCAAAAGTTGGGCATTTAAAATAACAGTCGTCAGAGTAATGAATTCGTTATTAAAATTACGTAACTTGTCGACGGAAAAATATATGAAAATAGTCTATTGACCAAACAAAATCATGGAAGCAAATGACCAAACTGTTAATAACAATGTCCTGAAAAAAGTAGATTACATGATTTTTAATCTCTCTTTAATTCTTCTTGCTATAACATCTGTTAAATCTATCGAAGCGTCCAAGTCACCCGATTGAGATACGCGCAAAACCGAAGTTTCCAAAACAACGATTTGTCTACAATAGCGGTTCTTTATTGAATAATAAAAAAAATTTAGTTACAAACTTCAACTTGTTAGGTGTCTGGGGCGTTTAAACGCGTCCTTCAAGTATGAAAATAAAAAGGCTTCCTGTAACAGTAACATAAAGAATAATTATAACATACGATAGTACAAAGGACATCTGATAGCTGTGTCTAAATTTGATAACAGTTTACGAACAACCGAAACCCGAACCTAGAGCAAACAATATGGAAACCATTGCGTTTAAACAAGTGCACAAAACTGTGGATAACGGCTACAGCGATTAAGATACAGTAATTATAATGATAAATACAATGATAAGTACAATAAACGTTATAAGTATATGTGAACATTTCAGAATATTACAGTACAACTTGAGTTACAACATAAGTGTGAAAATCGTTGGGAATAAACTGCTTACTAAATGTAAATAAGTAGTTTAAGACAATATGTAAAAGAGTAGAAAGGGAACGAGTAGGAACAATGTAAGACAAACTTAACAACATCTAACTTGTCACCTAGTGGTTTATGCACCTAACTAATTCTGCTTGATAAGATACCAAATTCGAATACCTTGAATAGGTTCCACATATCATACAGATTGTGTTTTATTCTGTGTGATAAGATTTCTTGTCAGCTTATTTCTTCTAACTTTCCAAATATCTAACTTGAACAACATCGGCACATGATGTTATCATTTGAGTCAATAACCACATCGTATTGTACCATTCAAAATATCTATTAGAATTAAAGATTAGAACAAGACTATCTTTAACTGCCTCATCAGGGTGATATTCAGGAATACAACGTTGTATTTACCTGTTTTTAGTATGAAAATCCGTATCAAAGCTCATTCACTTACTTACTTACACCTGTTACTCCTCGTGGAGGAGCATAGGCCGCCTACCAACACTCAAAGCTCAGTAACAGACTTTAATTAATTAACTTGCAATCTATAAATGGTTAAAAGTAATTCAGCAGATAATAGATAAATACTTAAGTTTCATTTGACTAGCCTAGTCTTCTTTATCATATCTTAAAAAGATGTTTGATCAATAAGTGTATATAATTATTTATTTATGCATTCCTACGCCACAAAATTCTAACATTACAATATTCATTTTAGGTATCACTGAATGTGTTTGTATTGAAGGGACAATACTATCTGGTACACGTTGTCACTTGGATGTATATAAAACATTGGAACAAGAAAAAGATTTACCTCAATTTATTGTAGATCATGATCATTGTCTCTCATCAGAAACACAATTAGCTTTGAGAACATTGAATCCACCAAAATACTTTTACATATTTGTCCCATCCAATGTAAGTAATGTTCATTGATACCATTCTTGTTATTATTATCATTATTAATATTTATTATTCACATCAATTGTGATTCTCATCCTTACACACGTTCAATTAACTGAATCATGAGATATACAGTTCATTAATTACGAGTAAATCTCATGTCTGTCAGACAAATGACCTTCTTCTTAGCTCATAACTATGATATCAACGTCTTAAATCCTATTGGTCTCATGACCTCCTCCTTCCATCCTCAATATTCCAGTCGGGAAACGAATAAATCAGGCTAAAAAACCAAACATTAAAACTCAAAATCTTATTGAAATATACACGTTGATTACTTAACCACACATCACTATAAATAAGAAATTATAATTTCTACATAACTGATTGATGAATGTGATACCAAACCGAATAACAGATGAATGATTAATTAACCATATCGTTGTATTAATACATTGATTTCTTAATTGTGACATATCACATGATAACCATTAAGTGATTAACACAAATTATCATATATTGAAACATATCAGATGAGTTTTGTGGATATTATCGTAATCTCAATGGTTGAGATCATGAGTCAGTTGGAGCTAGACCACCATAGACAACCTGGAAGCACTGGACGGCCGTTTAGTCCTATTGTGGGACTCCTCAGCAGTGAGCATCCACGACCTCGCCCCCTGCGAGATTCCAACCCAGGACCTACTGGTTTCGCGCGCGAGCACTTAACCACTAGACCACTGAGCCGGCATCCAATGGTGTTAATGTTTAACTTCAACTTAACCACGAAACTGAGCGACATATCCACCTGTTATGACTTTAAATTGGGTCGATTTTTACCCTGTGCTAATTGTTGTGTCCTTGACTGGAAAAATTAGAGAGCAGCGTACTTATCGATCGATTCAATGACATGTAAACACGTACGGACGGCCTAGAGTCTCGATTGGTCTCGCTCCCCTGTCTAGCCCAGTCAGTTGAGTCCAGAACACAAGTCACAACCTCTGAGATATGAATCATTGTATTTCAGACATACTCTATTTATATACTAACCAAACATAGCACATCGTACCATAAAAATAGAAAACAACATTTGTACAATATTTAACGGATGAAGTAAATAATGGCCAATAGGAAATGTTCATTTAACGTCCAAGGACATCACTAGGCTTAACATGATAATGATTGGCACATTATTCTGCATCCATAACACCACCATTGTCTTCAGTGAGTTACTATCTCACAACAGACGTGGTTGAACTCCACTGGTCACTACTTCTTACTAGAACTCCAGGATATACCTCATGAAGCCAGTCACTAGTGAGCATATGTTGAATAATATCAGATGGGTTTTGTGGATATTATAGTAATTCCAATGGTTAAGATCATGAGTCAGCTCGACTTAAACTGACTGGATGATTGTTAGTATTATATCTATCCCATCATAATAGGAAGATCTTCCATTCAATCTAAAATCGAGTTCATGCTGAGGACAACTGAATTTTCTAAATCTAGCACGAAATGTATTGCACAAGAATTTATAGTTTATAGCACTTTATCCTTACTTCTGATTTTAATTTTACATGAAATCCGCTTTAAAAACTATGATAGAACGAATTACTAAGAATTCGCGAAACTCAAGTTATCAGCTAACCGATTAGATAATAAGTTTAAAGAAGGTAAAAGCCTTAGTTATGGAAAAAGAATTTGTAAAGGTTAGCACACTTAAAGGGGTTAAACTAAGAGAGAAACAACAAAGCAAAATAAAATGCTAAATGACAACAAAGTTGATGCCATTCGGTATAGTTCAGAGAAATATAAATGACTAAATACAACTTAAACTATTGACTAATAATAAATAGTAATATATATATTGAACAAAAAGTGAAACACAAGGCATGGCATTATAGGTTTGATAGCACAAATGAAAATAACATACTTGTATTTCATTATTGTTTATTATTTTACAGATAATTCGAAGTTGCACAGATGTTAAAGAGCACATAGTTGTACGATCAAAACCCTTGACTATAAATGAACTTAAATATGCTACAGTTCAGGCACCGATTAAGTTAATCACTGAAAATAATACTGTGATTGAAGTATATCCCATGGTAAGTGACGTAATAGATTTGATATATACAAAGTAAATCTGATTTATATTCCAAATAATAGTTATCTATATAACACAAGTAAGGTTTATTGATTGAAAGGGACCATTTAATCTACTGACTAATTTTATATACAACTGATTTGAATAGAATTAATCCTTGGAGTATTCTATACAGTATTTATTAAACTAGAATTATTCATAACTTTGAAAGAACTATTTCTCTCTGTATCTTTTGGTTGAAATTTCTAATAGATGGTGATTACTGAGCATTAAAATCGTTCACAGTTATTATACGGTAGTTGAATATTTCATTATCACATACACTGAACAGTTAGAACAAGTCATTTAATCCAATGACTACACTGTACTTATCAATTACAGACCTGAACATCAACCGGAAGATTCAAACAAACAATACGAGAATGAATATAAAGTTCATCTCATTGCACAAGCCAATGGCTACCTGGACCCAGTAACTCAGCGGTTGATGCGATGGAGCTTGGAGCGAACGGTGCTGGGCTCGAATCTCGCGAGGCGGGACCGTGGATGTGCACTGTTGAGGAGCCCCACAGTAGGACGAAACGGTCGTCTAGTGCTTCCAGGTTTTTTGTGGTGGTCTAGCTCTAACTGACTCATGATCACAACTATCAAATTTTCTATAAATTGTTTAGTTTTTGTTTGATTTCCAGTAATTCATTCAATATGAATCACAAATAATTACACTTCATTCTATTTATTTACTGAAATTGATGTATATCAAAAGAAACTTGGGGCAAAATGATCTCATGTAAACTATTTAATATCGACATTTAGTTTCATAGACTCAGTGTTACACACACATACTGATTGAACTATATATCATCAACACTAGAACACTGTTAAGTAAAACTCAATGAAATAATATTATAATCCATCTATTTTGGAAGCACCTTTTAGCCTAATCCGTATTCCGGATGCTACTGGTTAATAAGAATGAATCGCTTTTGCTAACCTATTAGACTATAAGATAGCTTTGAATGATTGAATAAAATTCAAATATCGTGGTAAGATATATCACTGATTTTGTCCAAGTTGTGAGTATCAACGTGTTAATTAGTTCTTTATTAGTAAAGAGTTGAGTTGGTTAACTCATTGGCACAAATTTCTTTTATGACTCCTATGAAACTATGTTTTTATTAACCCCAATTCTTTTATAGGTCAGTTAGATAAATACATTCACTATGTTACGAATATTTTTTATTTTGTGAACCAACCAAATGTCTAAAAACTTGTCTATTTTATGAAACTACTCGTAAGTAGTTAAATTGATTGAGTAAAAATATCTGTGATGCTTGTGTTTTTTTTTTATAACAGAATGGTACACTTATGATCGATGGTCACCTAGCTCAATTTGAAACTGTGAAATTTGTCAATGGTGAACTATACTATTTATCCAATCCATTAAAACGTACTGTGGTAAGTTCAAAATGTTGAATTTTGAATAGTGGATGTTAAAAAAAGACTGAATTGATTTGAAAAATGGAATGACTTCTGGTTTTGATTAAATATAACGAAGACGTTTGATTTTCTCAGCACGAAGTAATTCAAAATTTTTCCGTTTCTTACTTCTTGGTCGATCCTGACGATAACATATTGAGTAGTCGCCAGTTAGAAGTGAGCAGTCCAGTTAAATCGACATCTAAATAATATACATTCTTTTCGATGCATATTGTCAACAACCACGATACCTATGATTGAGCATTTTTTTAACTTGTACAACGAAAGGTTGTACAGTTTTCAGAAACGTACCTGAATAGATTATACGATTAATAGTCATAATAATATATTAAAACAAACATAATTAAATAACATGTTGAAATATCTATATGGTACGAACAGATAGCCCGTATGTTCAAGCAGACCGCAATTGATTGACTGAACACACATTATATTCAATTTAAGACATCAGTATTTACATAGAATAGATTTATCAAACATGACTGTTTGACTTCGACATAACTTAGAATCTAGAGTAGCAGTCTATTCAAATAATGAAATGTATATTAAAAGAATATAAGCTTACAAAAAATTTTCACCGTAATCAATCAATCAGTCAGTCAGTCATCAGTCAAGAAACACTGTTTAGTTATAAAGCAATCAATGATAAAATGCAATGAAAACTACTGTGGAATGCTGATATTGTTATGATTAATAATGAACTAATACATGTTAAATATATTATAGTTACATATTAGGAGTTGGACTAGTGTTATGAGTTAGAGTTAAGGTTCTCATCACTAGTTGATATCAGCTATATTGCTTAAATGTCTGGGTTAAATAATAGAAGTTAGAATTATGTGTTGGAATTATAAATTAAGGTTGAAGTTTTCATCATGAATTGATGTTAACTATAAGGCAGTGATGCCATGCCACATTTTTATTTACTTAGGATAATTATTTCGGGTCAAGAGTTAGAGTGAGAGAATACAAAGTTCATAATACATTGATTCACAAATGCTATGGTACAGCCAGGCATATATAACAACGGTCAGGAATGTCTTACTGTCCCCTCACAGTGGGAGTGTTGTTTATAAACTCAAGATGACAAAAACCGAATTTCTGGAACTTGAACCAGGTTGGTGATTACTGAACATCTACTTAGGATTCTTGAAAACCACTGGTGCATATAAGCTCCTGGATCCTGAGGAAAAAAACGGTGTATGAGCTTATTGTTGCTCACTGGCTACCATGAGAGCACATCTCAAAAACGTTTCCCCACCTTTTTTGGATTAGATCTCTGGGTCAAAGGCTCGGGTAGTGGTCTCCTAATGAAACCACTTGCTTTAGCTCAGGCAGCCGGGGATTATCCCAACCCTCACGAAAATTTTGCGTGGTGCATGTATATTTTGGTGTCCCTTTGTACCAATGTTTATGTGTTTAAATAAATGAATATAAACTTTGACAGAGTCTACATCAACAGTAGATATTTCATGTAATTTGACTCGAGCACCATGTCATATTCACCGTTTGGTTGCGTAGTATATAATTAAAGAAACCAATTTCAAACAGTTTGGAAACTAAATATCACCAGTTTTCACTTCATTAACAATAGCCTACAAGTAACGTTGCATTGTGTTGTTCTTGTCACATGAAAATCCGCAAGGTACCATCTTAATTGCGATTGGTGAGCTCAATCCCGTCAGTTTAATATAATTTTATCATGTTTCCTTATGAAATAGTTGAAATAAGTTATTCTCATACCCTGTACTACGATTAGTTTTAGACAAATATTTTCAGGCAAAATATTCCTGAGAGGATCTAGTTCACGCTGATTAACAACAGAGTAGTATTAAATACAATATTTTCTAGTCTTTAATACTGATCGACTTTTATTGATCAAATCAAAATGATCACAGCCCATTTTTTATGTACAACTGTTTGGATTTGATCAGAGGAAGAAATCTTTGATCTAAGTTTCATGCTAACTAGATATGATTACAATCATCAAGATAATAACGAGAATGTAAATTAATCACCGTAAATACCTCAGCCCTACATGAGAAAATAATTTCGAAGACTGAGGCAGTGAATGATATGAAAGCGAATATCACGGAGATAAAATTTTCCAAAAATAATACAAATAAACTAACTAGATAATTGTAAAATAACGCAAAACCTAGATCCAAGACTTTCTATTGATCAAACTGAACCAAATAAGATCTAGTTTTCATACGTCGAAATCTGTTGTGTACATACTGCTAAACGTGTGCCTATTTATATCAACAGCAGTTAATGTTTGAATAATCCTACGGATCATATATGGAACTGAATTTTGATCAATCACTCTTGATATGCGTTCATCATGTACGGATTGTTTTGATATTGTCATTTTATCTTAAGACTTTAGAATAAATGAATTATGGCTATCAAAGGAATTCAGGATTTCCGTTTAGTGCTATTTGAGACTCGTCACTTTTTACGCATATACATTCAGCTTACGAACCACAAGTACGATTAAATGAGCGTCGTCAATTACACTAATAGTTATAATCTATGGTTCTATCTACTGAATCCTGTATTCTGTTAAATATTAATCATAAAAATAGTTATAGCAATTTGAATAGGGAACAGAATTAAAACTCTTCAATATAATTACTAACACCATTCTTTCTTTCTTTCGTTCTATCCTTGATATTCTTGTTTCAGCATATTTACAAACTGAACAGTTACATTTTTATATTGATAACTATATCCATTCTAATTATATGTGGATTTATATCATTGGTTTTATATAAAGGCATACAATGGTATAGAACTGCAAGTATGAGACAATTCCATCGTGTAAGTTTTTATCAACAATGTCATTATCATTAGTAGTAATTATAACAATAAAGTGTAATACGGGTTTAATTTGTTTGTAATTGATCTGATTTAGAGTATCATTGAAAATTAACAATCACTGAACATTTGTTTCGTCCTTGTACGGGACCCTATGATAGTGAATATTCATGACTGCTCCTAGGATTGAACCAAGAGTATTTAGGTTCCTTCAACAAGATTGTAATAACCAGCTTACTAACCGTGTTTCTGAAGATCTAGTAGAAGTCGTGACCGATATAGTTCAAACATTTACCACGAATTGGTTGAATTGAGAATTACACCTTTGGATGCTGAACCATTATTTCTAAAAGCTAAGTGTTTGCCGAGAAATTTGAGGATCCTATTTTCAACTTTTCTGAAGGACTCATTGATATACGCTGCTCAAGATTCTCGTAGTAGGCCAAAACAGGCACTTATTGCTCCTTGAGTTTCAATAGTAGCCCAACTGAGGTCAATCGGTAACCGATACAATTTAAGAATCAAACCACACAAAACTCCTTCAAGCTAACTCTTTATAAACGTTGTTACTTATCTATGCAGATGGTTAGTACATAATGAAACTATTTAGATCAATGTTTAGAGCTGATTATCAATTTTAGACTATTAAGAAGAGGAATATTTTACGTGTCTGTGTCAGTATACTTACCAACTAAGCACATATGTATTCACTGACTTATCTTGGAGCTATACATGTTTTGAGTGACGTCTAGTAATACTACCTACATTTTCTCATCAAAAATACTCTGAAGCGTAAGTTATAAAATAGTCAATGACTTTAATAACCTACTGGCATGTTTTATTCCCATTTCCTTCCCCATCCCCATATTTTGATTTTCCTCAGCTACCTAGACAAGTTTTTATACATCGAGCATTTTGGAAACAACAAACTGATGATATCCTTGTAGAAGAAACTGAAGATCATGCCAGTTCGTAAAATGTGCACAAAATTACACGAGGAATCATGAACACACCATCACTACTTCTAATAATACTAACAGCTATAATCAGTATTATATAAAGTGAATAACAGCATAAGTCGTCGGTTCCTCGAAAACTTCTTAATATATATTTTCATTGTTTCTTTGTCACGTATCACCAAAAATCATTATTATTATTATTATCCAACTCCTATTCCCTTTTGTTTTCATAAATAAATTTCAAATGACTTTTAGAGTTTTCAAAATTAGTAGGCTGACTAAATCTAATCTATTAGCATGGGTAATATATCTGAGTGAAAACAAATTTTAAAGTCGACACTACAATACAATACTAATTATACTGTGTTCAGTCTGTTGGACATAAGATCAGCACGCGACGTTAACCATGAAGTTTAACGATCTGGAGCCCCTTTGGGGCCACTGTCGGTCCCAGGCGATAAATGAGGAGGGTTCGGCATGGGGTTAGCAACCCCATCCCTTAGAAAATTAACCCGCTAAAAAAACGCCAACCAGGAAAATAATTCAAGCTATTTAAACTCTGCCCTGGGAGTTAGAAGATCTTCATTTAGAAGAGTTATGACGCCTCATGATGAATTTGACAATGTTGTGTTGAAAATGGTGAACGTTTGCATCTGTTACGTCATAAACACTTCGAAAAAGTGTTACTTGTAAATTAGAAAAGTTATTTAACAAAGGTCAGAATGATTCATAGTAAAGTGTTAAATTATCATCACTATGATAGTAACATAGTATGCCATGTGAATAAAATGCATAGTAGGAGAATTTCGCCTTCTTAATCGAGGTAACAATTGTAATTACAATAGCGTTGTGTGTATATAATATGTAATAATACGAGGTAATAACAATAAGTCTGTTATACACAGTTTAGGTATCTGGTGCTCCAGTCGTGGACCAAAGTAAACATAGAGGTTGGATATATCTCTCCTGGATACATAAGTCTAATTTTCTGGAATTGATCCAGATGGCTTCAGATATATAGAGGAGCCGTAATCTAGTTCCTTTAGGTAGATCGTCTGGAACTTGATATAAAACAGAGAAGCCTTCATCTATTTTAACTTGATGTTCACTATCAACCAAGTGAGAAAGAACGGAGCTGTTAATCGATTTAATGACTCCTTTTCACGATCACACAAGGATAATGCCCTCTGAGTAGGCTTATGTAATGAACGGCTCATTCGCCTTTCCAATCCCTATCTTTTTCGTCTCGTGTACGCCTGGTGCGTTACACCCAATTAACAGCTTGACATTCTCATTTTCTACTCCTGGAAAATTTGTGTCCTTTAAGTTGGACCAAGACGCTATCTGATATCCCGTTGGTACAGTTCTGTATACTGACAGTAGTCTTTCAGCCGTCAACACTTCCTGGATCTAAACAGACGACGAAAAATCTAACGAGTGCAATTCTATATCGACCTCATTGCGTACCGACGACGATTTATTATCACGAGTCTTCAAGTACACTATTTCAGGCTTTTCATCGAGGCCTAGCTCATTGGCCAGGTCATCTACAATGAGAGAAGTGTCTGATCCACTATCTAAAAAGGCGCGGATCCGAATGACCTCCTTGCCATGATTTAATAGTATAAGAATTATAGCTAACGCGACTCCTTCCCGAGCGTAATTTTTGTGCTTTTCAGCTCCGTCTTCTGTTTCTCTACACTGATAAGCGATGACATGAACGTCCTGAAGCGTTCGTCCGCCCCCCACTTCATATGAAGCAGAGTATGGTACCGCCAACCGCACCCTTAAACCAAGTATGGTCTTGGTGACTGACATTTTTCCGCTACATGGTTCGCCTTTGAACAAACTTTACACAACTTCTGCTTAAGAACAAATCCTTTCTTTTCACTAACATCCTTATCTTCAAACTTCTAGCCCTGGTCTAAAGAATGATTCTCTGAGCACTTCAAACAAGATGAACTACGGTAACCATAGCCGTCATGTAAGGGAACATTGTTATCACCAGTACTTGTATGGGATATCCTTACTGTGTTGTAATGTGCACTAGATTTTCCCTTTACGATACCAACATCTCTATGGTCACCATTACTACCACGGTTATCATGTAGGCCAGATCTGGTATTAGTCATATCAACCTGTTCCTTAGCAAACTCAGTAAGATAGCCAAACAAAGGCTCTCAACCTCTCTTAATAATCTCATGAGCACCTTTAGCCACTCTTATTGAACATCAGTTGGTAATTTCAGTAGTTGTCAATAAATGTGCGCGCGACGTGTCTTTAATCAAACGATTCCTCCAAAGACTTTAAAACTTGGCGATAACCTACCTCCGGTTCCAGCATAGTACAATGAAGACACGTAGCGATCCTCCGTCACAATACTAGATTAAGTAATTCAACTTAGCTATAAATCCAATATATGTTTCGAAGTTTCTAATAAAATCCCAGTAAGTTATTAGTGTACCATCGCATCTTCTCTCTTTGGTAAATACAAAATTTCTAGTATTGCATTCTCACTGTCGTTTACTGATTGACCGGGACGTTCGGTTCTCTAGAGACGTAACTTTCTAGTTCAATTTCTTTTTGCAACTGGGTTACACGTAACTTGGCTAACACTAATCCTGTCAGGCATTTGGTTCTGAGTTCATGTCTTCCAAATTGGTCCTCGTTATAATCTCCCAGATGATGAGGTGACAACTACAGAATCCCATCAGAATCATAGTACTTATTGAAAGTCATTTCATTAGGTATATCGATTTTACCGTTTGAAATTTTCTAGGAAGTAATTTCCCAAGACGAAATTCTAAACTACTCCCAGACTGTTGAGCACAGAGTCTTACTTAACCAAAGTTAGAATAAGTACGCTATTTGGCTTGATAAACTTTATCTGTTTCTAAAATGTAAATTAACACTGTTAGTGTACAGAAAATAATTATTTCAGTTTAATAAACAGGGATGAAGAGGCATAATTAACATACTGAACATCCACTAGAGGTAAGAATAATGAGTTAACAAACCTAGTATCGTTTATGACAAACAAAACTTATGATTGATTAATAAACAAGGCATTGTCATGCAAGGTCAAAGAGAGTTAGTGTGGTGGGGGGCGTCTAATGTTGTCATTGGTGTGTTCGTTTATCGATCACACCTAACGGTGTCTACATACCAAAGCGTACTGTTATATCCCGATGAGAATAATAAATGGTGACTGTTGGGATCTCTTTCTGGACTAATACTGTACGTATATTTTTAACGTATAGTTGTTAAATAAATCAACTATTCATTTTCGTGTTCTTCTTATAAGCTTTATTTTGACCTATGAACTACTATTATACGATTTACCATTCTTGAGTTATGCCCAGACTATGAATTACCGTCTCCCACATTCATAGCCACTTTTTGGCTAGATCTTGTACAAATGTTACTTTCTATTTTATGGTACGAAGTGGTACGTTTGGTTTGTATATAAACCCAGTATGTCTGAAATACGTGATTCATATCCCGAGGCTGAGATTGGTGTTCTGGAATTAACAGGCAGAGCTAGCAGGGAAGCAGGACCGATAAGGACTCCAGGCTGCTCGTACTTGTTTTATGCGTCATTGGTTCGGTCGATAATTCCCTGTTCTCCAATCGGTGAGATCAATACGTTGTGCATTGATTGGGGCACAAAGCCACAAGTTATAACACTTACAATTTATTCTACTTATGTATGCAGATTCGAATGTACTGATTCTAAAACATCCTTACCCCCTGTATACTTAACTGATTTTATGTTATGAGGTGTGGTTAGTATGAGCTATAAGGAAAATCGATAAATAAATATAGAAAGTTGTTAAATACTCATTCATTCTAGAAAATTTAGTGTTTGTTGGAAATGTGTATTGAAATCTATTCTGTGATAACGCTTATTGAAGCAATGAACATGTCCCATAGATTTTTAAGGTCTACCATAGTATGCGAAGGAATTTACGATTGTACTTAAGATTCTCAGAGGTTATCTAAGCAACCGGGTCAGTTGTGAGATAGTAACTCACTGATGACAGTGGTGGATGTGTCGCTCAATTCCGTGGATTAGTTGAAGTTAAACATTAACACTGTTGGATGCCGGTTCAGTGGTCTAGTGGTTAAGCGCTCACGCGCGAGACCGACAGGTCCTGGGTTCGGATCTCGCGGGGCGGGGTCGTGAGTGTGCACTGCTGAGGAGTCCCATAATAGGACAAATCGGCCGTCCAGTGCTTCCAGGTTGCCCATGGTTGTCTAGCTTCAATCGACTCATGATCTCAACTATTGAAACTACTACAATCTCCACAAAACCCCTTCTGATACCAGTATGGAAAAGTTTATTTGAATAATGTGTACTTTAAAAGACTAGATTATCCACGTTGTACATATCGCAATAATAATTGTAATGTATCAAACGTTGGTCTACAAATGACCAAAAGATATTTTGTTATATTTTTCTACTTCTGAAATAATATTTAAGTATATTTGCAGCTTTGTTAACAATTTCCAGGAGTTAGAGATCATTACTTAATGGTAGGACATAGCTTATTTCCACATCTAAGGGATCGAGATCTTCATTAATATTTAGATTTCTGGCCTAAAAAAAGAAGCAAACAAGAAAATAATAAGGTATTCGGGAATAGACCATTTAAAATTAAAATTGTTTATTGAATGATGGCATGAAAATAAGCTGAATGACAAAAATAGTCTTCAGTACTAATTTGAACAAACAAACAATGAATTGATAAAAGTACATTATCACCGTTGAATTAATCAATACCATGTAAGATGCTTTTATTGTCGGATGCGCACTGCTAAGGGATCCCACAATAGGACGAAACAGTCGTCCAGTGCTTTCAGGTTTTCCACGGTGGTCTAGCTTTAAGTGACTCATGAATCCAACTACTAAATTACTACAATCTCCACAAAACCCCTTTCTGATAATACTTATAACGGTAAAGTGGATATGTATCTATAAATTAAGTACCATTCTTCTTATTTTAATTCCTACTTCCATTCAACCTTGTTTATTTCGGATGTGATTAAGTTCCTGTTGATCTGTGTTCTGATTTGTGGACTTGTCGAGTGAAGTAGTGCCCAGGAATACTAAGCAATAAGAGTAATTGGGTTTTAATAAGAGATTTGATGACATCATTTGATGTCTGTAATTAAATTTCCTTAAGGTCGGTGGTGTACTATGATTTTTACAAATAGATCATTACTAAGATACTTTATCATTTGCAAGCAATTGAGTAAAATCGTTTTAATAACATACGTTGTAAAAATGATGGTTATAATTGATAATCAACATACTTGAATAGCAACATCCCCATAAATTGTTCCTTTTGTGTGAATTTGAACAAAACTGTCGGGTGAATTACTCATTGGATTCCCTGGATCAAATACAAACTCTGTTGCAAAATAAACACGTCTTAATTTCGTACCCAGTTCTAATTCATCACCTTTTAGAAAGAATTGGAAATGTTGCATGTCGAATAGGCCTAAAGAATGACAAAATAAACATTTACAATGTTCAGTAGAATAATTAATTAGTGACTTGATATTCATGGGGTTCGGTCTTCAGTGTATTAACTTGTATGTAATGAAGATGGTATGAAAATGAGCGGTCTCAAATTAAAGCATGGTCATTTTAGGATCGGCCCCCTAGTTGATGTACTATGGTGTTTCTTCCTCTTTTACAAATGATTGAATACTAGGTAATGGCTGACATCATGCTTGTTTTTCGCACTGATAGGATTATGCGGTTCATGGGGAAATACTGAGTTTTTGTGTAACTGGAAGTACGGACAAGAAACGCCAAAACTGTTTCATGCTAATTGGTAGTGATCAATTAGGTGTACTTGTACTCTGAAGGGGACCGATATATACTGTGGATTTCTAATCCAATTCAGTCAGTTTCACAGCTTTTGATATTACCACTGAGGTTGTCTAGTCATAACTGAGTTCCTGTTTGACTGAGTGTTGACCAATGTCATGTTAGTTTGTTCTCTAGTGATTATTGAGTTATAACGGTTCATAAACCGTGGAGACTACTTCCAACTATTTGCCTAGACCTCAATGACATTGGTTGATTAACTACTTTTTTTATTGAATGTAGTGATTTATCAATCTGGTCACTCTTTTCACTTAGCCGTATTTTGGCTAATGTATCTTGTACTCATGTTATACATTTGATGGATTGTCCGGCAGGATATACTATTGAATTTTTTTATTTCATCAGTTCAAGTCTAATAATCTAAAGATTCCATTGTCTTCGGTAGCCTTTAATAAGCAATTCATTCTGATGACCTAAGGTGAGTATAGGCAAATCGCGTGCCTGTGCCATTTTATTTCAAGATCAAATGATAGATAAGATTTTAAAAACGAGTTATACTATTTGTTGAAGTTTATTAAGCGCGTTCTCAACATCTCATCCAACATGTTCTTGACTGAGTTAGAAATAAAAATAGTATGTATGCCTATGATTTGAATACAGTGTTATTTACTAGGGTCATTGAAATTTCCTATTCATTTAAGGTTACTCTACTACATATTGGGTTTGATTTACCGTAGGAAGTGTTTATCATAACTGAATCGAACCATAAAATACAACACATTCGCTATTCGAAAAATTGATCCTACCGATTACAAAATGAATGAATCAATGAATGAATGAAGGAAATTCACAACTTACCTAATACATGATTACCATAATTCTTTGAAATTTTTAAATGTCTTGCATATCGTGGAATCACGTATAACATACGATATTCTTCATTCATTGGAACTAAGATGGATTACAAAAAGAAACTAATTAGAACTTCCCCTATTTAATGAATGAATAATGGAAATGCTTACAAAGGAAATAGCTGATGAAGTAGGGCGGTTCAAAAGTTTACAAATGAAAAGGCCATGTTGTCTCAATCAAAAATTTCCTGATTATAGTTTTAGTATCAGTATCAGTCTGAATTATTTCACTTAATAACAATAGTTTTCTCAATGTATTATAGAACATCTTAACATTATCCGGTTACCAACTATTTTGCGATGTGACTAAAAGCTTTCAGAATAATAGCTTAAGTCATCTAGAGTGATGAACAAGATCTATCATACGTGTTACTGACTAATAACTGGAGATAATAACCAGTTATCGAAGTTAAGAAACATTCTAGTTAGCAGATTTATTTCTCGAAGAAGATCTAACATCATCCAAAATTACTGATATAAAAGTCAATTAATTTACGCGTAAAAGTCTATCTAATCGAAACGGTTAGGGTAATGAAATTATTAAATACGAGTTTATATATATTGGAGACGACGGAAACTGAACTTGTAGGACTACCTACATAGAATAATAAATTGTATTTTGAATTGTATGACTATTAAGTAACTGGTCTACTGTATTTTCTAAAGAAAATATTTTCCTCGTATGGTAAACTTCCTCTTTGATACAATCTGTTGCTATACAGCTTATTTTTACTAAGTCATTGTCAATTAATTAATTACCTCAATCATTTGCTATCTGCCAGTCTTGTTATCAGTCGGGATTGTACATGGTCTCAAAGATTTTGAAGAGTTTTCATCATCCGGGGAACGTTTTTTACTATCAAACAGACTAACTACATGCCCTCCAACAGAAAAATAGAGTAGTCAATATTTCTCAATACATTTTATGTACATCTTACTAGGGAGATAAATATTCGACAAAGTTGAACATTCGGAAAAGCCCTATCTGAATTTATTGTTTATATTTTTGCCGTATAATTATTAAATATTGTACTCTCCTACTTGTAGGATCTTTTTAAACACAGAAATCACTGATATGTTCTACACTTCCAAAATTATCGTTGATTCATTACAGACCTATCAATCGGCTTTCTTCCACTTATGTCGCAGTTATGTTCAGGATTTCGTTCTATATTATTTTATGAATAGTCCATAAATTTGAACTGCATAATTAGAAGTTATCTGCTTTCTGGGTTGTTCTCTATCCTGGCGGTCAGACGAGTAAATGTCAGAAATTGTATTCTGGACCGATAGTGATGTAGTGTTACTCCTGGCTGTTATCTCATATTTGTCATGTCATTGGTTTGCCAAAATACATTGTTACTAGATATATGGTCTAGACGAGCTAATCAATACTCGGAATAAATTTAAACAACTGCTCTCCTGTCTTACGCTTCAATCCCACGAGCCTTAGATAACTGAACAAGAAAATATGTTTATTTTCAGCAGCGTCAAAAGTGTAAGATAGATCCAAAGTATAGATATCTTTAGTGGCTCGTGAATCTGACTCTATTTAGATCGTACGAATGTTCGTTATCACCTACCCTCGTATACAATTATCGACTTAAATCACGTTAGTCAATAACGGAATTTAGATAAGTCAATTAACGAGAATGGACCTTGAATACACATATTTTGTACGTAAAGTGAATGCGATAGAACAAAGCGAAATGACGCGTAGTGGAGATGGCTGGTAAGCCAACTCCATTTCTAGCCAGGCGTTACGCAATATTTATAGGCAGACAAAATAAACTACAGACACGTGATGAGACATGGATATGAAGTGTACACACATATACGCTCACATAAAAACAGTCAAGACTGTGATAAGCGAATAATTAACAAGGTCAAAGTATGACTCAAGTAGAATGAATAGATTGGTTTGTCCGAAAACTAGAATAAGATATATTATGGGCTTAAAATAATAACTGACACTACATATATTATGTACCTGATATACCTCACGGGAATTTCATTACCACTGCTTGTACACCTTAGAGATAAGCTTTTATCAGTTAAACGAGAATAAAATGAACATTAGATAAACCGATGTCACAATACTGGGATATTAGTTGAAATTGGTGGGAAACGTTAACACTGACAAGACTTTTAATTTATCACCCTTTGAATTTTTCTCACGATGCAACGTTAAAAGTGTCACCCAAATAAAAGAAACGTTTTAAATTTAACGGATTGGTAAGATGATGCATCTGATCAAATATTTTCACTAAAATTCCATCATTATCGGAAGTTTTCAATACGTGCTATGTGAAAGTTCTCAATGTTCAATATGTGTACTGAAATCAATCAATTTCAGTTCCCCTGTTTTCATTGAAAATGATGATCATATTTAGAAAAACAATGTACACAATGTTTCTGATAAGGAGAGCTCAGATTATCTAGTTTCCATATTAATAAATAATAGTTCTAATCAGTAAGGTGTGCCATGATAGCACTTTTTAAATTTATACTTCCATGGTAATTTCGCTCTTATCTGATTGGTTGTTATCACTTTTAGTCTGTTAATTTTGTTGTATCTCAAGGTCAATGTATATTAGTAACCATATACATGAAGCTGCACCTTCTTAGTTCGGATTTCTCTAACCTTTTTAAATACAAAGAGTTTTCTAAACTCCTATATTTTCCCTAGATTCCATGACATTGGGATAACTGTTAAAACGTCATGTATCTATCACTTGATTCATAGAGTTCACATTAGTTCCTCTTTGTATTAGAAGAATATCAATCGTCCGTAACACATAAAAAAATACTTACGAACTCGTTGAATTCTATGTTGTATAAAACTACAAGTTGAATTATTCCCCTGA
This sequence comes from Schistosoma haematobium, assembly GCF_000699445.3. NCBI lineage: Eukaryota > Metazoa > Platyhelminthes > Trematoda > Strigeidida > Schistosomatidae > Schistosoma > Schistosoma haematobium. The sequence continues at coordinate 11,796,832 of NC_067200.1, forward strand.
CAAACTCCACATTGATCTCTTCTAGCTGTGCCATTCACCTGACCAAGGCAATCGAAATTCTATACAAAAAATATTAAAAAACCCATAAGGTTACCCTGAAATTTAAATAACTGTTCAGTTACGAAACACTACATTTTAGAGTTTAAATCATGAATCCATCTTAGCTAGACGATCATCGAAAACCGAGAACCACTGGATGGCTATTACACCCTAGTAGGAGAATTATCGATAATGCATATTCACGACCAGGCTATCGGGGATCAAACCCAGGATCTTCGGTCTTGTATTGCTGAAATTTTCGAGGAAAAGTACTTCAACTTTAAGTTCAGTACCAATTGATTTGTATCACTGATATGGGAATTTTATTCATTCCATGTAAATGCTACGTCTAGACTTAATAAATGTTCTTAGAATGTTTATATATTTATTTCAAAAACTTTATTCAAAAATAGAATATCATATATACTAAAGAAGTTGATGGAAAACCTTGTTATCACAGAAAAAGAAGTAGGATTTCGGTTATTCGTACTATTTTCAATGATCAATAAATGTACTTCATCTGATCCTGAAGGTCACTGTTCCGTTCATTTAATGAGTGCCTAGTACACACTGTAACATATCTTCATCATGAATTCCATTTCAAACTTTAAACTATATTATTATTTGTATTTTCTATTATACATTTTAGACTGTGCTACAATATACTGAAATATTTATAGATGAATGGCGTGAACAACTAAAGATACTTCAAATGAAATCTTTGGTAAAAATTACACTCCAATATTTAACATTTCCTAACTGAATAAATGTAAACATGACAGAGACAGATGGGTGTAATATAATTATTGGACAATAAAAACGTTGGAGATAATATTAGCCGATATATATATAATTGGAAATATTATTTGAAGTTATCTATACATCGATTAAAAGTACATTAAATTAATCTTGAAGGTTTTGATGAAGTTCCGCTCTTTAGAATTAGCGGTTTAATAATAAAACTTTCATCATCCATCTGAACAATGTCTTTAACACAACCTCCAAACAAAAGTGATCCTTAAGAATTTTTCCACAAGCGTCTAGTAGCTCGTTTCATTGATCAAGAATTTGATTAGTTGTTTTTACTACAATTGCTATAAGCATTATATCAGACAAAGTGGATACTTTCTTCATCTTCATTTTCATAATCGCTCACTTAACTGTCAAATGTCTCTGTGTATTTTTACTTATATTAATCCATGCGGACAACTGTGGATATATATTTGACTGAAAAAGTGTTGAATATTGGATACAGCGAATATTAAGAATACCAGAGAATTTTTGGAATCTTGGTACTCAGTCCAAGTAACAAAGAGTGAACAAATTGATATCGATCCAATTTATTACCCAATCAGAAAAATCATGAATAAATATGGGAGCAAGAATCAGACCAGATCAAAAAAGGTTGCAGACAATAACATATTAAAGGTCAAAAATAACCAATCAAGAACAAGGTTAACGGAGCAATCCATTAGTCATATGTAGAGAAATTCAAATATCCAACTTTTTTCTGAAGTTCATTCTGACGATGTTGTCGTCCCCAAATGCCTTGATAAGGCCGAGGGTGAGGAGAGTGTATATACACTCTCTCTCGAAATGCTCTCATACGGTCACACGTATACAGCCACAACCAGAAAAGTCCTACTCACTGCCTTCTCGCGGCATTACCGTTGTTTACTATATTGAGAGGACGAAAAGCGAATATCCGGCGCTTTAACGGGGCTGGTGGATATTCAGGATCCACCTTGGGGAGCTGGAAAACACTAAATCTAAACCAATGGTGCATATCGGCCCAAGTATCCTGAGTTTAGTCATTAATATCAATAACGAGAAATTACAACTTTATCATAATGTCAAAGATAAAATGTTCTAGTTACATAAATAAGTTCTTATATCAATCATGTTAGAAATTTACAACAGACAAAACTGTCATATTCTAGTTAAGACTAAATTACGAGTAACTTCTGAGAACTATTAACGAACTAATATTATCAGAATTGATTACCTCAAGTGGTGTTCGTCAGGGCTGTCCACTCTCTCCATTCTTGTTCAACTTTGTCGTCGACGTACTTTTAGAGATAACACTTTCCTCGTCTAGATTTCCAGGGGTTGAAATTCTACCGTGAGGTTCACTTGTTGACTTAGAATATGCTGATGACATAGTTTTATTTGGTGAAGACGCTGACAAAATGCAGTCTTCTGACCACTCTAAGCGACAATGCAAGCATGTTTGGGATGCGATTCTCCCCCTCGAAATGCAAAATGTTGCTTCAGGATTGGGTTGCGTCGACACATGAACTAATGATAGGGAGTGAAGTAGTTGAGTGTGTCGACCGCTTCACTTATCTTGGAAGTCTCATCAGCCCTTGTGGTCTGGTGTGTGACGAAATCTCAGCACAGATACAGAAGGCTCGACTAGCTTTTACCAACTTCCATCATTTATGGAGTAGGCGAGATATCCGTCTATCAACCAAAGGACGTGTTTACTGAGCAGCAGTTCGTTCCGTCCTACTTTATGGTAGTGAAACATGGCCGGTAAGAGTAGAGGATATCCATAGGTTACTAGTATTCAATCATAGGTGTCTTCGAAACATTGCTCGTATATCCTGGTACCATCGAATAAGTAACACAGTTGTTAGGAAACGGGTACTAGGTAAGGATGGCAAATCAATTGATGGCTGGGACACGTGTTACGTATGCCCAACCATCGACTGCCTCGATGTGCGATGTTTTGTTGTATAGGAGTAGATTGGATGAAAGCTAGGGGCGGCCAGACCAAAACATGGCACAAATCCATGAAGTCACTGAAAAGTAGACTGAGTCATATTGGTAGGTGTAGACTACCTGGTTGGGGACCGCGAGGTGATAGCAACCGATGGTTAGAGACCCTTAATGACATGACTCAAAATCGTTTACAATGGCGCAGGTGCATCCACTCTTTGTGTTCTCCCAAATTCTAATCTTCTGAATTCTTCATGTCCCTTTCTTTTTCTCTTTCCAAGTTTATTTCATTGGATTATACTCCTTGAATAACATCTTCAAACCCTAATTTTTCTGATTGCAGCTTATAATTTTACTACATCTAGCACTACGGGGTTTCAATCGACCACTGCATCTCCGTGCTAATGTGGTGTGGCAACTCGAACTGATGTACGTACGTACGTACGAAGTTCTACGTTGTTACTGACTGACTGACTATCTATATATTCTTATGGTATAATTATTCAGTAATTAGATTTTGTATATCTATATTAATCTTCTTATAAGCTTAATTTTGATCTATAGATTATTATTGTACGATTTACGGTTCTTAAATTGTTATTATTCAGTTTATTGATAATCGTCTTCCACGTTCACAGACACTTTTTGGCATGATCTTGTATAAATGTTATTTCCTATTTTGTGGTGTGATGTGATCTGTTTGTCTGGTGTATAAACCAAGTATGTTCGAAACAATAAATGATTCGCATAGTGGAAGCTGGTATTGGTGTTCTGGATCCAACTAGACGGGCTAGGCGAGCAAAGGACCAATAAAGAACGCTAGGCTGCTCGTACCGGTAGAACGTTATTGGTTTAGCTCAGTACTAAGATTGAATAAGTCGTATTTCAATTAGCGAATAAATCACATGATAACGAGCCGGCCTTTAAAGTCACGACAAAAACTGCTTTCAAATTTCATTTATCAATGTAATAAGTTTGCAATATATTCTAAATTTGAAAGATAGTAACGAATTATCATCACTTACAATACAAACTGATTGTATACAACGTGCATCAGGATTATCATATGTACATGGTGTTGAATCTCTAACTGACATTGATGCATCAAGAATTTGACCATTTTGTAATGAATAACAACTTAAACTACATGGTCCTTGGAAATGTGAAAAGAGAATACAAAGAAATAACAACAAACAAACAAAACGATCTATGTTTTTGAATACAAAATAAAAATTACGATGAATTATTACTGGTTTTGTGGTGAGTTCAAAAAATTGATCACCTTCCAATGCACTAGTTTACCTATAGTGAATTAATCGTGGTAAATTTAATTAGAATATGAACATAGAATATTCTTTCCAATAAATTCTCTTCAGATTCTACAATTATATGGGTAAATTTACAGTCTATAACTTTAAATGGTATACTTTGTCTTAAAACTGGTCACTTTTCGGAATATTGATTTGGATATGTAATTGTAGAACCTGAAGAGAATCTATTGGAAAGAATATTCATTGTTCATTTATCTGTGTTGTAATTAGAGTAGCTTATACATGCCCGTGTGTGCACATGTGTGTATGTGTGTGTGTGCCTAGATACTGAAATGCAATAGAAACGATTCATGATCAGTTGTTACACGATCAAATCATATTCGATTATATCCCATACTAATATTTACTAACTGAATGCATACAAACAAGAGAATTAGAACGGACGAGCGGATAATATGTGGAAAACCTAGCAAGGACAGTGGGAAAAACAGCAACAGAAAGAAATGTGAAACAATTATGTGATACAACGAACAAATGAGCAGGAAAATATAGTAAACTGGAGCGACCAGTCAAGAACAAGGAAGTATAACCAAATACTGAAATTCAAGAACATAGGAATGTGTGTGTAGAGCACTTTTAAGAACTATTGAATAGACCAGCTACATTAAACCTACTGTACATCAAAGCAGCACACTCAGAACTTCCTATAGCCATCACTCCAACAATAGTCGAATAAATCAGAATGACCATCAGACAAATGAAGAGTGGTAAAACACCAAGACCTGACAACACACCAACTGAAGCACCGAAGTCAGACATAACAGTAAATGGAAAGATCCTGCACGTTCTGTTCAGAAGGATTTGAGAAGAGGAACAAGTCCTGATGGATTCGGAGAAGATCAGAGGAAGTGTGAGAACTCAGCTGTAGAGGCATCACACTACTATGAGTACCAAGAAAGGCTTTTAACCGAGTGTTGTTGAACCGATTGGAAGATCCGGTAAACATCCAACTTCAAGATCAACAGGTTGGATTCTGTAAGAATAAGTTGTGTACCAACCAAACAACAACACTACGAATTACGACTGAACAATCAATTGAATGAAATTCTACACTATTCATCAACTTCCGTGACTATGAGAAAGCGTTTGAAAGTGTAGATGGGAGAACATTATAGGACCTTGTTTGACATCACGGAGTACCTGAAAAGATTGTCAGGTGTAAATTTGAATCTTGTGTATTAACTCATTATAATGTATGCTTTTAAATAATTAATCTTTTTGGTATTTAAAAAGTCGAGATTGAAAACTGACCCTATCTTTAAAGGTCATACCTGAAGTAGTTTATTCAATTCCTAGTGAGGTCTTTGATGTGCTCTTCTGAAGAGTTCTATACTGAGAGAATACATTTGTCAAGTGTTCTCTAATTGTCTAACTTCAATTATTCAGTGAAGTGAAATTTCAAACAACATGTAGAATGTCATATTATTTCATACAACATTATTGTAGAAATGCCCAACGGTAAATAAAAAGCCTCTATATATACGCTTACAATTCAGAGGCGACGCGCCAAGTGAAATGTTAAGACTTAAGTTAAGTAGATCAATTCAAAGGGCTTTTAATGCAGCTAAACTACAACTAGTATTCTCCACACGACCAATAATCACTCCGAGGTTGAAAGATAAATTACCTAGACTAGCCACCTCCTTCTGTATCTATCAATTCAACTGCTCCTGTGGAGCAAGTTATATTGGCAGATGTTCTAGGAATTTGTACATTCGGGCTCGTGAGCACCTACCCGTGTGGTTAAGCAAAGGTGTTGTCAAAACTGTTAACAACTCCATCTTAGACCATTTAGTCCAAACAGGACATACAGCCAACATGGAGCAATGTTTTGCAATAGTCTATCGTGTCAACAGCAGTCTACCTAATTCCGTCAGACTGCGAATCCTACAGACGGCTGAAGCAATTGCTATTCGGATCAAAAAGCCAGAGCTTTGTATCCAAAAAGAAGTATGTTCAGCCACCCCTTTTACCCTGGCCAGCTAGCTAATAATTAATCTTATAATGTGGTGACGTAATCTGATTAATGTTCATTTTATATCCCAAACTTATTATTATTATTATTATTATTATTATTATTATTATTATTATTATTATTATTGTCTTCACACTTGATAACCCCTTCTTGAGGAATTTATTCAATATCCACCCCTGAATCTACTATATTTGACCTAATTATTTTACATATTACGCAATTTCCGATTTGTAATCAAAATATTCTCTCTCTTTCTCTCTCTCTTACCCATGTTGACCATATTTATTCTGATAATTTATCTCACAATTTCATTTCGCTTATAAACTGATTCAAGTTAACACTTCATCACAATTGATTGATCACTGGGTGGTGATCAATGTCATGCTTGTCTAGTCCTTATTAGTGCAGATCGAATGCTATCGATTATGTTGCAATGTGGCCACCAGTCTAGGTGACTCGACACTGCGGGCACTATGTATTGAGATTTAGGTGGTAGTTGATTACCTCCAACTACCATCTAAATCTTAACACTTCATATTAGTCAGCCCCAACATTAACGATTTTATTTATATAACAAACAATTCCTGATTCACATATTACAATTTCCAAATGATCTATTTTGCCTTAAATATGACCAATTTTATGGATTATTAATCTGGATTTATAATTGTAGAACCTGATGAGAAATTCATTGAAAAGAATATTCTTCGTTCATACAATTATGTTTTTAATATAATGGGAATTTTTCAGCAATTGAAATGACTTACTTTGAGAATAAATATAAGGTAACCACTTATGATATATTCCTCTTAACTTAAATTGATCAAATCGTGAACATTGTTCTTCTCGATAATCTATAGATTTTAAATGATCTTCGTTCTAAAAAAAAGTAATTATATACATAGCAACAATGATTAAAAGCCATCATCCAGAAAATACAGGTGTTTATTAACAATTGTCTAAGCAAAATACTTCAGATCCATTGGCCGGACACTATTAGCAACAACGTACTGTGGGAGAGAACAAACCAGATCCCAGCGGAGGAAGAAATTAGTAAGAAGCGCTGGAAGTGGATAGGACACACATTGAGGAAAGCACCCAACTGCGTCACAAGACAAGCTCTCACATGGAATCCTCAAGGCCAAAGGAAAAGAAGAAGACCAAAGAACACATTACGCCGAGAAATGGAAATAGACATGAGAAAAATGAACAAGAATTGGATGGAACTAGAAAAGAAGGCCCAGGACAGAGTGGGTTGGAGAATGCTGGTCAGCGGCCTATGCTCCATTGGGAGTAACAGGCGTAAGTAAGTAACAATAATTAAATGTTGCCAATGAAATAACTTGAAATTCAGTGAACAGTTAATCCAAGCCATTGTAATCAGTAAAACTGAATAGAGAATAGGAATGTGATATTCTATACAATGTTCCATTAATTATAATTTGTGTGTATTCTATATAACGTAGAAATCAGTTTATTTAAATAGGGTTACCGTTTACGTTAATTATGACCATAGAAAGTTTTTTCTGAGGTCCATACTAATGAATAAATCATTAGAAGACGATGACCATTAGAAATGATCTTTACTAAAAAGGCGGAAGACCAAGTGGTCCTAATTTTAAAACGTTTGTCAAGTGACAGTTAAACGACTGTAAGTTGGGTTTTTTTTTATCTTTCATGGTAGATTTTGAGGAAATAGCCATAAATATTAAAAAAAGTGATAGTGATCAGTTTAAGTGTCATGGAAATGTGTGCCCGATAAGTTCAAGTGTACAGTTTTTCTCACTCAATTAAATAAAGACATAACATACTGAGAAACAAATCATTTCTGGTTGTAACGATGATCGAACTTGGATCTAAATTACTGATTGAGTGATAACCAGGGCATAATTTTATTAAAAAGATAATCACTGAACAAATTATTGGTTTTCATTATCAATCTTAAAACAATAATAACCGACTATATTATTTTTAAAATTATTTACATTAATGGACGAGAGGTTCGCTCTTACTCTTAATTACGGCTGTTACTCCCAATTGAGCATGAGATAGGTTTGAGGAGTGGATAAAGAATAAGTCGTGAAAAACTATTCACCAATGTGGGGGCAAATGTAAGAATAAATTTAAACCACAGTTGTCATAATGTTATTCATATTAGCCGTGAAGAGAAACAGACCAAAGAATACACTCTGTCAGGAATTGGATGCAGACATCAAAAGAACGAATAACACTTGGAAACATTTGGAAAAGACACGATAGAGTAGGTTGAAGAATCCTGATTGGTGGCTTATGCCTCACCAGGAGTGACAGGGTCAAGTTTGTAAATAAGTATGCTCACTAAGAGACCTGAAGGTCTAATGTTTGACTCCTGATGAACAAGTGGATGCACACGGTTGAGGATTTTCATGCCAGAATGAAACATCTATCCAATGCTTCCTGATTTCCAGTGATATCTTCATTGAGATGGACCTACGATGAATGAAATCTACGAATTGAATTAATCTCTATAAAATTGCTTCAATTAAATTGATTATCTTCACTGACTCTCTGTCTATCCGTTACTGTCCTAAGTGTTTGATATCGATAATCGATGATCTCACTTTGGATTAAAAATGTGATAAGAATTATATGTTTTTTATTCATATTGATATCAAAGTAAAGATAACAACTTACTGTGTTTTTACCGCACAGTTCATATTCAATCATACTCTCGTTATCATTGAATTCACATTTGTTTTGATTTCTTCCATAGTTCAATAGATTAAGCATAACAAAAATCACATGTTAAAGTGAATTCTTTTCTTCTCAAAAGAACTAAACAAGTAAGATTGTTCATAGCTTTTTCAATGGTCAATAAGTGTGTTGTATCCTGCACTTTCAGCGTTTATCTAATGAAGATTACTGGATAGAATCTGTATTCACCCACCAAAATGGACTGAAATAATAGCTAAACATGCTAGGCATAACACAATTATTGCACATTGAAAACATTATGGGCAACTTCAGTTAAAAATACTTCCCGAAACTTTTACGATTACACACGCAGATTGAAAACAAACATTGACATATTTAAACAAATTTCAGTAAGCCAATGTATTAAGCAAATATGTGAAGATTCAAAACTTTTCGCCAGATAAGGAGAGTATAGAGAGAAATGATCAATTCATCGAATCAATATATATGTCCCAACAAATACTTGACGCCCATAGTCGCAATTAGACTGATACTATCTGGTAGATTTGATTTATCATTTAAATACGATGTTGAGTATGTTGATTAAGTATTATACTTCTTAAAAACGGATTATTCAGTATGTAACAAAAGAAAATAATTCTAACCTAATCAACTGAGAACAACAACACACTTGACAGTTGCTTCAAGAACAAGTTTCCACCACAAAACTCAGATATTTAGATTTCATGAAAATTAAAGTACCATCTAAAGTCACTGGATCAGAATCAATCGCTTTGATTTTTTTCAACTGAAGACAGTTTGTGATATTATGTTACCGTTATTCACAGTTTAGAATGCCCTTTGCCGTTTACCCTATATAATTAGTTCTTCGAGTGACTCGTGATTCGTCAATGAGCGAAAATAGACATACATGGCTGTGGAAATAAAAGGGAATATTTTCGAGATGTGTACTCTGGTTTTTACGGTGTGCTCAATCTTTGTGTTTGTATTAGTAAACCGTTGTTCATCTAATCTGTTTCTTAATCAGTTTTCAGATATTGTGAAACCGTGTGTGTCTCGTGAGTATGGCGTAGTGATCTATCGAGTGTCGAGTCGTTAGAGTCTAATTATTTAGTGCGTCAAATCATATTATTTATTATCAACTGCATAACAGCGAAAACCGAAGATTTTCAAAGTATTAACAGTAATATGTAAAAGACTAATGTATTACAGTCGTAAACATCACAGAGAAGGTTCAAACAAAAAAACATACATATAATACGTATTTGCACTGTTGAAAGGTCCCATAATAGGATGAAACGGTCGTCCAGAGCTCCCAAGTTTTCAATGGTGGTCTAACATCAATAGATTCATGATCTCAATCAAAAACTTAGTAATCTCCACAACCCCATACTGATAATACGTATTTGTTGGGAAAAACTTCCATACTATACTTTCTTCAAAGTATACATTTGTCTATATAGGAAGTTATTCAATGTCACTAACCTATTAGAGCATTTTCGTGTACGATAACGTGTACCAATCCCATTCGTTCGTGAACAAGCGGACCAGGATGTATATTGGTGTGATCTTTGATTGGTTTCTATTTTCTGAGGTTTCAAGTCGATACATTCACCATGAAAACATTCCTAAAGGGAGAAAATGATATTAAAGCTAATTACTCTAATATTGCTTGTACAAAGCTTTTACGCTTTATCACATGGAATCAATTCAAAACTTCACGTCAGATCCAAACAATAAAATAAAATCAAACTTCGGTATGATTGAAGGTTAGTATACTTAGTATACATCCACTGCTAGTCACTATCCATCTTTACATATAATGCTTGTGAATTAAGACTATATCGAGGCAATACGCACAGTATGCACAGATGCCAATAAGAGACTGATCAATTGCAGTCCTAAACATCAATGTGAAGACTCAAACAATCATTTACTTATTTGGTTAGTTGTGAAATCTGTGTATCATTGGAGCGGGGAGCTATTAACACTAATCAATAAATATCTTAACCCATGTTTACGATTTGCAACCACCGTAACAAATAAATTGAAATTAAATTACCGAGTTTTATATGCTTGTGCCTTCCCAACAAGTTTATCATATGAGTGGACTAAAAATCAACCCCGTTACCATCCTGATGTAATCACGTGGTCAGAATTCTAACTTGTAATGATAAAGAACCAAAACATGTGATTTGGATTTTATCGATTGAATTTTAGACTAATAAGTTCCACACACATGTCTGTCTTACTAAAAGTTTTGCTCAAGGTCATTCATCGAAATATTAATTTGTGGAGTCGATTTTCTCACCTAAATCAATGTATGAAAGACAGACACGTCAAAGCATGATTGTAAGGTATGATCACAAATACTTATGGAAGTTATCCGGCCATAATCTTGCAACGGGTTCAACACTTTCTGTCCGTTTTGTAGATGAATCAAGTGTATAAAATAACTTCTAACGATTCTTCAACTTGAACTTATCCAATACACTTTATTCGTCCACACAAAGTGTCGGGTGTGTGGTACAAATTCACAGCCTGTCAACTTTAGCCAAAACATTTCGGAAAATACCATCGCTTTTGAATGATGAGTTCTATGCCAATTCTAGTAACAATAAACACACTTAATACACTAAGTAAAATTTAAAGACTTCCTAAACAATTCATACCGATGTGAAGGCTTTAAGCATTTTATTTTTCGTACACTATGAGTACTTCAAGAATTTCAGTAGTTCAACAAATTCTTTGTTGTATCAATGCTATCGCACCTTTGTCTAATTCCTTACTGCTTATACCTTAGGATTGGGAACCAGTTCAATTTTTAAGACGCAAAATCAGAAGATGAAAGACTAGTATAACTGAAAAGAGTTTCAATCAGTTAATTTCTACCAAAGTAATATGGCTAACTATGCACTACATCGTAAAAGGAAATTCAAACGTAAAAGCGTAGTTTTGAACATCGAGTCAAAATGGTTTATACTTCATTAATCGCAAATTATCAGGTTAATTAATGCACAATTTATAGCTAATTAAATAATTTATACAACAGCGGTGAAACTGTAATTTATGGACGACCTTTGAGCGACGCTGAAGTGACCTTGAGGTTGGACACCTACTGATTAGAACTAAATGAAGGTTATTAAGTAGTTAGAATTGTCATTTACAGTTGGTGGTTAGGGTTAAAGATTAGATTTCGGATTTTCATCACGAACTGACATAAACTATAATGCCAAAACTCTAGCCAAATGGATGAGTGAATTTCGAGCCAACATCCGAGACGTATTATCTTATATCTGATTGGTTCGTCCATAAATTATAGTGTCGCCTATACAGCCAACGGAACGTGTATTTGTAGATGCATAAGGAAACATTTTAATATCCAGGTTAACCAATCGCCTGTCTTTAAATACTTATATTCGTCTCATTAAGTTTTTATCAATATGAATCAGCGTTTCCAATCATCAGTGTGTAAAGATCAGCCGTACACTTTGCCATCACCATATTCATATGAATTTTATGATGAGACGAAATATGAAACTTAATAATTTAGTTACAAATATACATTTTGTAACGTCATCTATAGTGCTAAAATGTTCTGTGTCCATTTGGGTGAATAAATTTCGCTCACAAATACGCCTGAGGATACTTGATTAATTCATTCAGAAAATGTACTACCACTAGGTTACAGTTTGTTTCAGAATAGGGGGTCTAGGATTTAGATTTAGGAATAGTATTGATTCGCTTGTTGTATGAAATCTAAAGATACAGAATTAAGTATTCGAAGTTCTGGTGAGAAGCCGTGACCAGTGGAGCTAATCCATGTCGGGCAGAAACAGGTGTCTACCTCAGTACAATGGAAGATGGTTGCGCAACTTCGTGGATTGGTTGAGGTTAGACATTAAGACCATTGAATGCCGGCTCAGTGATCCAGTAGGTTAAGCGTTCGCGCTCGAGACTGAAGGCCCTGGGTTCGAATTTGGCGAGCGGGATTGTGGATGCGCACTGCTGAGGAGTCCCACAATAGGACGAAACAGCCGTCCAGTGCTCCCAGGTTTTCAATGGTGGTCTAACACCAATCGGTTCATGATCTCAATCAAAACATTTACCACTATTGTTTTTACTCTATGTTAGCGAAAAGCATTTCACTATTATTTTAAACGTTTTGAACAATGTACAGAGGTATTTTTACTTCTTGTTATTCATGATATTTGAATTTCGCTCAAAATCCGAAAAGTCACATTCTCGATTCTGATTAGTTCGTACCTAAAGTATACTTTTATTACAATCTTTTGTGCAGTTATTTTAGAAGTACTGAAGTAACAATGATATACGTTTGGGTAGTTGACCAGAAGAGATAGCTAGAAGTAGGTACAATTTTAAAAGATTTATTCACTATCATTTAAGTAATAAAAAAACAAAATATAATCTTTGAAATCAGTCAGAATCAAATTGATTTGCTGTGTAAAAATTAGTTTTCTTACTTTTTTCTCACCACATGGAGTACCATCTAATAGTCCATGATTTAACATTTTATCACAATGATCTTTCGAACCACTCATTGAACACCATAACTCTTGACAGGCGTATTCTCCTACCTATTTAATTGGTATAATTATAAAAGTATTAGAAAGTGAGGTTATAATATTTAAATAGAAAATCACCATCCAGTTTAAATAATTAGATGGTTGTTGTTTGTAGACAATTTCCCGGAATTTCTGAACCAAGAAGATGTGAAAGACATAAAATCTATGTAATTAAATGGTGCTCAATTATATCTTCTATGTGACAATAGTCAGCTCGACCCCTATACAACATATTGCCTCAGAGTGTTCATAGATTCAGCTCAGCTCACAATTATATTAATTTGTCAATTATATTATATATTCAAGGGGTTGTTTTTATTATTTGAGTTTTGTACTGCTTTTGAAAATATGATGAGATTTACATAATTCATTTGTATCGGTTGTTTGAATCTTCCCATTAATATTTAGGACTGTGATTCATCAGTCTCTTTTTCGTAAATGGGCATTCTGTGAAGATTGCGTTGATACTGCCATAAAGTCACAAGCATTTTAAGCAGAGATGAATGGGGGCTAATAATAGAATCCAGGATGCATATTTTGTCCTATTGCGGTTCTAAACATCAACGAGAAGATTCAAACAACCAATACAAATGGTATCATGGCAACACTACAACTTATGGACGAATCAATGAGATTTAGGATCGTGTATTGAATTTCAGTGCGAGTATCATTTATCCATATGGATATATAGGGCTTGGTAGAAAAGTAATTTTGAATGTTTTTAAACGTGCAACGTGTTATCGTGTATATCTTGGAGTTGATATTTCTCAGCTTTATGCTTAAATTTAGCAATTTCATTAATACCCGTGAATTTTGAAAAGTCAGTTCAACCAGTGTATTCTTTTTGATAAGAAACACGACAAACAGTACTGTGTTAGTATAATACCAAACAAATAATTGGTCGTTGGAGTAAAACCTTATTAATTGCAGCGTAGAAGTTATGGAAGACGACTCCAGTTCCAAATTCACCTACTGTCAGATGTTTTTTCTTTCATATTCGTTTCAGTCTTTATTTATACAGTGGGTTCTGCATACCGTAAGAAGTGTTTATTGTAAGTGAATAGGACAGTAGAACACAATATGTAGGTTTAAAAAGAAATATATAACCCTGAGGTAATCATCAACCTGTTGTGCATATCATCGAAATATTTACACTTATACGACTATTACATTTGACACTTCCAACGAAACTTACTCCAGGACAATGTTGACTTATATTGGATCCAGATATAACAAAACATTGTTGATCAAGTGACCATTGCCAGCCAGGCAAATCAAAATTCATATATTCCTGTTTAAATATTGGAAAATCTTGAAGACAAGTAAATTTCTGTGTTCTTAAAGTGAAGAGGAAAGAAATGAACAATATATATGATCAACTGAAATCCCACAATGTGAGAAAGTCATATTCATAGGTGTTAGTAACCGGAAACTAAACTTATATAACTTTATTAGTGAGTAAGTTGTTAATGGATATTATTCAGTTTCACAGTTTAGATTAAAAACTGACCTTAGATAGTCAGTGATAACCAGGAAGCTGTATAAAGCTATTTCATCATAGTATGGGACTTCTCAACAGTGCGCGTCCATTGACTCCACTTTGAGTCTTATGACAAGTGCATAATTTTTTAAACTAATATGTCAGTATCTAATTGTGTATATTTCTGTCTCTAATCCGTTTGTGGCATTACGTAACCACCATCTAATATAACTGGTGGGTAATTGCCTGACGCCTGACGCATCTAAACGTGATTAGTCATAGCTCCTAGCTAGAACTCCGAAAATTACTTTTCGGAACATTTCATCAATGAAGCCATTTCGTATAATGTATTGACAAGTAATATAAGTCTACTGAAAAGTGAAAAAGTAGAAAGTCAAGTCGTCATATTATTACACTTGTACATTAATTTGACACTGAATACTTTGATTTGATTATTTATAATTCTATAGTTATACAACTTGAAGGAACATTTATGCATATGGAATACCAGACAAACAATTTTAATAATACTGGATAAGTTTCGTTATATGCATGGATCTGTGTTGTTTGCTAAACACATGAAAATGAGGAATAAATCAAATATAATACACACAGTTTATGCTGAGGGCTGAACTTGGAACTATCGGGTCTCATGAAAATCGTGAAGTTAATCAACCACCATCCATTTTCTCTGTATAAGTAAATTCACAATTTTAATAGGATGTAGTGCTTCATATGATGTCATTATTCAAGTAAAAATTAAATTCAAACAGCTTAAGTTTAATAAGTCTTCTAAATGAACGCTCATTTCGATTTCTTAACCGCTTCTAATAACCTCAGGTTAAATCCACAAGAGAAAAGGAACGATCTACGAAAAGAATGATTTACTTCAAGATTAGTTTATGTATAGAAAAAAAACACGGTTATTTATAGAGTTACACAGGATTTTGGGCTTCTACATTTTCTAGATGTTTCTGAGAAGATTTTACTCAGCACTGATTGATGAATAAGGTGTTGCCAAGCGTTTTCTAGGTCTCTATGAACTTTTCCAATGAATACTTTGTAACTCCCCAATAAAGGAAACAATTATACGAATGTAATCTTCATATGTAATTGTTTAGTAAAAAATGTAATTGTATTACCATCATTTAATAAGTATTCCATGTTAGAGTTTATTAATCTCATGTGTTCAGACTAATATACTGAAATATATCGTATATCAGATGGCTCTATATTTTATCGTTATGCTAAACTGAAGAAAACAAATAGGCCAAATCATTTTACATCATGCATGACAAATTTATGTGGCATACTCTGAATTGTTCGTCTATCTAAAAAAATTATTTTCTACTTTTTCGTTATCTCTGTTATTTTATTCAATTAAATATAAGATATAAGTGACATTTTTCAGTGAAGAGAACTACCCATCGGCTTTTCCTTATTATTTTGTCTATTTGGGTTGGTGAAATGTAGTTATTGCCTAATTCTGATCCTTTACATTGTAGGGCCAGCAAAATGTCACTAAGCCCTAGCCAAGTCATCCGGCAGTTGGGTCATTGAATATCGAGTAGATCATCGATCCTCATCAAGGTCAGCGACAACCAACGCGCATCAGTTAGTCGTATGCCATGGACTGGCCCCATGTGGTAGTGGTCTCACTTTCGCTTGTATCTACTTTAACTAATATATTTCTGTAATAACGTCCTCTGCGTTGTACAGTCTTCAAAGCATCTATGGTACCTTGATACGTCAATGGGGTAGTCCACGTAAGGTACTGACCATTAGGTGTGACTTCGATATTAGCTAGTTTGTCACACCATTCACGTCTAACTCGAGTAGGCCTCCAATCATTTCGACATAGATCATCTACGTTGGTGATCTACAACATACATATCTTTATGGTGTGTTCATTTCCCTAATCAGAAAAATCTTCCCTAGAATGTTCTAATCGTATTATCTCCCTATTATAAGTGAACGCCGATACATGCTGCTCACTATCAAAAAGAAAATTTATCCTTCTTTGTATTAAATTTCTCTGATTAATGAAACTCGACAATATTTCAATAGAAAATGTGTTATATTACTAAAAATAGCTTACTCAAGACCATTTTGAAGTACTAATCGTGTACAATCACTCCAATGATGGTTATGGCCTGCGGATAAAATTAATGGAGCCATTATATTTCCTGTGGATCCTGAACGATCACAACTATTTCCTTCACCATCATGTTCAACACCAAGACTAAAAAAGTGATTTCAAACAAACAAATATCTTGTGTAAGTTGAGTGTTCAACAATTTATTTTCTTAATTTTTAAGATAAAATGCAATCAGAAGGGGTTTTGTCGATATGATAGTAATTTTTTTAATGATTGAGATCATGGTGGGATCGTGGATGTGAACTGCTGAGGAGTCCCACAAAAAGACGAAACAGCCGTCTAGTCCTTCCAGGTTTTCCATGGTGGTCCAGCTTATATTGTTTGATGACCTCAACCATTAAAATAAATAAAACCCAGTGTTTTGCCTTAAATGGAAAATTACATCATTAGACGGATTTTTTAGTTCTATTTTCCAAACTAATCGTTAATCCAAGCAGTGTTCTCTCCTATTCCCATGTACTTATCAGAAGACTCGAAAATTCATAATGTTAACAATTTTGGAGAGTCGATTCATTACAAAACTTCTGGAATATTTACATGGCTGGTTAGAAGATACTTGTAGGAATTATTTTGTCCAAATATATCTTATTTTAGCATTTTGCATAAAATGCTGTCTAGTCACAGTTCACTAAAAGCAATAGTAGACGAAGGTACATCATGATCTTCAATACTTGATCGGATTCGAACAGCCATGGAAGATAAAATAAACTAATGAATTATAAGTGAGATTAAAAATAATAAAGTAATTATAATATTCACCCAAAATTGATCAAATGAAGATAGACTGTATTAAGATCATATTGAGTTAATAGTGATGTTCAAAACAAAATACAACTGGTCTATCGCCTAGCTGTAAATATAACTTGACTGTCTAGTTTCCAAGTAATGATTTCATTTTGTGCATCAATTTTCAACGTGGTGACTACTCTAAGCGGCATGACATTTAGTAAACTAATTGAAATACTGAACGGTTGTAAGTTGTTGACAGGAAACTCTGGACATAGGTTTTATACTAGCTGGTACTGATCATTGAGGTATATCCGTAATCTCAGGAAAAATAATGCTTTCTATGGGACTAGAATCCACATCACACAGCTTCAAAGTCTGAGACGTTGTCACTAGGCCATTCGAACGGCGAGCGACCTCCGGCAGTTGCTTGGACTAATGGCAACATTCCAACTTGATCAAAGAAATTCAATCAATGGTTAATTCACTAGACAAACATAGTAGTGATCACTTCTCAACAGTCTCAGTTCTACTTGAGGTCAATTGTGGTTCAAATAGCCTCAGACTGCGAATTTGGGCGGCATTGGTCTAAATCTCTTCAGGGGCATTATCTTTCTCAAGATTACAAGTACACTTTAGTGATAAGTGTCGGCCAACACGAAACCTTGTTCTTGGGTTTCCTATAGAATAACTTTCAGCCATATAACGCATGACTAGCAACACTAACATTCACTGAACCTCTTGAACTGTACATAACGTTTTTCTTAAACGTGCATTAGAGATTCTGATTTACACTTTAGTCAAGATTCAATAAAACAATTATATCAACATGAAGGTTTCGGATATTATTTAGTTTCATTCAGAGCACAGATTGACTTAAGTTAGACAGCCATTGAAAAACCTGGAAGTACTAGAAATCAGTTTCATATTAGCACGGAACTGATCATCAGTGAACATCCATATTCTCCCTATCGGGGATCGAACTCAAGACTTTCAGTAATAGGAATGAAGTAATTTTAAAACTAAATTTATGAAGATAAATGTTTCATAATTGCATTGTATTTTTTTCCACTTCAAATTACCTGTGCATAATTTCATGTGCAATCGGATAAGCTGAAAAAAATCCACTATCCTCTGCTAATGTACAGGAATACTGCATACGACACATTTGACTTAGTGGAGATATGCCTAATTGAAAATAATAGTATCAACAAATAATACAATTTATAATTAATTGATGATATATGATCTAATAGTGAAATATTATACAATATCCTGTTTAGGTTTAACAACTGGACTGATTTGTACCTCAACAGATCCCTATTTAGAAATAAATTCTATCTACGAAATAGTACTTTTGTGATGAACGAAAATACAAATGGGGACAAGCAAATGTATTCTATTACGACATTACAGAATATCTTGGTAAAATCTGAGAATCATACAGTAATACTTCATTTGCAGAATATCTATCAATTGTCTCAGACTTGATTGTTCATTCGTTTCCATACCAATTACTCTTTTCTCTTCGATTTCCTCAACCCTCTGCCGTCAGGCATTCCACTTTCGATTGGTGCTACATACTACTTATATCTGTCAACTTCAACAGCATATATCACAGTTTAACTGTTAGGTAATTCAATATTTTCAAAAGGGGTTTTGTGAAGATTTTAGAAATTTCACTGATTGAAATCATGAGTTGATCAGTGAAAATTCAATATTTATCACAATCCTGTGATTTTTCCAGCGATTATACATCAGTGTACCTAAAGTATTTCTCTGTTTATTTACATATCAATTTTATAGACTAATAATTAGTTTCCATGAACTTGTTATGATATTATCTAATACTAATGTCGATTGATGTAAGTAAAATGAATCAATTGTCTTAATTATCTTGCATAAGAACTCATGCATTTATGCATTCCCTAGAAACTAGTGCAATCGCAAGACGTGTATGTCCATCCAAGATATGGTTACGGTATGTAGACGATATTTTTATTATCAATAAACGGGATGGTTTAGAAGAATTATTTAAAAATGTAAACAGCATTTCCGAAAACATTAAGTTAACGAAGGAATTAGAATCAGTTGACCACAAATTAGAATTTCTCGATTGTTTGGTTGAACGTCGACACAATAATAAGAAGTTAAAAATAAATGTTTACAGAAACTCAACACATTCTGAGAGATACTCGGATTTTAATTCAGCCCATTCACAGAGCACGAAAATTAATGTAGTAAAAAATCTAATGAACAGAAGTACCAAGCTTGTTATAGATAAGGAAGACCAACGAACTGAATTGAATAAAGTATTTTCTACTTTTAGGGATAATAACTACCCAAAAGAGTTTTTAAAGAAGATTGTTAAAAATGAGAGAGAAACTAGACTAGAATGTATACGAAAAGTGTGGAAGTACACAGTAGTCATCCCATACCGTAGTGAAACATTGGAAGAAATCAAGCGGATTCTAAACAAACATGATATAAGAGTATTTTAGGACGAGTAACAACTTAAGATCGGCATTAGTAAAAGTTAAGGACAGGTTACCAAGGGAAGAACAACAGAACATTGTGTATGAGATCAACTGTGATGATTGTAATGCAGCCTATGTTGGAGAAACATCCAGACAATTGCATGTAAGATTGAAGGAACACAAACAATGTTTGAAAAATGTTCCCAAATCCTCGGTTGATTTGAAGAAATTTGAGAAAAGTCTGCAATAGCGTTACATGCATTAGAAACAGGACACAAGATTAATTTTGAAGGGACCAAAATACTTCAGAAAGGTTTTAACACCTATAAAGAAAGATTGACAGTAGAAGCGCTGTATATATGGGCGAACAAGAACAGCCTAAACCGAAAAGATGGTATTCAACTGGCGACTACCTGGCAAATTTAGTTATGACAAGTAATTTGAACCCTCTCTTTCTTCAACCTGTTTATTTCAGATTCATCGTTATTTTTGACTGACTTCAATGAGATTTTAGCAATACAACTAGGTATTCAGGACCTATCAGTTTCGCGCCAGGCCGCTTAACCAACTAGACCACTGAGCCGGCATCCAACAGTGTATTTGTTTGACATGTACATCGATGATTCATTAACAAATTGTTTCAACCTTGAACTTGAACTTTTATTTATTTATTCCTTCATATATCACATATCAACACAGAACATCAATAATAATTCTCACACATACGTACATACATACCTACACACTCACACACATACAGTTTGTTGTTTCAGTTAATTATTTCCATGTAGTTGAATTTTTCACATGATTTGTAGTTAACTGACTCATTTTATCCTATTTCACGAAAATCAACATTCAAATGTGATTGGTTTAACACAGTGTAGTTCTAGACATTAACACCGTCTTGATTTTGATTGTCACCCTGAAGATGTCCAGATAAGTTAGTTGGACGAAACGTTAGAACTATTTATATCTCAATCTCTGAGATTATGTAAAATATAATTTTAACATATTAGAGCATATGTTCGAATCTGATTCTTGGTCCTGTATTTGCTCATGATTTTTCTGATTGGTTAATAGGTTGTATTGGTTTCTATGTATTTGCTATTTGCTGATTGAACTGAGTACCAAGATTCTAATATTTCCTGCATCCAAGATTTCAACATTTTTCCAATCCAATGTATCTCCACTATTGTGGAGCAAGAATCAAGTTAAAGGGAGAGGGAGTTTTAAAAAGGTTTGCAGACAATGACATATTAAAGGTCAACAATAACCAATGAAGATCAAGATCGACAAGACAAACCACTAGTCATACGTGGAGAAATACAAATATCCAACTTTTATCTCTTTATTCTGACGATGTTGTTCGAGAGAACAATGAAAGCTCCACGATTAAACCATCCAGCTCAGAAAACGAAACGCCATCGAAACAAATCAATGTTAACATTTAATATAATATGCATCTCATCATCATCATCATCTAATAATCAATTTACAATTAAATTTTCATACACATAATCAAAAATATGACGAGTTTACTTTACATACCAGCTGCTTGTACAATATTTCCTGATAAAAACAAAGCATGATCATAGTTATAACGAACATAATGATGAGTTAAAGCCCAATTGCAAAATCTGTGAACAGAACGAATTAGCGATGCACCCCATAGAAGTTCATTTGACTAAAATTTTGGACAGAATACAATGTAACCAAATTTTAAAACTCATAAGAAATTTATAAATTTTTTCAACTTCTTAATTTATTCTGATAATAATCGTCTGCTAACTAATGACTGACTTCAAGAGGCATTTCCTGCCGTTCTAGTGAGAAGCCGTTACTAGTGGAGTTCAACCAGGTCTGTTGTGAGATATCAGCTCACGGCCGTTCAGTACTTCCAGGTTTTCCATGGCGGCCTAGATTCAATTGACTCATGATTTCAATTATTAATTTATCTTAGCTTGTGAATCAATAAAACACCAAATCAAACGACATCCACTTGGATCTTCTATAAGATTGAACTTATAATCTTCACTTTACTAATGAATTAGTTTAGTGACTTGAAGAATCTTAACTGTTACAAGTTAAGATGGGGATGTCCATTGATGTTTAAATTGGAAGAATACGAAATTTTCAGTCTAAAGTGGTTTTTCAACTGATTTCAATGTGTTATATTTTCCAATAAAGAATTCAATAATCACATTGGAATCTGTTTAACCTTCTTTTATGTGCAAACTATTAATCAGCAAGATACAGTTATAATTATGAATATTTTTTCTTTGTTTAGCAAATGCTTCTTTCCATTCAAATAAGAACTGAATAATAAATATTCTACTCATAAGATTTTACTCATTCGTATTGAACCATACACCTTACATGTAAAGCATAAAATACACTTGATGTTTCATGAGAACTCAGCTTCATTTCTCCAGAGATAGTTTTCAAACTGAACTAATGTTAAATAGGAACTTTCGTCTAAATTTGAACTAATAGTTTCACAATATTTGGGCGCCGAGTTAATGTGAAACATTAAAGAGAAAGGATGTATTTGTAAAATCTCAGCGAAAGAATTTGAAGTTAATCCAATGTTATGGAGATAACTATAGAAAAGAGAAAAAATGTGTTTTGTGGTTTATTTCGCTTCCTTCAATATATCGAACACTTACTTATCTACGTACTTGCGCTTGTTACCCCTAGTGTAGCAGGATTATCCAACCACACCTCTACTGGACTCCTCTTTATAGTTGTTTCCAAGTGCTGCGAATGCTTTCGATGTCTGCCACCAGTTCCCAATACTGTGTTATTTAGTCTTTCTCTTCTTTTTTCGACTTGAGGATTTCAAGTTAGGATTTACCTTGTGATGTAGTTTGATGATGTCCTCAGACTTTATCTTATACACCTCCAACGTGGTTTACAAATTTCCCTCACTTGTACCTCTCTGATGATGGTTGTAGTAGTTCTCCAAATCTCCGTTCCACACAACAGAACTGTTTTGACATTTGTATTGAGGATTCTGACTTTGATGTTGGTTGACAGTCGTTTCGAGTCACATATGTTTTTCAGCTGTAGGGATGCTGTCCATTCTTCTCCAAGACGCTCCTTCCGACCTGCGTCAAATCCCTCTCGTTCATCAATGATACATCTCAGATATGTAAAAGTTTCCACTTCTTTCAGAGCTTCTTCATCAAGCGTGATTTTATTGGTGCTCTCAGCGTTTATTATCAGGATCTTTCTTTTTTGACTGTATATATTGAGGCCTAGTGCTGTGGAGGCTGCTGCCACACTGAATGTCTTCACCTGTATTTGTTGGTGTGACTAGGATAGAAGAGCTAGGTCATTTAAGACATTCAAATTGTCTAGCTGCATCAAGGCTGTACAATGAATTTCATACAATAAGAAAAACATTAGTATATTTGTAGATCTTACACAAGAAGACTTTAGAGTCTTCTCCACGTATACACTAGCACTAATTCAAGGATATTGTTGTATAGTAACGAGTTCCGTTCAGTTAATTGTTCAGTATTAATCTGTAGTGTCAAGATTTTATCTGTGCACAACCGGTCCTTGTGGAATCCGACCTTTTGCTTTCGAAGTTGGACGTCTTTTGAATCTTCCAATCGGTTCGACAACACTCAGTTGACAACCTTTCCTGGTACCGAAAGTAGTGTGATCCCTCTGTAGTTCTCATATTTGCTCAGATCTTTCTTCAGTATATTGATGAAGTATCTTTCTCTCCAGTCTGTCAAAACTTGTCCCTCCTCCCAAATCCTTTAAACAGAACATTCAGGATCTTTCCAGTTACTGTTATGTCTGACTTCAGTGCTTCAGCTATTGCGTTTTCAGATCCTTCTGCTTTCTCATTCTTGATTTGTCTAATAGTGATGCTAATTTCTTCTAATCTTTAAGCGGCAACATCTAGATGATGGTCTATGTGTGCTGCTTCGATGTCCAGTGGGTTCAGTGTGGCTTGTTCATTCAATAGTTCTTCAATATGTTTTACCCACATATCCCAACGTTCTTCAATCTCAGTGATTGGCTTACTTTCTTTGTTTTTGACTGGTCGCTCTGGTTTACTATATTTCCCTATCACTTTCTTCGTTATGTCACATAATTGTTTCATATTTCCTTCTGTTGAGGCTTTTTCCGCTGTCTCTGCTAGATCTTTCACGTATTTCTGCTTGTTGGTTCTAATGTTCTTCTTCACTTGCTTGTTTACTTCTTGTGCATTCAGTATGTGCCTTGACTTTCTCTATTCTTGTTAGGCTGTTGTTAATTTCCGTCTTTTTGTCTTGCTTTCTTGATACTTGTTCAGGGTTTCGATGGAGATCCATTCCTTGTGATGATGCTCATTGCGGTACAAAATCTCCTGACACGTTGAAGTTAGTGCTTCATTGATTCTCTTCCAGGTGCTCTCCATAGTGGTTTCTTCTTCTTCGAGTAGATCTTGTAAGGCTTCAAACTTGTTGTTGACTGCCAGCTGTCTTGAATTCGTTGAATCTGTCAGCATCTGGAGGGTAGGCTGTGTTGAATCTTTTAATGCTATTTGTCCAGTTGTCCATTGCTTCTTTAACTTCAGTTTCTTCTTGGCAACCATCAGGTGGTGATCTGAAGTTATGTCAGCTCCTCTCTTTGTTCTCACGTCTTCCTTGAATCTTCTGAATTGTTTAGTGATGCGTCCCAACCTCGCTAACTAGAGAGAGATCTGGTTCAGATGAGGGAAAGGTATATTCTGTAAGCAACCGGAAACACGAACAACAACAAGCACAAAAGTCAAGCGTATATATACAACATAAAAGTGTCCTTGGGAAACGTCACAAAATAGCATACTAAAAGAGGCAACCAACCAATGATATTTAGGGTCCTTTCAAGTGGGAAGTACAGTCTGAAATTAAAAATGAGCACTTTTGGTCCAAAAACATGAAATACAAATTTTCCAAAAAAATTACAGGAATAAGACATTCATCAAGTGATTTCTGGGGATCGAGCATCCCCAAAATTTGCTCAGTACCACATAGGCCTAATAACTGTCTACAACGAATAACTAAAGAGGTCAAAGAACTGTTTAGTCGTAGGAAAACGCATTGAAATATGTCTATCGCTGCAGATTCTGAGCAGTAAATATACACTTATTGTAAGACTAAGAACGCATGTAAAGCGTTGATAAGTAGGGCTAGATTTCCATTTGAAATAAATTTGCTTAGGGATTGTGAGAGTAGTTTGAAAAGGCTGTTATCGTATACGAAGAGGCGATCTCAGAGAAGTGATGGGATCCCGCTTCGTTTGATCAGAGAAGGTTCATTGATATTAGCAAGAAATGATGTTAAAATAGCTGAAGCTTTATCAGTTAAGTGTTCCCTGCCGACGATGGTGAAAAAACCAAAGATTGATTTTACTAATGGTAGCTTGTTGATGAATTCTGTGGTTATTGAGAAAGGAACTGTCTTACGATTACTCCAACATCTTAAGGCATATGAATCTAGTGATTCTGACGATATTCATTCTAGGATTTTGAAAGCTCTGGAGAATATGATTGCTGAATATCTGGTAATCATGTGTGATGTGTCTTTTAGGCAGTCTAAGCTGTCAAGAGACTTCAGGGATGCAGTTATCAGTAACGTCGGTGAGTAGAGACATAGTAACTGCTGACTAGTATAGTCGTCAAACTAATGGAAAAGATTATTCGGATGGCTATTCTAAACTGTGTGAAAGAGAGCAATCCTCTAATCAGGGAGCAGCATGGTTTTAGGAAAGGCGTTTCATATTTGACAAATTTTCTTATTGGAAGTGGTGGTTGAACTAGAGAGAAAGACATGATGATTCCGGTAGATGATATTTTCAAACATCTGAGTAAGGCCTTTGACAAGGTCTATTATCTGGGACTTAAATTGAAACTGGGTAGTTTTATAATCTATAACGAAACCAGGAACTGGGAAGGTGAATTTCTTAGTGATAGGAGACAGTGGGTATGGGTATACGGCACTTTATCTATAGGAAGTGGGGACCCCAGAGTATAATTTTTTGTCCTCTTACCTTGTTTTATGTAAACGATTCATTAACTGTAACAAAGTCATCTGTTACAATCTTTAAAGACTTGGAAACAATTTAACTTGATATTAGTTGAGATAATATTGTGGGATGACCTAAACTCACTGGTTACATTGATCTATAGGTGGTAAATATAAGCTAATTCTAATAGACATTTATGTAGTTTGTTGCTAATAGTAAGATGATTTAGTAAAGTAAGTGAGGTGATTAGGTTGTGTGTTTGGTCTATTATGCTTGATGATGAGGTGAAAGGACGGATAAGATTATGAGTTTAGCCGACCAGAATACACGGACTAATATGCATGCCATGCCATGCCATGCGAAGTACAATCGTGAGTAGTGTATTTGAGAAGAAACAGAAAGAACAGGAATAACAGAAAGGACAGAATGAGCAAATAGAATTAACGACTTTCCTTCCTTTCGTTTCATTTCCTATTTTAATATAACAAACACAACATGGGGTTTCAGATGGCTCAGGCTAGTCCACTTGGCCTCACCTGTCGTGCAAGCAACACGATATGCCTATCATCATATTGTTAATGAACCTTCTGTTACCAGAAGAATCACTAACCATAACCCAACAATGCTCAACCACATCACAAACCACCAAAATACACAACACCATACCACAATATCACCATTTGCAATCTACTACACAAACATACACAAACCCCCTTCTTACATCCATCATACCACTGACAGCCACAAATCCAATCTGAATATATGCACAAACATATCTAAACAAACAATATTGAGGCATACGAGCATGATTCACCAGTTCGTCTTCATCACTACGACATGCACTTCATGCACTATTGAAATATCTCTAATTCAGTAGGCAGAGAATGTGATAGAAGAAAATTCTCTTGACCATTCCATCAAATACCTGATTTCATACAACACACATACAACTGAACTAGCGCACTCATCTACGAGCACCAGTCATGTCGTTGCCACCACTTCCACACTTTCATCAGAACACTTAACTGACCGGAACCCATCTGTATTTCCGTTCATGTTGTTGATGAGGTTGTGCTTTACATCTATTATTATTATTATTATTATTATTATTATTATTATTATTACTATTATTATTATGCTAGAGGTTCTAAATCAACACTTCTCACTAAAATCAGCAACACTTCCTACATCGCATTTATTATCATCTATGTGCATTTATCTACTCCTATTTCTTATCCCTATGGTTTTCATTTAAATATATTATTTGTTAGTGTATTTATTATCACATAACCTTTCGCATTTCCGTCTAGTTTTTTGTTATCAATCACCAGTTGTTATTACCGTCTTCCAATTTTTCCTTAATTTTTTTATATATTATTATGATATCTATATTTTTTCATACTTCCTTTGTATTTGTCTTTGTATCAATTATCAGAAGGGGTTTGTGGAGATTTTTAGAAATTTTCACAGATTGAAATCATGAGTCAGTTGAAGCTAGACCACCATTGAAAACCTGGAAGCACTGGACGGCCGTTTCGTTAAGATAATCCGTGATTGTCTAGCAAGTGTAGAGAGAAATGCGGTTGTGTCACATACAAAATGAAATAGTTTTTGTTGTCAACTTCCATTTTACCCGTCTTTCGACTCTATGGTCGTGTTTGTGTACGTTGCTATATTATGAATATCTAGTTCGAAATGAGTTGCTGGAATTTGAATACTAGTGTATCAGCTGATTTAGTCAGACCCAGTTTACAGCATTTTTCAGTAGACTAATATTTCTGTTAGTCAACTATAAATACAGTGGTATAGTTTCAGAAAAGTTTATTATAGAAAAAGCTTTTCTCTAATGATTTGCCTTCAGTTTTTTCTCTTCAATTTATTCATTCGTTCAGTATTAATAAATCTTTATTTACTAAAAGAAGAACGATCAACTTACTTCAGCTTCACTAACCCATATTATATCTTGTACAACTAGACTCATATTCACACCTAAAGATGGATGATGAAATAATTCATCAGTCTAAAAAAATAGAACAAAACACAAAAGTAAAGTAGGTCACTTGTTAATTGTTCAGTTATCGATGGCTGAAGTTATCCGCCATGTTTTCAATACTCAAGATACGTGCAGTATTCAGAACTTGTGGGAATCTTTCCTACCCATTTCGCGTATAAATACTGCATACTGAAGTGTGACTGTTATTGAAGAATTTAGTTTAAACATTTAGCGTTATCTGCAGCTGACTGTTGTGAGCACGTCAGGGTAGTGAATCTCGACAAGGCAGATGAAAACCGAAAGTATGGTAAAAATTAAGTCTTGTCATAAAATCTCGTATATGAGTGATTCACTAAATGAACAGGAATTAGCCATAGTGTTGTATTTAACATTTTAATTGAACATTGGAAACGTGGAGGATCACTTTAACCTAGATATTATACCATATAATGTTTTTAATCTACTGTCTTCTAGTTTCCATATGTTATATACAGTGGTATAATAATCTAGTGAAGAAAATTCCATTTTCAACAAATTCAATTCAAGTTAAGCAATCTTACAAAATAACGTATTAAATTACAGTTTGTTACATCTACATATACTTACCTGAGATGAATATATAAGTGTCTCTTACTCATTAATGAGGGACTTATAAATTAGGAGAAACAATTATACAAACTGTGTATGATTTTATTCGTGTTCGTGCACTTCGTAAATGCTTATCCATCATTTTATTGTTTTAAAGGTGAAAGGAATTCCACTTATCAGTATGGGGTTGTGGAGATTGTGAAATTTTTAATTAAACTCATGAATTGACCAGTGGAAACTTGAAAGCACTGGACGGCTGTTTCGTCCTAGTATGGGACTCCTCAGCAGCTTAGGCCAGTGGAGTTAAACTATATCGAATGTGTGGCAGTTACCTACCGAAGACAATGGAACATGGCCGCGCAATTTGGTGGATTGGTTGGAGTGAGACGTTAACACCGTCGGATGTTGTTCCAGTGGTCTAAAGGTTGGGTGTTCACACGCGAGACCGAAGATCAATCGACTGCAAGAATCTCAGTCACACAAGAGGTCAACCGCTGTTCAAATGGCATAGTGTTGACGCTCCGGACTCTGAAGCTGAGTGATATTGGCTCATATTCTACCGAGAGTATCATTTCCCTTAATATTACAGTTACATTATGTTTGAAAGTGACAGCCAGCATAAAACCTATATCGTGAGTTATATATCGACTACCTCCAGTCACTCAACAGATATAGAAATACACGGAAACTTATATATTTTATAACACGTTGAATAGATCTGTTGTTTGCTAATTCAAGTCATCAATAATCCCTCTGTTTTAATATGATTGATAATCTTAACATCTTTGTGTGAAGCAATAATCTCTGAAGTCAAACAGTTATAATGGATGATGACTACCGCGTATATTTAAAAAGTACCACCCATTAGATTGAAACTTGTTGAAATGAAGAGTTTTCATACTATCTAGGGGACGTTAAGACTAGATATTCAATTATTATCGGTACACGGAGAATGCACATTATTCGAGCATATGAACAAGGAAAGATAATTAGATCATTGACATCCTAATTATACATATATTTTTACAATTTATTAGGGTTAAACATCATCAGACATATTATGGCCTGTTAGTGTTGCCGAAATAACAAGTATTATTATGACATTTCACACTTCACTGACCATTGAAATGTGATAATATACATCAAGTGTTTATATGCTTATTTAATCGATTTAAGTGTTGAGATGGTGGAGAAGATTTGTAGCTCAGGTGGGTGATTTTGGTGGAGTTTTGTTCTCTGAGCTGGATGGTTTGGTCACGGAGCTTTCATCGTTCTTCTGAACGACATCATCAGCACAAACTTCAGGTAGAAGTGAAGTGTTCGAATTTCTCCATATGTGTTTCACAGCTTGTTCTGTGCACCTCGATGTTGATTGGTTCTTGTTGACCTTAAATTTGTCATTGTTTACTTCTTTGTTTTGGTTGTGTCTCCCATTGGTTTGATTTTTGTTCCTATATTTATGCATGATTTTCCTGATTGGTTGATAAATTGGATTGATTTCAATATGTTTGTTGATTGCTGATTGACCTGAGTGCCAAGCTTCTAAAAATTCTCTGGTGTTTTTGGAGTTCCCTCTGTCTAAGATTTCTACATTTTTCCAATCGAATGAGTGTCCGCAGTTATCCACGTGTATTGATATAGGTGAGGAGATATCATGGCGTTTGACTGCTAATTGATGTTCGTGTAGGCGAAGGTGGAGGGGGCGTTCGCTTTGTCCGATGTAGTGTTTTTCTCAGTTGGCACAATTTATTTTGCAGATGATGTTTGATTTGTTTTCCTTTGTTATTTCATCCTTTGGTTTGCATAGGATTGATTGTAGTGATTTTGTCGGTTTGTGTGCCACAACTATCCCGAAGGTTTTCAGAAGTCTCGTTGCGGTCTTTGATATTCCTTGTATGTATGGTAGGGTGATGTGTCCTCATAGTCTCCTTTTCACCCTTCTTCCTGATATGGTATTATAATTGTTGAAGTGTCGTTATTTGTTCATTGTCAATCTACATAATCAAGTTGGATCAAAGTTTGTATTGAACCAGTTTCCTACTACCCTCTCTTTGAATCGGAATATTTCAAAAGTTATAACACAATGATTAAAATGATTTAAGCTAACGACTTAGAAACTATAAAATTAAGCTACAAATTAAATACATCATAACGAACCATTCTCATTAATGTTTTCACATAATTTTCTGCTATTGTTTTATTCGAGAAACGATTCATTACTGTATGATCAGCAAATACCAATGTTTCAATCCAATAATTTTGTTCACCTAAAAAACATGGCAACCACATTTGATTGAAATGAATATCTGATGAAGATTGTTTTTAAATTTCTTCTAATAACTTCATAAGTAGGTGGAAATTGTTTGTAAAATAAATCAATTATAAAGACCTATTGGAAGGAAATTTAACGCTGCCAACTCGATACTATCCTCTCAACTAAATGAGTACTTATACAATAAATCAAGGATGGACTGTTGATGACGGGTTCCTCCATGGGTGTAAATCACTTTAACTGTTTCTGTGAAGTCAGTTACATATACAATACTCAGAAGGTTTTATTTTTGACCGCTTGTAAATATTTACCAGCGCGGTTGGGAAATAAAGTTATGAAATTTATTCACAACCCATTCCTTTTCAATTAGTGTGCAGTGAACGTTATACTAAAATCGATTAAGTTTTCTCTGTTTTATGTCATGTTCCAAGCTATCTACCGAAAAGCGAAAGATTACAACTGTGTAGCTGAAGTCGTAGGGATCGACTTCTGAAGACTAAGCTTATGTATCCAAAAGAGGTATATATATACATATATACATTATTCTTATTCTTCCGTTGTACTATTTAAACTTTGATTAATTTTAATTTGGTTATTTATTCTCTGAAGAAGTGACTTACACTAAGTCACGAAACGTCAGGAAATCTAATTTTCCTACTCACTGGGATATTACAAATATATTATTTATTTATAACAACCTATCCAATGCTCAATTTATTCGAAATTATCAAATCAAACCATGGTGATGATACCTCCAAAAGAGGTATGTTCATCCTCTGTGTTTACCTTGGTCCACAGTTGAACCACCATATACCTGGAGTGGACGTTGTAAACCACTAACCCTCGCCAGTTTCATTTATGCTTATATCCGCTCTCTCCCATTCTTACTTTACACACTCATCTTTTACAATCTGCATAAACGTCTTATCACACTTATCTTAGCAACGCATCGCGTATTACATATTATAATCACGCAACTTTATTATTATCATTATTATCACCATAATAATAATTATTATTACTGCTAACATGATTATTATTATCCCCGTGAACTAACAAAATTTCTAAAATTTTCATTTTATTCACATGGTTCGTATTATTTGACACCTTACAACGAATCATTCTGACCCTTTGTAGATGATCTTTCTTATTTATAAATGATACAATTTTAAAGCCTTTATGCCGAAGTCGATGGATAAGTTCATCATGTTTTACTCATCACAATGTCTAGATTACATATACATGACTTATTTTGACCTTAGTAACCCAATACACTAGTCATAGACTTACAACTTTAGAAAATGATGATGAAGTCACTGGACACGGTTGTTCGCTCTAATATGTTCTGAACTTATACAAAGAGTATTCGTAGAGATGGATAGTACTTACCAGTGGAATCCAGGACGTGCGTTTCGTTCTATTTGGGACTCGTCAGCTGGATGTGCCTGCATTCCAGAGTTGATGTTCACTCCCGAACTCAAACCTAGTACTGTTCGCTTCAAACCCCATTGCGTTATTAACTTAGCTATTATTCTTTACAAACTATTCATGTACGAAAGCTGTTTTCTGACTGATTAACAAGTAGCCGCAATAGGTCAAAGTTGATTTAAACTCGTCTCTTTACTATAACCTTATCGTTGGCTAATGACTTTATTTCCAGAAAAAGCTTATCCGGTTATGGTTTAAAAGACAGTAAACCAATCACCACTAGTTCGGTTATTTAAGTCAACAACCCAGTGATAACAGTTTAAAGTTCAAAGCTACCAAATGTAAATCATAATCTATAAGGATGAATACATTTCTTCATAGTTGTTAATCGGCTTTATTATGGAATAATATCAGGTATGAGATTTAATTACTCAATATTAGACATTTCATGCAACTTTATCGTATCAAAGGGTACTTGAATCATATAATTTTACTCAATATATTTGAAAAAAAGTTGAGAATTATGTGCATCGAATTAACTTACGAACTCTGCAGTTAATATAAATAATTGTGACTTATTTCGTTACTCTAACAACTCTTAAGACCACTGTATCTATAACCAATTCACTTCTTCAATTCCTATTATTTCGATTACCTCAACTATCAACTCTAAACCTCCTCATCAAGTGTCAACATGTCCACCGATTCTATTGAGCGAAATATTGTCCCAAGTATACTGAACCCTCGCTTCAATCTATACATTGGAGCTTCCAACGTAAGTAGCTTATGCCAAACCAGCTAGTAGGCCTCCTTAGCTATAATCCTAGAATCTCGTACCAATGATGTATGCTGTGTCACCGAAACATGCATACAGGGTTCTAGTGTGGCCATTCACTTGGCCTTACCTAACCAAAACGGGGAGCCAACGAGATATACTCTCCGTTTATCTAGTGAATTGGCGGCAAATTCTCGTGGACTGGTGGGTGTAGGCATAGAACTAAGCATGAGGACCTAACAAACACTTTTAAAATGGATCCCTGTTAACAGTCACCTATGTGCTGTACGGCTAAATGGCTTCGTAAGAACTCGAGAGCATAGGGACACTTGTCGTTGCCTTTCCATTATTTCTGCCTACGCTCCCTTTGACTTTAGCCCGGATGAAGTGAAAGATGAATTTTACGGAAAGTTTTCTGAGCTTCTTCAAAAAGCTAAACACTCAGACATAATACTCGCAGCAGATGACTTTAATACCCAGTTAGGTAGCTTAAACCAAACAGAAAGACATTTAGACGGGTGTTTTGGTATTTCGGTTCAACGAACAGATAATTGTGATCGTCTGCTACAACTTTGCCCGGAAAATCGTTTATTTCTAACAAATACTAATTTTAATCGTAAGGAGAGAAATCGTCTAACATGGCTACCCCACCCACTAATCCCAAACAACCTGAATGGAACATTGAAGTGGCTCCCCGACCCTAATTGATGTTAGAAAATCCATAGCTATTCTGAAATAGGGAAGAGCAACTGGTCCAGATGGATTGGCTCCAGAGATCTTTAAGGATAATGGTCCAGTTTTAGAGATTAGGCTGACTAATATTCTAGCTAAAATCTGAGAACTGGACGTATTTTCATCTGACTGGTCGCAATCACTGATTGTCCCAATATATAAGAAGGTGTCAAAATCATCCTCTGATAACCATAGAGCGATTAGTTTGACTAATATAGCATCTAAAATATAGCCTCAATAATTATCGGACGACTAACTAAGACTCGTGAACTGCAAACACGAGAAAATCAGGCTGGCTTCAGATCTGGTCATGTTTGTATATTCAGCATTCGTCCTAGAAAACAGGCATGCTTATCGGCGTCCGACAGTGGTGGTCATTCTTGACTTAAAAGTAGCATTTGACTCTGTTGATCGAGAGGTTCTGTGGTAGTGTCTGTCATTGAAAGGTGTGCCTCAGAAATACATAAACCTTGTGAGGGCTCTTTACTCGAACACTGTCAGTCGATGGAAACTGATTGTGCAACCTCAAGTGATATCCCGCAAAGACGTTCACTATCTCCATTTTCGTTTAATTTCATCGTAGACCTATTTCAGGAAACAAGGTTCTTGTAGTTTGAATTCTCGGAAATTGATCTCCTACTATGAGGTCCACCTTTTGACTCAGAATACACAGATGACATATTCCTGTTTGGCGAAGATGCTGATAAAATGCAGAGTCTTTTGGCAGCACTCAAAATGTTTGGGATGCTCTTTTCCTCCTTTAAATGCAAATTATTGCTTCAGGACTGGCCTATGCCAACACATGAGCTATGGAAAGGGAGCAAATTGGTCGAAAGCGTCAACAACTTCACTTATCTTGGAAGTCTGATCAACCCTAATGGGTTGGTGTTTTACGAAATTTCGTCACAAATTCAAAAGGCTCATTCGGCTTTTACCAACTTACATCACCTATGGAGAAGGCGAGATACTCGTCTATCAATTGAAGGACGAGTATACTGCGCGATAGTTCGTTCTGTTTTAGTTTACGGCCGCGAAATATGGCCATTAAGAGTAGAAGACACTCGTAAGCTACTAGTATTTGATTGCTGGGATCACCGGGTAAGCAATAGTGAGGTTTAACTCAGGGTAATAGGGAATGATGGTAAATCAGTTGAAGAGGTTGGGTCACGTATTACTCATACCCAACCACCGATTACCACGACGCGCAAAGCTGACTAGTGTTGGTGATGGATGGAAGAAAGCTAGTAGCGGCCAAACCAAAACGTGGCATCGGTCCTTGAAGTCACTAACTTCAGATCTTAGCCATTTCGGTAGATGCTGACTAATTGGTTGGGGTCCGCGCAACTATCGTAACCAATGGTTGGAGACTGTGGGTGACGTGGCTCAGGATCGACCACAATGACATTGGTGTATACACTCTTTGTCTTCTTTTAAACCGTGAAATTAAAACTGCTTTATACCTATCTTTCTGCAAGCTAAATCTTTTTCAATGGTTAAGAACATGAGTCAGTTGGAGCTAGACCACCATGGAAAACCTGGAAGCACTGGACGGCCGTCTCATCCTACTGTGGGACTCCTCAGCGGTGCACAGTCACGACCTCGCTCCCTGCGAGATTCGAACCCAGGACGTACTGGTTTCGCGTGTGAGCACCTAACCACAATAGGACGAAACGGTCGTCCAGTGCTTCCAGGTTTTCCATGGTGGTCTAGCTCCAACTGACTCATGATCTTAACCATTGAAATTACTGTAATATCCAGAAAACCCATCTGATGTAAAGCTTTTTCGCTGTATCGTATCGTTATATGCATTTTTTTTAATATATTACTACCATTGAATTAACTACTCCCATGAATTTGGCATTGATATTGTTGTTCCAGCGAGGTGTGGCAACTTGGACCGATGCATTTATGCACATAGTCCCATGTTGTAAATGATTGACTGACTGACTGAATGTAACGTCGAGAGAACGCGTTTTGTCTTATTTAAAACTTATCAATAGGATGTACTTTCATCTCGGTGTCGTTGCTCATACTAAGATTTGAATCGAGTATCTTTCATTTCAGATATCCAACACATTATCTAATCAACTATTGAGTTCAGACAACCATCAACGTGTTCAATAAGTGTGACGTTATTATTATTATTATTACGATTTGTATGATAATGGATAGTTTATTATAATCTTACCGTAATTATTCATTTGAGAATTAACTTTCTGTAATATTGGTTTCTTATAATTTGACCAACTTCCAAGTGTATTATTTGTAGATAAATGTAATTCATTTGTATTATTCATGCATAAAATTGTTATGAACAATAGAATTATTATTAATTTTTGATATATTGTTAATCTCCATGATATTATATGAATAGGAATAATGCTATTTAATGTAATCAATAAATTCATGAATAGTCCCATCATTATCTCATTAGTTGTTAAGTGATCAAAATGAAAGATATAGACAATTATTGATTATTGATAAAACTTCACACGAATTATATATTTATGTATCATTAAAGTCAAAGTGTCGATCAATAGAATGGACCATTTAGTGATATTTTTTATTAGTTTAACCCGAAAGGGTATTTCATTCGTTTAAATGTCCATATATATATATACAATAAATATTGTGCTGATATAGAACATGTCTGTAAAATGTTATGTTTACAGTAATCAACATAATTGTCATAGTCAATTTGACCGATATTCTCATAATCAGTTTTATTTATCTCGATATTCTCTAATTATTAGATTTATTCAGACATGAAAGTGAATAGTATAGTTTCATCGGTTATATTAAACTTGATTAAATTATTCGTGTATTGAAATAAGGAAGAAATATTTAAATGCCAGTTCACAATTTGTATTATTTCAAGGGATAGTGACAGTTGAAAGGCAGTATAAAGTAAGAGGAATGAGCAAAGAGAAAGCAACCAAAATAAATAGAAGAAAAACATGTTGAAAAACAATGATGACGAAAATCAGAAAAGTGAAACAAAAAAAAGAAAGTTAAAGCAACTTGAAATAAGCGATAATGACGAATGAGAGGCCAAGTCGTTATACATAGAAAATGATCAGGAAATAAACATTTCGAAAACCACATATATCGTTTGATTGTAACCGTGACAAAAATAAAAATGACAAGCTTTCATGAATAATGATTAAACAACAAGCCACGTCAATCAGAAGACGAATATGACAAGCAGCTTATTCTCTATTGTAAGATCAATAATGATGGATTATGTTATGACTGTTGTTTGTTTGTGGGACCGAATGGAACAGTATGGAATGGTAGATTATAGAAGGGAACGGATGCCTGTTACTAATTGCTGTGTCATTTCGTAGCAGATTAGTTGACATGCATGTAGTTTATTGTTAATAGTAAGATAATTTAGTGAAGTAAGTGAGGTGAGTAGGTTGTGTGTTTGGTCTATTATGCTTGATGATGAGGTGAAAGGACGGATAAGATTATGAGTTTAGCCGACCAGAATACACGGACTAATATGCATGCCATGCCATGCCATGCGAAGTACAATCGTGAGTAGTGTATTTGAGAAGAAACAGAAAGAACAGGAATAACAGAAAGGACAGAATGAGCAAATAGAATTAACGACTTTCCTTCCTTTCGTTTCATTTCCTATTTTAATATAACAAACACAACATGGGGTTTCAGATGGCTCAGGCTAGTCCACTTGGCCTCACCTGTCGTGCAAGCAACACGATATGCCTATCATCATATTGTTAATGAACCTTCTGTTACCAGAAGAATCACTAACCATAACCCAACAATGCTCAACCACATCACAAACCACCAAAATACACAACACCATACCACAATATCACCATTTGCAATCTACTACACAAACATACACAAACCCCCTTCTTACATCCATCATACCACTGACAGCCACAAATCCAATCTGAATATATGCACAAACATATCTAAACAAACAATATTGAGGCATACGAGCATGATTCACCAGTTCGTCTTCATCACTACGACATGCACTTCATGCACTATTGAAATATCTCTAATTCAGTAGGCAGAGAATGTGATAGAAGAAAATTCTCTTGACCATTCCATCAAATACCTGATTTCATACAACACACATACAACTGAACTAGCGCACTCATCTACCAGCACCTACTATCTCGTTGCCACCTGTAACTTTCTACAAATAGTAAGGATTAATATAGATTGATCGATATCCCAACCTTGCAACTGGAGACTGTAGACTGAAGACTGAAGATGGAGAAGTTGAAACAGTTTTAATAATTATTTTGATGAGTGTTTGTTTTTAGCAAGGTTCTCTTCTACATGGCGTATGGAGTTGCTAACTGCATACCCAACCATCCTTCTTTATCCGAACTTGGGATCGACAGAAACCCTAGAAGGGTTCCAGGTGGAGGAGTTATGTCGAACAAACACTATGCAAAAGATCAATTACTAAACCGGATAATGATGCATACGAGTCTTAACTATTTATATGATTTTTCCCTCTGATTCAGGTAACGACATGCTGTCGGAGACCTTGATTAGCTATATGAACAACTTCTGTCAGAAGTGTTCACTGTTGTTAATTTCACAGTCACTGTTGATTTTCAGATAACATCATATGAGCTGAGCACAGGCACAATATATTTGCATCACTCAGCCTATCAAACAGACATTGGACAACTACTTAGTCCTAATTTAAAATTGCACAACAATAGTGAAGGTGAATAATTGAATTGTGATTGATTATTTTTAGCAGAATCTTGATTACCTACTGTTTCAACTTCAAATAGAATAGAGAAATGAACTGTATTGAGGTTTGTGTGATTTGGTTGTTTTTTCACGGAGAGTGGGTAAGCTGTATTACGCAATCCGATTGTTGACTTATTGGCCTGTACTCCCTAGGGGACTAGTCACCTTCATTTTAAACAATCACACAACGATCTCCTGTTGACCAATGTTTCAGTGACCATAAATAATTGTCAGGATATGGTGGATACTGATTGAGCCACAAGCCACGTCAATCAGAAGACGAATATGACAAGCAGCTTATTCTCTATTGTAAGATCAATAATGATGGATTATGTTATGACTGTTGTTTGTTTGTGGGACCGAATGGAACAGTATGGAATGGTAGATTATAGAAGGGAACGGATGCCTGTTACTAATTGCTGTGTCATTTCGTAGCAGATTAGTTGACATGCATGTAGTTTATTGTTAATAGTAAGATAATTTAGTGAAGTAAGTGAGGTGAGTAGGTTGTGTGTTTGGTCTATTATGCTTGATGATGAGGTGAAAGGACGGATAAGATTATGAGTTTAGCCGACCAGAATACACGGACTAATATGCATGCCATGCCATGCCATGCGAAGTACAATCGTGAGTAGTGTATTTGAGAAGAAACAGAAAGAACAGGAATAACAGAAAGGACAGAATGAGCAAATAGAATTAACGACTTTCCTTCCTTTCGTTTCATTTCCTATTTTAATATAACAAACACAACATGGGGTTTCAGATGGCTCAGGCTAGTCCACTTGGCCTCACCTGTCGTGCAAGCAACACGATATGCCTATCATCATATTGTTAATGAACCTTCTGTTACCAGAAGAATCACTAACCATAACCCAACAATGCTCAACCACATCACAAACCACCAAAATACACAACACCATACCACAATATCACCATTTGCAATCTACTACACAAACATACACAAACCCCCTTCTTACATCCATCATACCACTGACAGCCACAAATCCAATCTGAATATATGCACAAACATATCTAAACAAACAATATTGAGGCATACGAGCATGATTCACCAGTTCGTCTTCATCACTACGACATGCACTTCATGCACTATTGAAATATCTCTAATTCAGTAGGCAGAGAATGTGATAGAAGAAAATTCTCTTGACCATTCCATCAAATACCTGATTTCATACAACACACATACAACTGAACTAGCGCACTCATCTACCAGCACCTACTATCTCGTTGCCACCTGTAACTTTCTACAAATAGTAAGGATTAATATAGATTGATCGATATCCCAACCTTGCAACTGGAGACTGTAGACTGAAGACTGAAGATGGAGAAGTTGAAACAGTTTTAATAATTATTTTGATGAGTGTTTGTTTTTAGCAAGGTTCTCTTCTACATGGCGTATGGAGTTGCTAACTGCATACCCAACCATCCTTCTTTATCCGAACTTGGGATCGACAGAAACCCTAGAAGGGTTCCAGGTGGAGGAGTTATGTCGAACAAACACTATGCAAAAGATCAATTACTAAACCGGATAATGATGCATACGAGTCTTAACTATTTATATGATTTTTCCCTCTGATTCAGGTAACGACATGCTGTCGGAGACCTTGATTAGCTATATGAACAACTTCTGTCAGAAGTGTTCACTGTTGTTAATTTCACAGTCACTGTTGATTTTCAGATAACATCATATGAGCTGAGCACAGGCACAATATATTTGCATCACTCAGCCTATCAAACAGACATTGGACAACTACTTAGTCCTAATTTAAAATTGCACAACAATAGTGAAGGTGAATAATTGAATTGTGATTGATTATTTTTAGCAGAATCTTGATTACCTACTGTTTCAACTTCAAATAGAATAGAGAAATGAACTGTATTGAGGTTTGTGTGATTTGGTTGTTTTTTCACGGAGAGTGGGTAAGCTGTATTACGCAATCCGATTGTTGACTTATTGGCCTGTACTCCCTAGGGGACTAGTCACCTTCATTTTAAACAATCACACAACGATCTCCTGTTGACCAATGTTTCAGTGACCATAAATAATTGTCAGGATATGGTGGATACTGATTGAGCCACAAGCCACGTCAATCAGAAGACGAATATGACAAGCAGCTTATTCTCTATTGTAAGATCAATAATGATGGATTATGTTATGACTGTTGTTTGTTTGTGGGACCGAATGGAACAGTATGGAATGGTAGATTATAGAAGGGAACGGATGCCTGTTACTAATTGCTGTGTCATTTCGTAGCAGATTAGTTGACATGCATGTAGTTTATTGTTAATAGTAAGATAATTTAGTGAAGTAAGTGAGGTGAGTAGGTTGTGTGTTTGGTCTATTATGCTTGATGATGAGGTGAAAGGACGGATAAGATTATGAGTTTAGCCGACCAGAATACACGGACTAATATGCATGCCATGCCATGCCATGCGAAGTACAATCGTGAGTAGTGTATTTGAGAAGAAACAGAAAGAACAGGAATAACAGAAAGGACAGAATGAGCAAATAGAATTAACGACTTTCCTTCCTTTCGTTTCATTTCCTATTTTAATATAACAAACACAACATGGGGTTTCAGATGGCTCAGGCTAGTCCACTTGGCCTCACCTGTCGTGCAAGCAACACGA
Source organism: Schistosoma haematobium (assembly GCF_000699445.3). Classification (NCBI taxonomy): domain Eukaryota; kingdom Metazoa; phylum Platyhelminthes; class Trematoda; order Strigeidida; family Schistosomatidae; genus Schistosoma; species Schistosoma haematobium. The sequence continues at coordinate 11,838,211 of NC_067200.1, forward strand.
TATGCCTATCATCATATTGTTAATGAACCTTCTGTTACCAGAAGAATCACTAACCATAACCCAACAATGCTCAACCACATCACAAACCACCAAAATACACAACACCATACCACAATATCACCATTTGCAATCTACTACACAAACATACACAAACCCCCTTCTTACATCCATCATACCACTGACAGCCACAAATCCAATCTGAATATATGCACAAACATATCTAAACAAACAATATTGAGGCATACGAGCATGATTCACCAGTTCGTCTTCATCACTACGACATGCACTTCATGCACTATTGAAATATCTCTAATTCAGTAGGCAGAGAATGTGATAGAAGAAAATTCTCTTGACCATTCCATCAAATACCTGATTTCATACAACACACATACAACTGAACTAGCGCACTCATCTACCAGCACCTACTATCTCGTTGCCACCTGTAACTTTCTACAAATAGTAAGGATTAATATAGATTGATCGATATCCCAACCTTGCAACTGGAGACTGTAGACTGAAGACTGAAGATGGAGAAGTTGAAACAGTTTTAATAATTATTTTGATGAGTGTTTGTTTTTAGCAAGGTTCTCTTCTACATGGCGTATGGAGTTGCTAACTGCATACCCAACCATCCTTCTTTATCCGAACTTGGGATCGACAGAAACCCTAGAAGGGTTCCAGGTGGAGGAGTTATGTCGAACAAACACTATGCAAAAGATCAATTACTAAACCGGATAATGATGCATACGAGTCTTAACTATTTATATGATTTTTCCCTCTGATTCAGGTAACGACATGCTGTCGGAGACCTTGATTAGCTATATGAACAACTTCTGTCAGAAGTGTTCACTGTTGTTAATTTCACAGTCACTGTTGATTTTCAGATAACATCATATGAGCTGAGCACAGGCACAATATATTTGCATCACTCAGCCTATCAAACAGACATTGGACAACTACTTAGTCCTAATTTAAAATTGCACAACAATAGTGAAGGTGAATAATTGAATTGTGATTGATTATTTTTAGCAGAATCTTGATTACCTACTGTTTCAACTTCAAATAGAATAGAGAAATGAACTGTATTGAGGTTTGTGTGATTTGGTTGTTTTTTCACGGAGAGTGGGTAAGCTGTATTACGCAATCCGATTGTTGACTTATTGGCCTGTACTCCCTAGGGGACTAGTCACCTTCATTTTAAACAATCACACAACGATCTCCTGTTGACCAATGTTTCAGTGACCATAAATAATTGTCAGGATATGGTGGATACTGATTGAGCCACAAGCCACGTCAATCAGAAGACGAATATGACAAGCAGCTTATTCTCTATTGTAAGATCAATAATGATGGATTATGTTATGACTGTTGTTTGTTTGTGGGACCGAATGGAACAGTATGGAATGGTAGATTATAGAAGGGAACGGATGCCTGTTACTAATTGCTGTGTCATTTCGTAGCAGATTAGTTGACATGCATGTAGTTTATTGTTAATAGTAAGATAATTTAGTGAAGTAAGTGAGGTGAGTAGGTTGTGTGTTTGGTCTATTATGCTTGATGATGAGGTGAAAGGACGGATAAGATTATGAGTTTAGCCGACCAGAATACACGGACTAATATGCATGCCATGCCATGCCATGCGAAGTACAATCGTGAGTAGTGTATTTGAGAAGAAACAGAAAGAACAGGAATAACAGAAAGGACAGAATGAGCAAATAGAATTAACGACTTTCCTTCCTTTCGTTTCATTTCCTATTTTAATATAACAAACACAACATGGGGTTTCAGATGGCTCAGGCTAGTCCACTTGGCCTCACCTGTCGTGCAAGCAACACGATATGCCTATCATCATATTGTTAATGAACCTTCTGTTACCAGAAGAATCACTAACCATAACCCAACAATGCTCAACCACATCACAAACCACCAAAATACACAACACCATACCACAATATCACCATTTGCAATCTACTACACAAACATACACAAACCCCCTTCTTACATCCATCATACCACTGACAGCCACAAATCCAATCTGAATATATGCACAAACATATCTAAACAAACAATATTGAGGCATACGAGCATGATTCACCAGTTCGTCTTCATCACTACGACATGCACTTCATGCACTATTGAAATATCTCTAATTCAGTAGGCAGAGAATGTGATAGAAGAAAATTCTCTTGACCATTCCATCAAATACCTGATTTCATACAACACACATACAACTGAACTAGCGCACTCATCTACCAGCACCTACTATCTCGTTGCCACCTGTAACTTTCTACAAATAGTAAGGATTAATATAGATTGATCGATATCCCAACCTTGCAACTGGAGACTGTAGACTGAAGACTGAAGATGGAGAAGTTGAAACAGTTTTAATAATTATTTTGATGAGTGTTTGTTTTTAGCAAGGTTCTCTTCTACATGGCGTATGGAGTTGCTAACTGCATACCCAACCATCCTTCTTTATCCGAACTTGGGATCGACAGAAACCCTAGAAGGGTTCCAGGTGGAGGAGTTATGTCGAACAAACACTATGCAAAAGATCAATTACTAAACCGGATAATGATGCATACGAGTCTTAACTATTTATATGATTTTTCCCTCTGATTCAGGTAACGACATGCTGTCGGAGACCTTGATTAGCTATATGAACAACTTCTGTCAGAAGTGTTCACTGTTGTTAATTTCACAGTCACTGTTGATTTTCAGATAACATCATATGAGCTGAGCACAGGCACAATATATTTGCATCACTCAGCCTATCAAACAGACATTGGACAACTACTTAGTCCTAATTTAAAATTGCACAACAATAGTGAAGGTGAATAATTGAATTGTGATTGATTATTTTTAGCAGAATCTTGATTACCTACTGTTTCAACTTCAAATAGAATAGAGAAATGAACTGTATTGAGGTTTGTGTGATTTGGTTGTTTTTTCACGGAGAGTGGGTAAGCTGTATTACGCAATCCGATTGTTGACTTATTGGCCTGTACTCCCTAGGGGACTAGTCACCTTCATTTTAAACAATCACACAACGATCTCCTGTTGACCAATGTTTCAGTGACCATAAATAATTGTCAGGATATGGTGGATACTGATTGAGCCACAAGCCACGTCAATCAGAAGACGAATATGACAAGCAGCTTATTCTCTATTGTAAGATCAATAATGATGGATTATGTTATGACTGTTGTTTGTTTGTGGGACCGAATGGAACAGTATGGAATGGTAGATTATAGAAGGGAACGGATGCCTGTTACTAATTGCTGTGTCATTTCGTAGCAGATTAGTTGACATGCATGTAGTTTATTGTTAATAGTAAGATAATTTAGTGAAGTAAGTGAGGTGAGTAGGTTGTGTGTTTGGTCTATTATGCTTGATGATGAGGTGAAAGGACGGATAAGATTATGAGTTTAGCCGACCAGAATACACGGACTAATATGCATGCCATGCCATGCCATGCGAAGTACAATCGTGAGTAGTGTATTTGAGAAGAAACAGAAAGAACAGGAATAACAGAAAGGACAGAATGAGCAAATAGAATTAACGACTTTCCTTCCTTTCGTTTCATTTCCTATTTTAATATAACAAACACAACATGGGGTTTCAGATGGCTCAGGCTAGTCCACTTGGCCTCACCTGTCGTGCAAGCAACACGATATGCCTATCATCATATTGTTAATGAACCTTCTGTTACCAGAAGAATCACTAACCATAACCCAACAATGCTCAACCACATCACAAACCACCAAAATACACAACACCATACCACAATATCACCATTTGCAATCTACTACACAAACATACACAAACCCCCTTCTTACATCCATCATACCACTGACAGCCACAAATCCAATCTGAATATATGCACAAACATATCTAAACAAACAATATTGAGGCATACGAGCATGATTCACCAGTTCGTCTTCATCACTACGACATGCACTTCATGCACTATTGAAATATCTCTAATTCAGTAGGCAGAGAATGTGATAGAAGAAAATTCTCTTGACCATTCCATCAAATACCTGATTTCATACAACACACATACAACTGAACTAGCGCACTCATCTACCAGCACCTACTATCTCGTTGCCACCTGTAACTTTCTACAAATAGTAAGGATTAATATAGATTGATCGATATCCCAACCTTGCAACTGGAGACTGTAGACTGAAGACTGAAGATGGAGAAGTTGAAACAGTTTTAATAATTATTTTGATGAGTGTTTGTTTTTAGCAAGGTTCTCTTCTACATGGCGTATGGAGTTGCTAACTGCATACCCAACCATCCTTCTTTATCCGAACTTGGGATCGACAGAAACCCTAGAAGGGTTCCAGGTGGAGGAGTTATGTCGAACAAACACTATGCAAAAGATCAATTACTAAACCGGATAATGATGCATACGAGTCTTAACTATTTATATGATTTTTCCCTCTGATTCAGGTAACGACATGCTGTCGGAGACCTTGATTAGCTATATGAACAACTTCTGTCAGAAGTGTTCACTGTTGTTAATTTCACAGTCACTGTTGATTTTCAGATAACATCATATGAGCTGAGCACAGGCACAATATATTTGCATCACTCAGCCTATCAAACAGACATTGGACAACTACTTAGTCCTAATTTAAAATTGCACAACAATAGTGAAGGTGAATAATTGAATTGTGATTGATTATTTTTAGCAGAATCTTGATTACCTACTGTTTCAACTTCAAATAGAATAGAGAAATGAACTGTATTGAGGTTTGTGTGATTTGGTTGTTTTTTCACGGAGAGTGGGTAAGCTGTATTACGCAATCCGATTGTTGACTTATTGGCCTGTACTCCCTAGGGGACTAGTCACCTTCATTTTAAACAATCACACAACGATCTCCTGTTGACCAATGTTTCAGTGACCATAAATAATTGTCAGGATATGGTGGATACTGATTGAGCCACAAGCCACGTCAATCAGAAGACGAATATGACAAGCAGCTTATTCTCTATTGTAAGATCAATAATGATGGATTATGTTATGACTGTTGTTTGTTTGTGGGACCGAATGGAACAGTATGGAATGGTAGATTATAGAAGGGAACGGATGCCTGTTACTAATTGCTGTGTCATTTCGTAGCAGATTAGTTGACATGCATGTAGTTTATTGTTAATAGTAAGATAATTTAGTGAAGTAAGTGAGGTGAGTAGGTTGTGTGTTTGGTCTATTATGCTTGATGATGAGGTGAAAGGACGGATAAGATTATGAGTTTAGCCGACCAGAATACACGGACTAATATGCATGCCATGCCATGCCATGCGAAGTACAATCGTGAGTAGTGTATTTGAGAAGAAACAGAAAGAACAGGAATAACAGAAAGGACAGAATGAGCAAATAGAATTAACGACTTTCCTTCCTTTCGTTTCATTTCCTATTTTAATATAACAAACACAACATGGGGTTTCAGATGGCTCAGGCTAGTCCACTTGGCCTCACCTGTCGTGCAAGCAACACGATATGCCTATCATCATATTGTTAATGAACCTTCTGTTACCAGAAGAATCACTAACCATAACCCAACAATGCTCAACCACATCACAAACCACCAAAATACACAACACCATACCACAATATCACCATTTGCAATCTACTACACAAACATACACAAACCCCCTTCTTACATCCATCATACCACTGACAGCCACAAATCCAATCTGAATATATGCACAAACATATCTAAACAAACAATATTGAGGCATACGAGCATGATTCACCAGTTCGTCTTCATCACTACGACATGCACTTCATGCACTATTGAAATATCTCTAATTCAGTAGGCAGAGAATGTGATAGAAGAAAATTCTCTTGACCATTCCATCAAATACCTGATTTCATACAACACACATACAACTGAACTAGCGCACTCATCTACCAGCACCTACTATCTCGTTGCCACCTGTAACTTTCTACAAATAGTAAGGATTAATATAGATTGATCGATATCCCAACCTTGCAACTGGAGACTGTAGACTGAAGACTGAAGATGGAGAAGTTGAAACAGTTTTAATAATTATTTTGATGAGTGTTTGTTTTTAGCAAGGTTCTCTTCTACATGGCGTATGGAGTTGCTAACTGCATACCCAACCATCCTTCTTTATCCGAACTTGGGATCGACAGAAACCCTAGAAGGGTTCCAGGTGGAGGAGTTATGTCGAACAAACACTATGCAAAAGATCAATTACTAAACCGGATAATGATGCATACGAGTCTTAACTATTTATATGATTTTTCCCTCTGATTCAGGTAACGACATGCTGTCGGAGACCTTGATTAGCTATATGAACAACTTCTGTCAGAAGTGTTCACTGTTGTTAATTTCACAGTCACTGTTGATTTTCAGATAACATCATATGAGCTGAGCACAGGCACAATATATTTGCATCACTCAGCCTATCAAACAGACATTGGACAACTACTTAGTCCTAATTTAAAATTGCACAACAATAGTGAAGGTGAATAATTGAATTGTGATTGATTATTTTTAGCAGAATCTTGATTACCTACTGTTTCAACTTCAAATAGAATAGAGAAATGAACTGTATTGAGGTTTGTGTGATTTGGTTGTTTTTTCACGGAGAGTGGGTAAGCTGTATTACGCAATCCGATTGTTGACTTATTGGCCTGTACTCCCTAGGGGACTAGTCACCTTCATTTTAAACAATCACACAACGATCTCCTGTTGACCAATGTTTCAGTGACCATAAATAATTGTCAGGATATGGTGGATACTGATTGAGCCACAAGCCACGTCAATCAGAAGACGAATATGACAAGCAGCTTATTCTCTATTGTAAGATCAATAATGATGGATTATGTTATGACTGTTGTTTGTTTGTGGGACCGAATGGAACAGTATGGAATGGTAGATTATAGAAGGGAACGGATGCCTGTTACTAATTGCTGTGTCATTTCGTAGCAGATTAGTTGACATGCATGTAGTTTATTGTTAATAGTAAGATAATTTAGTGAAGTAAGTGAGGTGAGTAGGTTGTGTGTTTGGTCTATTATGCTTGATGATGAGGTGAAAGGACGGATAAGATTATGAGTTTAGCCGACCAGAATACACGGACTAATATGCATGCCATGCCATGCCATGCGAAGTACAATCGTGAGTAGTGTATTTGAGAAGAAACAGAAAGAACAGGAATAACAGAAAGGACAGAATGAGCAAATAGAATTAACGACTTTCCTTCCTTTCGTTTCATTTCCTATTTTAATATAACAAACACAACATGGGGTTTCAGATGGCTCAGGCTAGTCCACTTGGCCTCACCTGTCGTGCAAGCAACACGATATGCCTATCATCATATTGTTAATGAACCTTCTGTTACCAGAAGAATCACTAACCATAACCCAACAATGCTCAACCACATCACAAACCACCAAAATACACAACACCATACCACAATATCACCATTTGCAATCTACTACACAAACATACACAAACCCCCTTCTTACATCCATCATACCACTGACAGCCACAAATCCAATCTGAATATATGCACAAACATATCTAAACAAACAATATTGAGGCATACGAGCATGATTCACCAGTTCGTCTTCATCACTACGACATGCACTTCATGCACTATTGAAATATCTCTAATTCAGTAGGCAGAGAATGTGATAGAAGAAAATTCTCTTGACCATTCCATCAAATACCTGATTTCATACAACACACATACAACTGAACTAGCGCACTCATCTACCAGCACCTACTATCTCGTTGCCACCTGTAACTTTCTACAAATAGTAAGGATTAATATAGATTGATCGATATCCCAACCTTGCAACTGGAGACTGTAGACTGAAGACTGAAGATGGAGAAGTTGAAACAGTTTTAATAATTATTTTGATGAGTGTTTGTTTTTAGCAAGGTTCTCTTCTACATGGCGTATGGAGTTGCTAACTGCATACCCAACCATCCTTCTTTATCCGAACTTGGGATCGACAGAAACCCTAGAAGGGTTCCAGGTGGAGGAGTTATGTCGAACAAACACTATGCAAAAGATCAATTACTAAACCGGATAATGATGCATACGAGTCTTAACTATTTATATGATTTTTCCCTCTGATTCAGGTAACGACATGCTGTCGGAGACCTTGATTAGCTATATGAACAACTTCTGTCAGAAGTGTTCACTGTTGTTAATTTCACAGTCACTGTTGATTTTCAGATAACATCATATGAGCTGAGCACAGGCACAATATATTTGCATCACTCAGCCTATCAAACAGACATTGGACAACTACTTAGTCCTAATTTAAAATTGCACAACAATAGTGAAGGTGAATAATTGAATTGTGATTGATTATTTTTAGCAGAATCTTGATTACCTACTGTTTCAACTTCAAATAGAATAGAGAAATGAACTGTATTGAGGTTTGTGTGATTTGGTTGTTTTTCACGGAGAGTGGGTAAGCTGTATTACGCAATCCGATTGTTGACTTATTGGCCTGTACTCCCTAGGGGACTAGTCACCTTCATTTTAAACAATCACACAACGATCTCCTGTTGACCAATGTTTCAGTGACCATAAATAATTGTCAGGATATGGTGGATACTGATTGAGCCACAAGCCACGTCAATCAGAAGACGAATATGACAAGCAGCTTATTCTCTATTGTAAGATCAATAATGATGGATTATGTTATGACTGTTGTTTGTTTGTGGGACCGAATGGAACAGTATGGAATGGTAGATTATAGAAGGGAACGGATGCCTGTTACTAATTGCTGTGTCATTTCGTAGCAGATTAGTTGACATGCATGTAGTTTATTGTTAATAGTAAGATAATTTAGTGAAGTAAGTGAGGTGAGTAGGTTGTGTGTTTGGTCTATTATGCTTGATGATGAGGTGAAAGGACGGATAAGATTATGAGTTTAGCCGACCAGAATACACGGACTAATATGCATGCCATGCCATGCCATGCGAAGTACAATCGTGAGTAGTGTATTTGAGAAGAAACAGAAAGAACAGGAATAACAGAAAGGACAGAATGAGCAAATAGAATTAACGACTTTCCTTCCTTTCGTTTCATTTCCTATTTTAATATAACAAACACAACATGGGGTTTCAGATGGCTCAGGCTAGTCCACTTGGCCTCACCTGTCGTGCAAGCAACACGATATGCCTATCATCATATTGTTAATGAACCTTCTGTTACCAGAAGAATCACTAACCATAACCCAACAATGCTCAACCACATCACAAACCACCAAAATACACAACACCATACCACAATATCACCATTTGCAATCTACTACACAAACATACACAAACCCCCTTCTTACATCCATCATACCACTGACAGCCACAAATCCAATCTGAATATATGCACAAACATATCTAAACAAACAATATTGAGGCATACGAGCATGATTCACCAGTTCGTCTTCATCACTACGACATGCACTTCATGCACTATTGAAATATCTCTAATTCAGTAGGCAGAGAATGTGATAGAAGAAAATTCTCTTGACCATTCCATCAAATACCTGATTTCATACAACACACATACAACTGAACTAGCGCACTCATCTACCAGCACCTACTATCTCGTTGCCACCTGTAACTTTCTACAAATAGTAAGGATTAATATAGATTGATCGATATCCCAACCTTGCAACTGGAGACTGTAGACTGAAGACTGAAGATGGAGAAGTTGAAACAGTTTTAATAATTATTTTGATGAGTGTTTGTTTTTAGCAAGGTTCTCTTCTACATGGCGTATGGAGTTGCTAACTGCATACCCAACCATCCTTCTTTATCCGAACTTGGGATCGACAGAAACCCTAGAAGGGTTCCAGGTGGAGGAGTTATGTCGAACAAACACTATGCAAAAGATCAATTACTAAACCGGATAATGATGCATACGAGTCTTAACTATTTATATGATTTTTCCCTCTGATTCAGGTAACGACATGCTGTCGGAGACCTTGATTAGCTATATGAACAACTTCTGTCAGAAGTGTTCACTGTTGTTAATTTCACAGTCACTGTTGATTTTCAGATAACATCATATGAGCTGAGCACAGGCACAATATATTTGCATCACTCAGCCTATCAAACAGACATTGGACAACTACTTAGTCCTAATTTAAAATTGCACAACAATAGTGAAGGTGAATAATTGAATTGTGATTGATTATTTTTAGCAGAATCTTGATTACCTACTGTTTCAACTTCAAATAGAATAGAGAAATGAACTGTATTGAGGTTTGTGTGATTTGGTTGTTTTTTCACGGAGAGTGGGTAAGCTGTATTACGCAATCCGATTGTTGACTTATTGGCCTGTACTCCCTAGGGGACTAGTCACCTTCATTTTAAACAATCACACAACGATCTCCTGTTGACCAATGTTTCAGTGACCATAAATAATTGTCAGGATATGGTGGATACTGATTGAGCCACAAGCCACGTCAATCAGAAGACGAATATGACAAGCAGCTTATTCTCTATTGTAAGATCAATAATGATGGATTATGTTATGACTGTTGTTTGTTTGTGGGACCGAATGGAACAGTATGGAATGGTAGATTATAGAAGGGAACGGATGCCTGTTACTAATTGCTGTGTCATTTCGTAGCAGATTAGTTGACATGCATGTAGTTTATTGTTAATAGTAAGATAATTTAGTGAAGTAAGTGAGGTGAGTAGGTTGTGTGTTTGGTCTATTATGCTTGATGATGAGGTGAAAGGACGGATAAGATTATGAGTTTAGCCGACCAGAATACACGGACTAATATGCATGCCATGCCATGCCATGCGAAGTACAATCGTGAGTAGTGTATTTGAGAAGAAACAGAAAGAACAGGAATAACAGAAAGGACAGAATGAGCAAATAGAATTAACGACTTTCCTTCCTTTCGTTTCATTTCCTATTTTAATATAACAAACACAACATGGGGTTTCAGATGGCTCAGGCTAGTCCACTTGGCCTCACCTGTCGTGCAAGCAACACGATATGCCTATCATCATATTGTTAATGAACCTTCTGTTACCAGAAGAATCACTAACCATAACCCAACAATGCTCAACCACATCACAAACCACCAAAATACACAACACCATACCACAATATCACCATTTGCAATCTACTACACAAACATACACAAACCCCCTTCTTACATCCATCATACCACTGACAGCCACAAATCCAATCTGAATATATGCACAAACATATCTAAACAAACAATATTGAGGCATACGAGCATGATTCACCAGTTCGTCTTCATCACTACGACATGCACTTCATGCACTACTGAAATATCTCTAATTCAGTAGGCAGAGAATGTGATAGAAGAAAATTCTCTTGACCATTCCATCAAATACCTGATTTCATACAACACACATACAACTGAACTAGCGCACTCATCTACCAGCACCTACTATCTCGTTGCCACCTGTAACTTTCTACAAATAGTAAGGATTAATATAGATTGATCGATATCCCAACCTTGCAACTGGAGACTGTAGACTGAAGACTGAAGATGGAGAAGTTGAAACAGTTTTAATAATTATTTTGATGAGTGTTTGTTTTTAGCAAGGTTCTCTTCTACATGGCGTATGGAGTTGCTAACTGCATACCCAACCATCCTTCTTTATCCGAACTTGGGATCGACAGAAACCCTAGAAGGGTTCCAGGTGGAGGAGTTATGTCGAACAAACACTATGCAAAAGATCAATTACTAAACCGGATAATGATGCATACGAGTCTTAACTATTTATATGATTTTTCCCTCTGATTCAGGTAACGACATGCTGTCGGAGACCTTGATTAGCTATATGAACAACTTCTGTCAGAAGTGTTCACTGTTGTTAATTTCACAGTCACTGTTGATTTTCAGATAACATCATATGAGCTGAGCACAGGCACAATATATTTGCATCACTCAGCCTATCAAACAGACATTGGACAACTACTTAGTCCTAATTTAAAATTGCACAACAATAGTGAAGGTGAATAATTGAATTGTGATTGATTATTTTTAGCAGAATCTTGATTACCTACTGTTTCAACTTCAAATAGAATAGAGAAATGAACTGTATTGAGGTTTGTGTGATTTGGTTGTTTTTTCACGGAGAGTGGGTAAGCTGTATTACGCAATCCGATTGTTGACTTATTGGCCTGTACTCCCTAGGGGACTAGTCACCTTCATTTTAAACAATCACACAACGATCTCCTGTTGACCAATGTTTCAGTGACCATAAATAATTGTCAGGATATGGTGGATACTGATTGAGCCACAAGCCACGTCAATCAGAAGACGAATATGACAAGCAGCTTATTCTCTATTGTAAGATCAATAATGATGGATTATGTTATGACTGTTGTTTGTTTGTGGGACCGAATGGAACAGTATGGAATGGTAGATTATAGAAGGGAACGGATGCCTGTTACTAATTGCTGTGTCATTTCGTAGCAGATTAGTTGACATGCATGTAGTTTATTGTTAATAGTAAGATAATTTAGTGAAGTAAGTGAGGTGAGTAGGTTGTGTGTTTGGTCTATTATGCTTGATGATGAGGTGAAAGGACGGATAAGATTATGAGTTTAGCCGACCAGAATACACGGACTAATATGCATGCCATGCCATGCCATGCGAAGTACAATCGTGAGTAGTGTATTTGAGAAGAAACAGAAAGAACAGGAATAACAGAAAGGACAGAATGAGCAAATAGAATTAACGACTTTCCTTCCTTTCGTTTCATTTCCTATTTTAATATAACAAACACAACATGGGGTTTCAGATGGCTCAGGCTAGTCCACTTGGCCTCACCTGTCGTGCAAGCAACACGATATGCCTATCATCATATTGTTAATGAACCTTCTGTTACCAGAAGAATCACTAACCATAACCCAACAATGCTCAACCACATCACAAACCACCAAAATACACAACACCATACCACAATATCACCATTTGCAATCTACTACACAAACATACACAAACCCCCTTCTTACATCCATCATACCACTGACAGCCACAAATCCAATCTGAATATATGCACAAACATATCTAAACAAACAATATTGAGGCATACGAGCATGATTCACCAGTTCGTCTTCATCACTACGACATGCACTTCATGCACTACTGAAATATCTCTAATTCAGTAGGCAGAGAATGTGATAGAAGAAAATTCTCTTGACCATTCCATCAAATACCTGATTTCATACAACACACATACAACTGAACTAGCGCACTCATCTACCAGCACCTACTATCTCGTTGCCACCTGTAACTTTCTACAAATAGTAAGGATTAATATAGATTGATCGATATCCCAACCTTGCAACTGGAGACTGTAGACTGAAGACTGAAGATGGAGAAGTTGAAACAGTTTTAATAATTATTTTGATGAGTGTTTGTTTTTAGCAAGGTTCTCTTCTACATGGCGTATGGAGTTGCTAACTGCATACCCAACCATCCTTCTTTATCCGAACTTGGGATCGACAGAAACCCTAGAAGGGTTCCAGGTGGAGGAGTTATGTCGAACAAACACTATGCAAAAGATCAATTACTAAACCGGATAATGATGCATACGAGTCTTAACTATTTATATGATTTTTCCCTCTGATTCAGGTAACGACATGCTGTCGGAGACCTTGATTAGCTATATGAACAACTTCTGTCAGAAGTGTTCACTGTTGTTAATTTCACAGTCACTGTTGATTTTCAGATAACATCATATGAGCTGAGCACAGGCACAATATATTTGCATCACTCAGCCTATCAAACAGACATTGGACAACTACTTAGTCCTAATTTAAAATTGCACAACAATAGTGAAGGTGAATAATTGAATTGTGATTGATTATTTTTAGCAGAATCTTGATTACCTACTGTTTCAACTTCAAATAGAATAGAGAAATGAACTGTATTGAGGTTTGTGTGATTTGGTTGTTTTTTCACGGAGAGTGGGTAAGCTGTATTACGCAATCCGATTGTTGACTTATTGGCCTGTACTCCCTAGGGGACTAGTCACCTTCATTTTAAACAATCACACAACGATCTCCTGTTGACCAATGTTTCAGTGACCATAAATAATTGTCAGGATATGGTGGATACTGATTGAGCCACAAGCCACGTCAATCAGAAGACGAATATGACAAGCAGCTTATTCTCTATTGTAAGATCAATAATGATGGATTATGTTATGACTGTTGTTTGTTTGTGGGACCGAATGGAACAGTATGGAATGGTAGATTATAGAAGGGAACGGATGCCTGTTACTAATTGCTGTGTCATTTCGTAGCAGATTAGTTGACATGCATGTAGTTTATTGTTAATAGTAAGATAATTTAGTGAAGTAAGTGAGGTGAGTAGGTTGTGTGTTTGGTCTATTATGCTTGATGATGAGGTGAAAGGACGGATAAGATTATGAGTTTAGCCGACCAGAATACACGGACTAATATGCATGCCATGCCATGCCATGCGAAGTACAATCGTGAGTAGTGTATTTGAGAAGAAACAGAAAGAACAGGAATAACAGAAAGGACAGAATGAGCAAATAGAATTAACGACTTTCCTTCCTTTCGTTTCATTTCCTATTTTAATATAACAAACACAACATGGGGTTTCAGATGGCTCAGGCTAGTCCACTTGGCCTCACCTGTCGTGCAAGCAACACGATATGCCTATCATCATATTGTTAATGAACCTTCTGTTACCAGAAGAATCACTAACCATAACCCAACAATGCTCAACCACATCACAAACCACCAAAATACACAACACCATACCACAATATCACCATTTGCAATCTACTACACAAACATACACAAACCCCCTTCTTACATCCATCATACCACTGACAGCCACAAATCCAATCTGAATATATGCACAAACATATCTAAACAAACAATATTGAGGCATACGAGCATGATTCACCAGTTCGTCTTCATCACTACGACATGCACTTCATGCACTACTGAAATATCTCTAATTCAGTAGGCAGAGAATGTGATAGAAGAAAATTCTCTTGACCATTCCATCAAATACCTGATTTCATACAACACACATACAACTGAACTAGCGCACTCATCTACCAGCACCTACTATCTCGTTGCCACCTGTAACTTTCTACAAATAGTAAGGATTAATATAGATTGATCGATATCCCAACCTTGCAACTGGAGACTGTAGACTGAAGACTGAAGATGGAGAAGTTGAAACAGTTTTAATAATTATTTTGATGAGTGTTTGTTTTTAGCAAGGTTCTCTTCTACATGGCGTATGGAGTTGCTAACTGCATACCCAACCATCCTTCTTTATCCGAACTTGGGATCGACAGAAACCCTAGAAGGGTTCCAGGTGGAGGAGTTATGTCGAACAAACACTATGCAAAAGATCAATTACTAAACCGGATAATGATGCATACGAGTCTTAACTATTTATATGATTTTTCCCTCTGATTCAGGTAACGACATGCTGTCGGAGACCTTGATTAGCTATATGAACAACTTCTGTCAGAAGTGTTCACTGTTGTTAATTTCACAGTCACTGTTGATTTTCAGATAACATCATATGAGCTGAGCACAGGCACAATATATTTGCATCACTCAGCCTATCAAACAGACATTGGACAACTACTTAGTCCTAATTTAAAATTGCACAACAATAGTGAAGGTGAATAATTGAATTGTGATTGATTATTTTTAGCAGAATCTTGATTACCTACTGTTTCAACTTCAAATAGAATAGAGAAATGAACTGTATTGAGGTTTGTGTGATTTGGTTGTTTTTTCACGGAGAGTGGGTAAGCTGTATTACGCAATCCGATTGTTGACTTATTGGCCTGTACTCCCTAGGGGACTAGTCACCTTCATTTTAAACAATCACACAACGATCTCCTGTTGACCAATGTTTCAGTGACCATAAATAATTGTCAGGATATGGTGGATACTGATTGAGCCACAAGCCACGTCAATCAGAAGACGAATATGACAAGCAGCTTATTCTCTATTGTAAGATCAATAATGATGGATTATGTTATGACTGTTGTTTGTTTGTGGGACCGAATGGAACAGTATGGAATGGTAGATTATAGAAGGGAACGGATGCCTGTTACTAATTGCTGTGTCATTTCGTAGCAGATTAGTTGACATGCATGTAGTTTATTGTTAATAGTAAGATAATTTAGTGAAGTAAGTGAGGTGAGTAGGTTGTGTGTTTGGTCTATTATGCTTGATGATGAGGTGAAAGGACGGATAAGATTATGAGTTTAGCCGACCAGAATACACGGACTAATATGCATGCCATGCCATGCCATGCGAAGTACAATCGTGAGTAGTGTATTTGAGAAGAAACAGAAAGAACAGGAATAACAGAAAGGACAGAATGAGCAAATAGAATTAACGACTTTCCTTCCTTTCGTTTCATTTCCTATTTTAATATAACAAACACAACATGGGGTTTCAGATGGCTCAGGCTAGTCCACTTGGCCTCACCTGTCGTGCAAGCAACACGATATGCCTATCATCATATTGTTAATGAACCTTCTGTTACCAGAAGAATCACTAACCATAACCCAACAATGCTCAACCACATCACAAACCACCAAAATACACAACACCATACCACAATATCACCATTTGCAATCTACTACACAAACATACACAAACCCCCTTCTTACATCCATCATACCACTGACAGCCACAAATCCAATCTGAATATATGCACAAACATATCTAAACAAACAATATTGAGGCATACGAGCATGATTCACCAGTTCGTCTTCATCACTACGACATGCACTTCATGCACTATTGAAATATCTCTAATTCAGTAGGCAGAGAATGTGATAGAAGAAAATTCTCTTGACCATTCCATCAAATACCTGATTTCATACAACACACATACAACTGAACTAGCGCACTCATCTACCAGCACCTACTATCTCGTTGCCACCTGTAACTTTCTACAAATAGTAAGGATTAATATAGATTGATCGATATCCCAACCTTGCAACTGGAGACTGTAGACTGAAGACTGAAGATGGAGAAGTTGAAACAGTTTTAATAATTATTTTGATGAGTGTTTGTTTTTAGCAAGGTTCTCTTCTACATGGCGTATGGAGTTGCTAACTGCATACCCAACCATCCTTCTTTATCCGAACTTGGGATCGACAGAAACCCTAGAAGGGTTCCAGGTGGAGGAGTTATGTCGAACAAACACTATGCAAAAGATCAATTACTAAACCGGATAATGATGCATACGAGTCTTAACTATTTATATGATTTTTCCCTCTGATTCAGGTAACGACATGCTGTCGGAGACCTTGATTAGCTATATGAACAACTTCTGTCAGAAGTGTTCACTGTTGTTAATTTCACAGTCACTGTTGATTTTCAGATAACATCATATGAGCTGAGCACAGGCACAATATATTTGCATCACTCAGCCTATCAAACAGACATTGGACAACTACTTAGTCCTAATTTAAAATTGCACAACAATAGTGAAGGTGAATAATTGAATTGTGATTGATTATTTTTAGCAGAATCTTGATTACCTACTGTTTCAACTTCAAATAGAATAGAGAAATGAACTGTATTGAGGTTTGTGTGATTTGGTTGTTTTTTCACGGAGAGTGGGTAAGCTGTATTACGCAATCCGATTGTTGACTTATTGGCCTGTACTCCCTAGGGGACTAGTCACCTTCATTTTAAACAATCACACAACGATCTCCTGTTGACCAATGTTTCAGTGACCATAAATAATTGTCAGGATATGGTGGATACTGATTGAGCCACAAGCCACGTCAATCAGAAGACGAATATGACAAGCAGCTTATTCTCTATTGTAAGATCAATAATGATGGATTATGTTATGACTGTTGTTTGTTTGTGGGACCGAATGGAACAGTATGGAATGGTAGATTATAGAAGGGAACGGATGCCTGTTACTAATTGCTGTGTCATTTCGTAGCAGATTAGTTGACATGCATGTAGTTTATTGTTAATAGTAAGATAATTTAGTGAAGTAAGTGAGGTGAGTAGGTTGTGTGTTTGGTCTATTATGCTTGATGATGAGGTGAAAGGACGGATAAGATTATGAGTTTAGCCGACCAGAATACACGGACTAATATGCATGCCATGCCATGCCATGCGAAGTACAATCGTGAGTAGTGTATTTGAGAAGAAACAGAAAGAACAGGAATAACAGAAAGGACAGAATGAGCAAATAGAATTAACGACTTTCCTTCCTTTCGTTTCATTTCCTATTTTAATATAACAAACACAACATGGGGTTTCAGATGGCTCAGGCTAGTCCACTTGGCCTCACCTGTCGTGCAAGCAACACGATATGCCTATCATCATATTGTTAATGAACCTTCTGTTACCAGAAGAATCACTAACCATAACCCAACAATGCTCAACCACATCACAAACCACCAAAATACACAACACCATACCACAATATCACCATTTGCAATCTACTACACAAACATACACAAACCCCCTTCTTACATCCATCATACCACTGACAGCCACAAATCCAATCTGAATATATGCACAAACATATCTAAACAAACAATATTGAGGCATACGAGCATGATTCACCAGTTCGTCTTCATCACTACGACATGCACTTCATGCACTACTGAAATATCTCTAATTCAGTAGGCAGAGAATGTGATAGAAGAAAATTCTCTTGACCATTCCATCAAATACCTGATTTCATACAACACACATACAACTGAACTAGCGCACTCATCTACCAGCACCTACTATCTCGTTGCCACCTGTAACTTTCTACAAATAGTAAGGATTAATATAGATTGATCGATATCCCAACCTTGCAACTGGAGACTGTAGACTGAAGACTGAAGATGGAGAAGTTGAAACAGTTTTAATAATTATTTTGATGAGTGTTTGTTTTTAGCAAGGTTCTCTTCTACATGGCGTATGGAGTTGCTAACTGCATACCCAACCATCCTTCTTTATCCGAACTTGGGATCGACAGAAACCCTAGAAGGGTTCCAGGTGGAGGAGTTATGTCGAACAAACACTATGCAAAAGATCAATTACTAAACCGGATAATGATGCATACGAGTCTTAACTATTTATATGATTTTTCCCTCTGATTCAGGTAACGACATGCTGTCGGAGACCTTGATTAGCTATATGAACAACTTCTGTCAGAAGTGTTCACTGTTGTTAATTTCACAGTCACTGTTGATTTTCAGATAACATCATATGAGCTGAGCACAGGCACAATATATTTGCATCACTCAGCCTATCAAACAGACATTGGACAACTACTTAGTCCTAATTTAAAATTGCACAACAATAGTGAAGGTGAATAATTGAATTGTGATTGATTATTTTTAGCAGAATCTTGATTACCTACTGTTTCAACTTCAAATAGAATAGAGAAATGAACTGTATTGAGGTTTGTGTGATTTGGTTGTTTTTTCACGGAGAGTGGGTAAGCTGTATTACGCAATCCGATTGTTGACTTATTGGCCTGTACTCCCTAGGGGACTAGTCACCTTCATTTTAAACAATCACACAACGATCTCCTGTTGACCAATGTTTCAGTGACCATAAATAATTGTCAGGATATGGTGGATACTGATTGAGCCACAAGCCACGTCAATCAGAAGACGAATATGACAAGCAGCTTATTCTCTATTGTAAGATCAATAATGATGGATTATGTTATGACTGTTGTTTGTTTGTGGGACCGAATGGAACAGTATGGAATGGTAGATTATAGAAGGGAACGGATGCCTGTTACTAATTGCTGTGTCATTTCGTAGCAGATTAGTTGACATGCATGTAGTTTATTGTTAATAGTAAGATAATTTAGTGAAGTAAGTGAGGTGAGTAGGTTGTGTGTTTGGTCTATTATGCTTGATGATGAGGTGAAAGGACGGATAAGATTATGAGTTTAGCCGACCAGAATACACGGACTAATATGCATGCCATGCCATGCCATGCGAAGTACAATCGTGAGTAGTGTATTTGAGAAGAAACAGAAAGAACAGGAATAACAGAAAGGACAGAATGAGCAAATAGAATTAACGACTTTCCTTCCTTTCGTTTCATTTCCTATTTTAATATAACAAACACAACATGGGGTTTCAGATGGCTCAGGCTAGTCCACTTGGCCTCACCTGTCGTGCAAGCAACACGATATGCCTATCATCATATTGTTAATGAACCTTCTGTTACCAGAAGAATCACTAACCATAACCCAACAATGCTCAACCACATCACAAACCACCAAAATACACAACACCATACCACAATATCACCATTTGCAATCTACTACACAAACATACACAAACCCCCTTCTTACATCCATCATACCACTGACAGCCACAAATCCAATCTGAATATATGCACAAACATATCTAAACAAACAATATTGAGGCATACGAGCATGATTCACCAGTTCGTCTTCATCACTACGACATGCACTTCATGCACTATTGAAATATCTCTAATTCAGTAGGCAGAGAATGTGATAGAAGAAAATTCTCTTGACCATTCCATCAAATACCTGATTTCATACAACACACATACAACTGAACTAGCGCACTCATCTACCAGCACCTACTATCTCGTTGCCACCTGTAACTTTCTACAAATAGTAAGGATTAATATAGATTGATCGATATCCCAACCTTGCAACTGGAGACTGTAGACTGAAGACTGAAGATGGAGAAGTTGAAACAGTTTTAATAATTATTTTGATGAGTGTTTGTTTTTAGCAAGGTTCTCTTCTACATGGCGTATGGAGTTGCTAACTGCATACCCAACCATCCTTCTTTATCCGAACTTGGGATCGACAGAAACCCTAGAAGGGTTCCAGGTGGAGGAGTTATGTCGAACAAACACTATGCAAAAGATCAATTACTAAACCGGATAATGATGCATACGAGTCTTAACTATTTATATGATTTTTCCCTCTGATTCAGGTAACGACATGCTGTCGGAGACCTTGATTAGCTATATGAACAACTTCTGTCAGAAGTGTTCACTGTTGTTAATTTCACAGTCACTGTTGATTTTCAGATAACATCATATGAGCTGAGCACAGGCACAATATATTTGCATCACTCAGCCTATCAAACAGACATTGGACAACTACTTAGTCCTAATTTAAAATTGCACAACAATAGTGAAGGTGAATAATTGAATTGTGATTGATTATTTTTAGCAGAATCTTGATTACCTACTGTTTCAACTTCAAATAGAATAGAGAAATGAACTGTATTGAGGTTTGTGTGATTTGGTTGTTTTTTCACGGAGAGTGGGTAAGCTGTATTACGCAATCCGATTGTTGACTTATTGGCCTGTACTCCCTAGGGGACTAGTCACCTTCATTTTAAACAATCACACAACGATCTCCTGTTGACCAATGTTTCAGTGACCATAAATAATTGTCAGGATATGGTGGATACTGATTGAGCCACAAGCCACGTCAATCAGAAGACGAATATGACAAGCAGCTTATTCTCTATTGTAAGATCAATAATGATGGATTATGTTATGACTGTTGTTTGTTTGTGGGACCGAATGGAACAGTATGGAATGGTAGATTATAGAAGGGAACGGATGCCTGTTACTAATTGCTGTGTCATTTCGTAGCAGATTAGTTGACATGCATGTAGTTTATTGTTAATAGTAAGATAATTTAGTGAAGTAAGTGAGGTGAGTAGGTTGTGTGTTTGGTCTATTATGCTTGATGATGAGGTGAAAGGACGGATAAGATTATGAGTTTAGCCGACCAGAATACACGGACTAATATGCATGCCATGCCATGCCATGCGAAGTACAATCGTGAGTAGTGTATTTGAGAAGAAACAGAAAGAACAGGAATAACAGAAAGGACAGAATGAGCAAATAGAATTAACGACTTTCCTTCCTTTCGTTTCATTTCCTATTTTAATATAACAAACACAACATGGGGTTTCAGATGGCTCAGGCTAGTCCACTTGGCCTCACCTGTCGTGCAAGCAACACGATATGCCTATCATCATATTGTTAATGAACCTTCTGTTACCAGAAGAATCACTAACCATAACCCAACAATGCTCAACCACATCACAAACCACCAAAATACACAACACCATACCACAATATCACCATTTGCAATCTACTACACAAACATACACAAACCCCCTTCTTACATCCATCATACCACTGACAGCCACAAATCCAATCTGAATATATGCACAAACATATCTAAACAAACAATATTGAGGCATACGAGCATGATTCACCAGTTCGTCTTCATCACTACGACATGCACTTCATGCACTATTGAAATATCTCTAATTCAGTAGGCAGAGAATGTGATAGAAGAAAATTCTCTTGACCATTCCATCAAATACCTGATTTCATACAACACACATACAACTGAACTAGCGCACTCATCTACCAGCACCTACTATCTCGTTGCCACCTGTAACTTTCTACAAATAGTAAGGATTAATATAGATTGATCGATATCCCAACCTTGCAACTGGAGACTGTAGACTGAAGACTGAAGATGGAGAAGTTGAAACAGTTTTAATAATTATTTTGATGAGTGTTTGTTTTTAGCAAGGTTCTCTTCTACATGGCGTATGGAGTTGCTAACTGCATACCCAACCATCCTTCTTTATCCGAACTTGGGATCGACAGAAACCCTAGAAGGGTTCCAGGTGGAGGAGTTATGTCGAACAAACACTATGCAAAAGATCAATTACTAAACCGGATAATGATGCATACGAGTCTTAACTATTTATATGATTTTTCCCTCTGATTCAGGTAACGACATGCTGTCGGAGACCTTGATTAGCTATATGAACAACTTCTGTCAGAAGTGTTCACTGTTGTTAATTTCACAGTCACTGTTGATTTTCAGATAACATCATATGAGCTGAGCACAGGCACAATATATTTGCATCACTCAGCCTATCAAACAGACATTGGACAACTACTTAGTCCTAATTTAAAATTGCACAACAATAGTGAAGGTGAATAATTGAATTGTGATTGATTATTTTTAGCAGAATCTTGATTACCTACTGTTTCAACTTCAAATAGAATAGAGAAATGAACTGTATTGAGGTTTGTGTGATTTGGTTGTTTTTTCACGGAGAGTGGGTAAGCTGTATTACGCAATCCGATTGTTGACTTATTGGCCTGTACTCCCTAGGGGACTAGTCACCTTCATTTTAAACAATCACACAACGATCTCCTGTTGACCAATGTTTCAGTGACCATAAATAATTGTCAGGATATGGTGGATACTGATTGAGCCACAAGCCACGTCAATCAGAAGACGAATATGACAAGCAGCTTATTCTCTATTGTAAGATCAATAATGATGGATTATGTTATGACTGTTGTTTGTTTGTGGGACCGAATGGAACAGTATGGAATGGTAGATTATAGAAGGGAACGGATGCCTGTTACTAATTGCTGTGTCATTTCGTAGCAGATTAGTTGACATGCATGTAGTTTATTGTTAATAGTAAGATAATTTAGTGAAGTAAGTGAGGTGAGTAGGTTGTGTGTTTGGTCTATTATGCTTGATGATGAGGTGAAAGGACGGATAAGATTATGAGTTTAGCCGACCAGAATACACGGACTAATATGCATGCCATGCCATGCCATGCGAAGTACAATCGTGAGTAGTGTATTTGAGAAGAAACAGAAAGAACAGGAATAACAGAAAGGACAGAATGAGCAAATAGAATTAACGACTTTCCTTCCTTTCGTTTCATTTCCTATTTTAATATAACAAACACAACATGGGGTTTCAGATGGCTCAGGCTAGTCCACTTGGCCTCACCTGTCGTGCAAGCAACACGATATGCCTATCATCATATTGTTAATGAACCTTCTGTTACCAGAAGAATCACTAACCATAACCCAACAATGCTCAACCACATCACAAACCACCAAAATACACAACACCATACCACAATATCACCATTTGCAATCTACTACACAAACATACACAAACCCCCTTCTTACATCCATCATACCACTGACAGCCACAAATCCAATCTGAATATATGCACAAACATATCTAAACAAACAATATTGAGGCATACGAGCATGATTCACCAGTTCGTCTTCATCACTACGACATGCACTTCATGCACTACTGAAATATCTCTAATTCAGTAGGCAGAGAATGTGATAGAAGAAAATTCTCTTGACCATTCCATCAAATACCTGATTTCATACAACACACATACAACTGAACTAGCGCACTCATCTACCAGCACCTACTATCTCGTTGCCACCTGTAACTTTCTACAAATAGTAAGGATTAATATAGATTGATCGATATCCCAACCTTGCAACTGGAGACTGTAGACTGAAGACTGAAGATGGAGAAGTTGAAACAGTTTTAATAATTATTTTGATGAGTGTTTGTTTTTAGCAAGGTTCTCTTCTACATGGCGTATGGAGTTGCTAACTGCATACCCAACCATCCTTCTTTATCCGAACTTGGGATCGACAGAAACCCTAGAAGGGTTCCAGGTGGAGGAGTTATGTCGAACAAACACTATGCAAAAGATCAATTACTAAACCGGATAATGATGCATACGAGTCTTAACTATTTATATGATTTTTCCCTCTGATTCAGGTAACGACATGCTGTCGGAGACCTTGATTAGCTATATGAACAACTTCTGTCAGAAGTGTTCACTGTTGTTAATTTCACAGTCACTGTTGATTTTCAGATAACATCATATGAGCTGAGCACAGGCACAATATATTTGCATCACTCAGCCTATCAAACAGACATTGGACAACTACTTAGTCCTAATTTAAAATTGCACAACAATAGTGAAGGTGAATAATTGAATTGTGATTGATTATTTTTAGCAGAATCTTGATTACCTACTGTTTCAACTTCAAATAGAATAGAGAAATGAACTGTATTGAGGTTTGTGTGATTTGGTTGTTTTTTCACGGAGAGTGGGTAAGCTGTATTACGCAATCCGATTGTTGACTTATTGGCCTGTACTCCCTAGGGGACTAGTCACCTTCATTTTAAACAATCACACAACGATCTCCTGTTGACCAATGTTTCAGTGACCATAAATAATTGTCAGGATATGGTGGATACTGATTGAGCCACAAGCCACGTCAATCAGAAGACGAATATGACAAGCAGCTTATTCTCTATTGTAAGATCAATAATGATGGATTATGTTATGACTGTTGTTTGTTTGTGGGACCGAATGGAACAGTATGGAATGGTAGATTATAGAAGGGAACGGATGCCTGTTACTAATTGCTGTGTCATTTCGTAGCAGATTAGTTGACATGCATGTAGTTTATTGTTAATAGTAAGATAATTTAGTGAAGTAAGTGAGGTGAGTAGGTTGTGTGTTTGGTCTATTATGCTTGATGATGAGGTGAAAGGACGGATAAGATTATGAGTTTAGCCGACCAGAATACACGGACTAATATGCATGCCATGCCATGCCATGCGAAGTACAATCGTGAGTAGTGTATTTGAGAAGAAACAGAAAGAACAGGAATAACAGAAAGGACAGAATGAGCAAATAGAATTAACGACTTTCCTTCCTTTCGTTTCATTTCCTATTTTAATATAACAAACACAACATGGGGTTTCAGATGGCTCAGGCTAGTCCACTTGGCCTCACCTGTCGTGCAAGCAACACGATATGCCTATCATCATATTGTTAATGAACCTTCTGTTACCAGAAGAATCACTAACCATAACCCAACAATGCTCAACCACATCACAAACCACCAAAATACACAACACCATACCACAATATCACCATTTGCAATCTACTACACAAACATACACAAACCCCCTTCTTACATCCATCATACCACTGACAGCCACAAATCCAATCTGAATATATGCACAAACATATCTAAACAAACAATATTGAGGCATACGAGCATGATTCACCAGTTCGTCTTCATCACTACGACATGCACTTCATGCACTACTGAAATATCTCTAATTCAGTAGGCAGAGAATGTGATAGAAGAAAATTCTCTTGACCATTCCATCAAATACCTGATTTCATACAACACACATACAACTGAACTAGCGCACTCATCTACCAGCACCTACTATCTCGTTGCCACCTGTAACTTTCTACAAATAGTAAGGATTAATATAGATTGATCGATATCCCAACCTTGCAACTGGAGACTGTAGACTGAAGACTGAAGATGGAGAAGTTGAAACAGTTTTAATAATTATTTTGATGAGTGTTTGTTTTTAGCAAGGTTCTCTTCTACATGGCGTATGGAGTTGCTAACTGCATACCCAACCATCCTTCTTTATCCGAACTTGGGATCGACAGAAACCCTAGAAGGGTTCCAGGTGGAGGAGTTATGTCGAACAAACACTATGCAAAAGATCAATTACTAAACCGGATAATGATGCATACGAGTCTTAACTATTTATATGATTTTTCCCTCTGATTCAGGTAACGACATGCTGTCGGAGACCTTGATTAGCTATATGAACAACTTCTGTCAGAAGTGTTCACTGTTGTTAATTTCACAGTCACTGTTGATTTTCAGATAACATCATATGAGCTGAGCACAGGCACAATATATTTGCATCACTCAGCCTATCAAACAGACATTGGACAACTACTTAGTCCTAATTTAAAATTGCACAACAATAGTGAAGGTGAATAATTGAATTGTGATTGATTATTTTTAGCAGAATCTTGATTACCTACTGTTTCAACTTCAAATAGAATAGAGAAATGAACTGTATTGAGGTTTGTGTGATTTGGTTGTTTTTTCACGGAGAGTGGGTAAGCTGTATTACGCAATCCGATTGTTGACTTATTGGCCTGTACTCCCTAGGGGACTAGTCACCTTCATTTTAAACAATCACACAACGATCTCCTGTTGACCAATGTTTCAGTGACCATAAATAATTGTCAGGATATGGTGGATACTGATTGAGCCACAAGCCACGTCAATCAGAAGACGAATATGACAAGCAGCTTATTCTCTATTGTAAGATCAATAATGATGGATTATGTTATGACTGTTGTTTGTTTGTGGGACCGAATGGAACAGTATGGAATGGTAGATTATAGAAGGGAACGGATGCCTGTTACTAATTGCTGTGTCATTTCGTAGCAGATTAGTTGACATGCATGTAGTTTATTGTTAATAGTAAGATAATTTAGTGAAGTAAGTGAGGTGAGTAGGTTGTGTGTTTGGTCTATTATGCTTGATGATGAGGTGAAAGGACGGATAAGATTATGAGTTTAGCCGACCAGAATACACGGACTAATATGCATGCCATGCCATGCCATGCGAAGTACAATCGTGAGTAGTGTATTTGAGAAGAAACAGAAAGAACAGGAATAACAGAAAGGACAGAATGAGCAAATAGAATTAACGACTTTCCTTCCTTTCGTTTCATTTCCTATTTTAATATAACAAACACAACATGGGGTTTCAGATGGCTCAGGCTAGTCCACTTGGCCTCACCTGTCGTGCAAGCAACACGATATGCCTATCATCATATTGTTAATGAACCTTCTGTTACCAGAAGAATCACTAACCATAACCCAACAATGCTCAACCACATCACAAACCACCAAAATACACAACACCATACCACAATATCACCATTTGCAATCTACTACACAAACATACACAAACCCCCTTCTTACATCCATCATACCACTGACAGCCACAAATCCAATCTGAATATATGCACAAACATATCTAAACAAACAATATTGAGGCATACGAGCATGATTCACCAGTTCGTCTTCATCACTACGACATGCACTTCATGCACTATTGAAATATCTCTAATTCAGTAGGCAGAGAATGTGATAGAAGAAAATTCTCTTGACCATTCCATCAAATACCTGATTTCATACAACACACATACAACTGAACTAGCGCACTCATCTACCAGCACCTACTATCTCGTTGCCACCTGTAACTTTCTACAAATAGTAAGGATTAATATAGATTGATCGATATCCCAACCTTGCAACTGGAGACTGTAGACTGAAGACTGAAGATGGAGAAGTTGAAACAGTTTTAATAATTATTTTGATGAGTGTTTGTTTTTAGCAAGGTTCTCTTCTACATGGCGTATGGAGTTGCTAACTGCATACCCAACCATCCTTCTTTATCCGAACTTGGGATCGACAGAAACCCTAGAAGGGTTCCAGGTGGAGGAGTTATGTCGAACAAACACTATGCAAAAGATCAATTACTAAACCGGATAATGATGCATACGAGTCTTAACTATTTATATGATTTTTCCCTCTGATTCAGGTAACGACATGCTGTCGGAGACCTTGATTAGCTATATGAACAACTTCTGTCAGAAGTGTTCACTGTTGTTAATTTCACAGTCACTGTTGATTTTCAGATAACATCATATGAGCTGAGCACAGGCACAATATATTTGCATCACTCAGCCTATCAAACAGACATTGGACAACTACTTAGTCCTAATTTAAAATTGCACAACAATAGTGAAGGTGAATAATTGAATTGTGATTGATTATTTTTAGCAGAATCTTGATTACCTACTGTTTCAACTTCAAATAGAATAGAGAAATGAACTGTATTGAGGTTTGTGTGATTTGGTTGTTTTTTCACGGAGAGTGGGTAAGCTGTATTACGCAATCCGATTGTTGACTTATTGGCCTGTACTCCCTAGGGGACTAGTCACCTTCATTTTAAACAATCACACAACGATCTCCTGTTGACCAATGTTTCAGTGACCATAAATAATTGTCAGGATATGGTGGATACTGATTGAGCCACAAGCCACGTCAATCAGAAGACGAATATGACAAGCAGCTTATTCTCTATTGTAAGATCAATAATGATGGATTATGTTATGACTGTTGTTTGTTTGTGGGACCGAATGGAACAGTATGGAATGGTAGATTATAGAAGGGAACGGATGCCTGTTACTAATTGCTGTGTCATTTCGTAGCAGATTAGTTGACATGCATGTAGTTTATTGTTAATAGTAAGATAATTTAGTGAAGTAAGTGAGGTGAGTAGGTTGTGTGTTTGGTCTATTATGCTTGATGATGAGGTGAAAGGACGGATAAGATTATGAGTTTAGCCGACCAGAATACACGGACTAATATGCATGCCATGCCATGCCATGCGAAGTACAATCGTGAGTAGTGTATTTGAGAAGAAACAGAAAGAACAGGAATAACAGAAAGGACAGAATGAGCAAATAGAATTAACGACTTTCCTTCCTTTCGTTTCATTTCCTATTTTAATATAACAAACACAACATGGGGTTTCAGATGGCTCAGGCTAGTCCACTTGGCCTCACCTGTCGTGCAAGCAACACGATATGCCTATCATCATATTGTTAATGAACCTTCTGTTACCAGAAGAATCACTAACCATAACCCAACAATGCTCAACCACATCACAAACCACCAAAATACACAACACCATACCACAATATCACCATTTGCAATCTACTACACAAACATACACAAACCCCCTTCTTACATCCATCATACCACTGACAGCCACAAATCCAATCTGAATATATGCACAAACATATCTAAACAAACAATATTGAGGCATACGAGCATGATTCACCAGTTCGTCTTCATCACTACGACATGCACTTCATGCACTATTGAAATATCTCTAATTCAGTAGGCAGAGAATGTGATAGAAGAAAATTCTCTTGACCATTCCATCAAATACCTGATTTCATACAACACACATACAACTGAACTAGCGCACTCATCTACCAGCACCTACTATCTCGTTGCCACCTGTAACTTTCTACAAATAGTAAGGATTAATATAGATTGATCGATATCCCAACCTTGCAACTGGAGACTGTAGACTGAAGACTGAAGATGGAGAAGTTGAAACAGTTTTAATAATTATTTTGATGAGTGTTTGTTTTTAGCAAGGTTCTCTTCTACATGGCGTATGGAGTTGCTAACTGCATACCCAACCATCCTTCTTTATCCGAACTTGGGATCGACAGAAACCCTAGAAGGGTTCCAGGTGGAGGAGTTATGTCGAACAAACACTATGCAAAAGATCAATTACTAAACCGGATAATGATGCATACGAGTCTTAACTATTTATATGATTTTTCCCTCTGATTCAGGTAACGACATGCTGTCGGAGACCTTGATTAGCTATATGAACAACTTCTGTCAGAAGTGTTCACTGTTGTTAATTTCACAGTCACTGTTGATTTTCAGATAACATCATATGAGCTGAGCACAGGCACAATATATTTGCATCACTCAGCCTATCAAACAGACATTGGACAACTACTTAGTCCTAATTTAAAATTGCACAACAATAGTGAAGGTGAATAATTGAATTGTGATTGATTATTTTTAGCAGAATCTTGATTACCTACTGTTTCAACTTCAAATAGAATAGAGAAATGAACTGTATTGAGGTTTGTGTGATTTGGTTGTTTTTTCACGGAGAGTGGGTAAGCTGTATTACGCAATCCGATTGTTGACTTATTGGCCTGTACTCCCTAGGGGACTAGTCACCTTCATTTTAAACAATCACACAACGATCTCCTGTTGACCAATGTTTCAGTGACCATAAATAATTGTCAGGATATGGTGGATACTGATTGAGCCACAAGCCACGTCAATCAGAAGACGAATATGACAAGCAGCTTATTCTCTATTGTAAGATCAATAATGATGGATTATGTTATGACTGTTGTTTGTTTGTGGGACCGAATGGAACAGTATGGAATGGTAGATTATAGAAGGGAACGGATGCCTGTTACTAATTGCTGTGTCATTTCGTAGCAGATTAGTTGACATGCATGTAGTTTATTGTTAATAGTAAGATAATTTAGTGAAGTAAGTGAGGTGAGTAGGTTGTGTGTTTGGTCTATTATGCTTGATGATGAGGTGAAAGGACGGATAAGATTATGAGTTTAGCCGACCAGAATACACGGACTAATATGCATGCCATGCCATGCCATGCGAAGTACAATCGTGAGTAGTGTATTTGAGAAGAAACAGAAAGAACAGGAATAACAGAAAGGACAGAATGAGCAAATAGAATTAACGACTTTCCTTCCTTTCGTTTCATTTCCTATTTTAATATAACAAACACAACATGGGGTTTCAGATGGCTCAGGCTAGTCCACTTGGCCTCACCTGTCGTGCAAGCAACACGATATGCCTATCATCATATTGTTAATGAACCTTCTGTTACCAGAAGAATCACTAACCATAACCCAACAATGCTCAACCACATCACAAACCACCAAAATACACAACACCATACCACAATATCACCATTTGCAATCTACTACACAAACATACACAAACCCCCTTCTTACATCCATCATACCACTGACAGCCACAAATCCAATCTGAATATATGCACAAACATATCTAAACAAACAATATTGAGGCATACGAGCATGATTCACCAGTTCGTCTTCATCACTACGACATGCACTTCATGCACTATTGAAATATCTCTAATTCAGTAGGCAGAGAATGTGATAGAAGAAAATTCTCTTGACCATTCCATCAAATACCTGATTTCATACAACACACATACAACTGAACTAGCGCACTCATCTACCAGCACCTACTATCTCGTTGCCACCTGTAACTTTCTACAAATAGTAAGGATTAATATAGATTGATCGATATCCCAACCTTGCAACTGGAGACTGTAGACTGAAGACTGAAGATGGAGAAGTTGAAACAGTTTTAATAATTATTTTGATGAGTGTTTGTTTTTAGCAAGGTTCTCTTCTACATGGCGTATGGAGTTGCTAACTGCATACCCAACCATCCTTCTTTATCCGAACTTGGGATCGACAGAAACCCTAGAAGGGTTCCAGGTGGAGGAGTTATGTCGAACAAACACTATGCAAAAGATCAATTACTAAACCGGATAATGATGCATACGAGTCTTAACTATTTATATGATTTTTCCCTCTGATTCAGGTAACGACATGCTGTCGGAGACCTTGATTAGCTATATGAACAACTTCTGTCAGAAGTGTTCACTGTTGTTAATTTCACAGTCACTGTTGATTTTCAGATAACATCATATGAGCTGAGCACAGGCACAATATATTTGCATCACTCAGCCTATCAAACAGACATTGGACAACTACTTAGTCCTAATTTAAAATTGCACAACAATAGTGAAGGTGAATAATTGAATTGTGATTGATTATTTTTAGCAGAATCTTGATTACCTACTGTTTCAACTTCAAATAGAATAGAGAAATGAACTGTATTGAGGTTTGTGTGATTTGGTTGTTTTTTCACGGAGAGTGGGTAAGCTGTATTACGCAATCCGATTGTTGACTTATTGGCCTGTACTCCCTAGGGGACTAGTCACCTTCATTTTAAACAATCACACAACGATCTCCTGTTGACCAATGTTTCAGTGACCATAAATAATTGTCAGGATATGGTGGATACTGATTGAGCCACAAGCCACGTCAATCAGAAGACGAATATGACAAGCAGCTTATTCTCTATTGTAAGATCAATAATGATGGATTATGTTATGACTGTTGTTTGTTTGTGGGACCGAATGGAACAGTATGGAATGGTAGATTATAGAAGGGAACGGATGCCTGTTACTAATTGCTGTGTCATTTCGTAGCAGATTAGTTGACATGCATGTAGTTTATTGTTAATAGTAAGATAATTTAGTGAAGTAAGTGAGGTGAGTAGGTTGTGTGTTTGGTCTATTATGCTTGATGATGAGGTGAAAGGACGGATAAGATTATGAGTTTAGCCGACCAGAATACACGGACTAATATGCATGCCATGCCATGCCATGCGAAGTACAATCGTGAGTAGTGTATTTGAGAAGAAACAGAAAGAACAGGAATAACAGAAAGGACAGAATGAGCAAATAGAATTAACGACTTTCCTTCCTTTCGTTTCATTTCCTATTTTAATATAACAAACACAACATGGGGTTTCAGATGGCTCAGGCTAGTCCACTTGGCCTCACCTGTCGTGCAAGCAACACGATATGCCTATCATCATATTGTTAATGAACCTTCTGTTACCAGAAGAATCACTAACCATAACCCAACAATGCTCAACCACATCACAAACCACCAAAATACACAACACCATACCACAATATCACCATTTGCAATCTACTACACAAACATACACAAACCCCCTTCTTACATCCATCATACCACTGACAGCCACAAATCCAATCTGAATATATGCACAAACATATCTAAACAAACAATATTGAGGCATACGAGCATGATTCACCAGTTCGTCTTCATCACTACGACATGCACTTCATGCACTATTGAAATATCTCTAATTCAGTAGGCAGAGAATGTGATAGAAGAAAATTCTCTTGACCATTCCATCAAATACCTGATTTCATACAACACACATACAACTGAACTAGCGCACTCATCTACCAGCACCTACTATCTCGTTGCCACCTGTAACTTTCTACAAATAGTAAGGATTAATATAGATTGATCGATATCCCAACCTTGCAACTGGAGACTGTAGACTGAAGACTGAAGATGGAGAAGTTGAAACAGTTTTAATAATTATTTTGATGAGTGTTTGTTTTTAGCAAGGTTCTCTTCTACATGGCGTATGGAGTTGCTAACTGCATACCCAACCATCCTTCTTTATCCGAACTTGGGATCGACAGAAACCCTAGAAGGGTTCCAGGTGGAGGAGTTATGTCGAACAAACACTATGCAAAAGATCAATTACTAAACCGGATAATGATGCATACGAGTCTTAACTATTTATATGATTTTTCCCTCTGATTCAGGTAACGACATGCTGTCGGAGACCTTGATTAGCTATATGAACAACTTCTGTCAGAAGTGTTCACTGTTGTTAATTTCACAGTCACTGTTGATTTTCAGATAACATCATATGAGCTGAGCACAGGCACAATATATTTGCATCACTCAGCCTATCAAACAGACATTGGACAACTACTTAGTCCTAATTTAAAATTGCACAACAATAGTGAAGGTGAATAATTGAATTGTGATTGATTATTTTTAGCAGAATCTTGATTACCTACTGTTTCAACTTCAAATAGAATAGAGAAATGAACTGTATTGAGGTTTGTGTGATTTGGTTGTTTTTTCACGGAGAGTGGGTAAGCTGTATTACGCAATCCGATTGTTGACTTATTGGCCTGTACTCCCTAGGGGACTAGTCACCTTCATTTTAAACAATCACACAACGATCTCCTGTTGACCAATGTTTCAGTGACCATAAATAATTGTCAGGATATGGTGGATACTGATTGAGCCACAAGCCACGTCAATCAGAAGACGAATATGACAAGCAGCTTATTCTCTATTGTAAGATCAATAATGATGGATTATGTTATGACTGTTGTTTGTTTGTGGGACCGAATGGAACAGTATGGAATGGTAGATTATAGAAGGGAACGGATGCCTGTTACTAATTGCTGTGTCATTTCGTAGCAGATTAGTTGACATGCATGTAGTTTATTGTTAATAGTAAGATAATTTAGTGAAGTAAGTGAGGTGAGTAGGTTGTGTGTTTGGTCTATTATGCTTGATGATGAGGTGAAAGGACGGATAAGATTATGAGTTTAGCCGACCAGAATACACGGACTAATATGCATGCCATGCCATGCCATGCGAAGTACAATCGTGAGTAGTGTATTTGAGAAGAAACAGAAAGAACAGGAATAACAGAAAGGACAGAATGAGCAAATAGAATTAACGACTTTCCTTCCTTTCGTTTCATTTCCTATTTTAATATAACAAACACAACATGGGGTTTCAGATGGCTCAGGCTAGTCCACTTGGCCTCACCTGTCGTGCAAGCAACACGATATGCCTATCATCATATTGTTAATGAACCTTCTGTTACCAGAAGAATCACTAACCATAACCCAACAATGCTCAACCACATCACAAACCACCAAAATACACAACACCATACCACAATATCACCATTTGCAATCTACTACACAAACATACACAAACCCCCTTCTTACATCCATCATACCACTGACAGCCACAAATCCAATCTGAATATATGCACAAACATATCTAAACAAACAATATTGAGGCATACGAGCATGATTCACCAGTTCGTCTTCATCACTACGACATGCACTTCATGCACTACTGAAATATCTCTAATTCAGTAGGCAGAGAATGTGATAGAAGAAAATTCTCTTGACCATTCCATCAAATACCTGATTTCATACAACACACATACAACTGAACTAGCGCACTCATCTACCAGCACCTACTATCTCGTTGCCACCTGTAACTTTCTACAAATAGTAAGGATTAATATAGATTGATCGATATCCCAACCTTGCAACTGGAGACTGTAGACTGAAGACTGAAGATGGAGAAGTTGAAACAGTTTTAATAATTATTTTGATGAGTGTTTGTTTTTAGCAAGGTTCTCTTCTACATGGCGTATGGAGTTGCTAACTGCATACCCAACCATCCTTCTTTATCCGAACTTGGGATCGACAGAAACCCTAGAAGGGTTCCAGGTGGAGGAGTTATGTCGAACAAACACTATGCAAAAGATCAATTACTAAACCGGATAATGATGCATACGAGTCTTAACTATTTATATGATTTTTCCCTCTGATTCAGGTAACGACATGCTGTCGGAGACCTTGATTAGCTATATGAACAACTTCTGTCAGAAGTGTTCACTGTTGTTAATTTCACAGTCACTGTTGATTTTCAGATAACATCATATGAGCTGAGCACAGGCACAATATATTTGCATCACTCAGCCTATCAAACAGACATTGGACAACTACTTAGTCCTAATTTAAAATTGCACAACAATAGTGAAGGTGAATAATTGAATTGTGATTGATTATTTTTAGCAGAATCTTGATTACCTACTGTTTCAACTTCAAATAGAATAGAGAAATGAACTGTATTGAGGTTTGTGTGATTTGGTTGTTTTTTCACGGAGAGTGGGTAAGCTGTATTACGCAATCCGATTGTTGACTTATTGGCCTGTACTCCCTAGGGGACTAGTCACCTTCATTTTAAACAATCACACAACGATCTCCTGTTGACCAATGTTTCAGTGACCATAAATAATTGTCAGGATATGGTGGATACTGATTGAGCCACAAGCCACGTCAATCAGAAGACGAATATGACAAGCAGCTTATTCTCTATTGTAAGATCAATAATGATGGATTATGTTATGACTGTTGTTTGTTTGTGGGACCGAATGGAACAGTATGGAATGGTAGATTATAGAAGGGAACGGATGCCTGTTACTAATTGCTGTGTCATTTCGTAGCAGATTAGTTGACATGCATGTAGTTTATTGTTAATAGTAAGATAATTTAGTGAAGTAAGTGAGGTGAGTAGGTTGTGTGTTTGGTCTATTATGCTTGATGATGAGGTGAAAGGACGGATAAGATTATGAGTTTAGCCGACCAGAATACACGGACTAATATGCATGCCATGCCATGCCATGCGAAGTACAATCGTGAGTAGTGTATTTGAGAAGAAACAGAAAGAACAGGAATAACAGAAAGGACAGAATGAGCAAATAGAATTAACGACTTTCCTTCCTTTCGTTTCATTTCCTATTTTAATATAACAAACACAACATGGGGTTTCAGATGGCTCAGGCTAGTCCACTTGGCCTCACCTGTCGTGCAAGCAACACGATATGCCTATCATCATATTGTTAATGAACCTTCTGTTACCAGAAGAATCACTAACCATAACCCAACAATGCTCAACCACATCACAAACCACCAAAATACACAACACCATACCACAATATCACCATTTGCAATCTACTACACAAACATACACAAACCCCCTTCTTACATCCATCATACCACTGACAGCCACAAATCCAATCTGAATATATGCACAAACATATCTAAACAAACAATATTGAGGCATACGAGCATGATTCACCAGTTCGTCTTCATCACTACGACATGCACTTCATGCACTATTGAAATATCTCTAATTCAGTAGGCAGAGAATGTGATAGAAGAAAATTCTCTTGACCATTCCATCAAATACCTGATTTCATACAACACACATACAACTGAACTAGCGCACTCATCTACCAGCACCTACTATCTCGTTGCCACCTGTAACTTTCTACAAATAGTAAGGATTAATATAGATTGATCGATATCCCAACCTTGCAACTGGAGACTGTAGACTGAAGACTGAAGATGGAGAAGTTGAAACAGTTTTAATAATTATTTTGATGAGTGTTTGTTTTTAGCAAGGTTCTCTTCTACATGGCGTATGGAGTTGCTAACTGCATACCCAACCATCCTTCTTTATCCGAACTTGGGATCGACAGAAACCCTAGAAGGGTTCCAGGTGGAGGAGTTATGTCGAACAAACACTATGCAAAAGATCAATTACTAAACCGGATAATGATGCATACGAGTCTTAACTATTTATATGATTTTTCCCTCTGATTCAGGTAACGACATGCTGTCGGAGACCTTGATTAGCTATATGAACAACTTCTGTCAGAAGTGTTCACTGTTGTTAATTTCACAGTCACTGTTGATTTTCAGATAACATCATATGAGCTGAGCACAGGCACAATATATTTGCATCACTCAGCCTATCAAACAGACATTGGACAACTACTTAGTCCTAATTTAAAATTGCACAACAATAGTGAAGGTGAATAATTGAATTGTGATTGATTATTTTTAGCAGAATCTTGATTACCTACTGTTTCAACTTCAAATAGAATAGAGAAATGAACTGTATTGAGGTTTGTGTGATTTGGTTGTTTTTTCACGGAGAGTGGGTAAGCTGTATTACGCAATCCGATTGTTGACTTATTGGCCTGTACTCCCTAGGGGACTAGTCACCTTCATTTTAAACAATCACACAACGATCTCCTGTTGACCAATGTTTCAGTGACCATAAATAATTGTCAGGATATGGTGGATACTGATTGAGCCACAAGCCACGTCAATCAGAAGACGAATATGACAAGCAGCTTATTCTCTATTGTAAGATCAATAATGATGGATTATGTTATGACTGTTGTTTGTTTGTGGGACCGAATGGAACAGTATGGAATGGTAGATTATAGAAGGGAACGGATGCCTGTTACTAATTGCTGTGTCATTTCGTAGCAGATTAGTTGACATGCATGTAGTTTATTGTTAATAGTAAGATAATTTAGTGAAGTAAGTGAGGTGAGTAGGTTGTGTGTTTGGTCTATTATGCTTGATGATGAGGTGAAAGGACGGATAAGATTATGAGTTTAGCCGACCAGAATACACGGACTAATATGCATGCCATGCCATGCCATGCGAAGTACAATCGTGAGTAGTGTATTTGAGAAGAAACAGAAAGAACAGGAATAACAGAAAGGACAGAATGAGCAAATAGAATTAACGACTTTCCTTCCTTTCGTTTCATTTCCTATTTTAATATAACAAACACAACATGGGGTTTCAGATGGCTCAGGCTAGTCCACTTGGCCTCACCTGTCGTGCAAGCAACACGATATGCCTATCATCATATTGTTAATGAACCTTCTGTTACCAGAAGAATCACTAACCATAACCCAACAATGCTCAACCACATCACAAACCACCAAAATACACAACACCATACCACAATATCACCATTTGCAATCTACTACACAAACATACACAAACCCCCTTCTTACATCCATCATACCACTGACAGCCACAAATCCAATCTGAATATATGCACAAACATATCTAAACAAACAATATTGAGGCATACGAGCATGATTCACCAGTTCGTCTTCATCACTACGACATGCACTTCATGCACTATTGAAATATCTCTAATTCAGTAGGCAGAGAATGTGATAGAAGAAAATTCTCTTGACCATTCCATCAAATACCTGATTTCATACAACACACATACAACTGAACTAGCGCACTCATCTACCAGCACCTACTATCTCGTTGCCACCTGTAACTTTCTACAAGTAGTAAGGATTAATATAGATTGATCGATATCTCAACCTTGCAACTGGAGACTGTAGACTGAAGACTGAAGATGGAGAAGTTGAAACAGTTTTAATAATTATTTTGATGAGTGTTTGTTTTTAGCAAGGTTCTCTTCTACATGGCGTATGGAGTTGCTAACTGCATACCCAACCATCCTTCTTTATCCGAACTTGGGATCGACAGAAACCCTAGAAGGGTTCCAGGTGGAGGAGTTATGTCGAACAAACACTATGCAAAAGATCAATTACTAAACCGGATAATGATGCATACGAGTCTTAACTATTTATATGATTTTTCCCTCTGATTCAGGTAACGACATGCTGTCGGAGACCTTGATTAGCTATATGAACAACTTCTGTCAGAAGTGTTCACTGTTGTTAATTTCACAGTCACTGTTGATTTTCAGATAACATCATATGAGCTGAGCACAGGCACAATATATTTGCATCACTCAGCCTATCAAACAGACATTGGACAACTACTTAGTCCTAATTTAAAATTGCACAACAATAGTGAAGGTGAATAATTGAATTGTGATTGATTATTTTTAGCAGAATCTTGATTACCTACTGTTTCAACTTCAAATAGAATAGAGAAATGAACTGTATTGAGGTTTGTGTGATTTGGTTGTTTTTTCACGGAGAGTGGGTAAGCTGTATTACGCAATCCGATTGTTGACTTATTGGCCTGTACTCCCTAGGGGACTAGTCACCTTCATTTTAAACAATCACACAACGATCTCCTGTTGACCAATGTTTCAGTGACCATAAATAATTGTCAGGATATGGTGGATACTGATTGAGCCACAAGCCACGTCAATCAGAAGACGAATATGACAAGCAGCTTATTCTCTATTGTAAGATCAATAATGATGGATTATGTTATGACTGTTGTTTGTTTGTGGGACCGAATGGAACAGTATGGAATGGTAGATTATAGAAGGGAACGGATGCCTGTTACTAATTGCTGTGTCATTTCGTAGCAGATTAGTTGACATGCATGTAGTTTATTGTTAATAGTAAGATAATTTAGTGAAGTAAGTGAGGTGAGTAGGTTGTGTGTTTGGTCTATTATGCTTGATGATGAGGTGAAAGGACGGATAAGATTATGAGTTTAGCCGACCAGAATACACGGACTAATATGCATGCCATGCCATGCCATGCGAAGTACAATCGTGAGTAGTGTATTTGAGAAGAAACAGAAAGAACAGGAATAACAGAAAGGACAGAATGAGCAAATAGAATTAACGACTTTCCTTCCTTTCGTTTCATTTCCTATTTTAATATAACAAACACAACATGGGGTTTCAGATGGCTCAGGCTAGTCCACTTGGCCTCACCTGTCGTGCAAGCAACACGATATGCCTATCATCATATTGTTAATGAACCTTCTGTTACCAGAAGAATCACTAACCATAACCCAACAATGCTCAACCACATCACAAACCACCAAAATACACAACACCATACCACAATATCACCATTTGCAATCTACTACACAAACATACACAAACCCCCTTCTTACATCCATCATACCACTGACAGCCACAAATCCAATCTGAATATATGCACAAACATATCTAAACAAACAATATTGAGGCATACGAGCATGATTCACCAGTTCGTCTTCATCACTACGACATGCACTTCATGCACTACTGAAATATCTCTAATTCAGTAGGCAGAGAATGTGATAGAAGAAAATTCTCTTGACCATTCCATCAAATACCTGATTTCATACAACACACATACAACTGAACTAGCGCACTCATCTACCAGCACCTACTATCTCGTTGCCACCTGTAACTTTCTACAAGTAGTAAGGATTAATATAGATTGATCGATATCTCAACCTTGCAACTGGAGACTGTAGACTGAAGACTGAAGATGGAGAAGTTGAAACAGTTTTAATAATTATTTTGATGAGTGTTTGTTTTTAGCAAGGTTCTCTTCTACATGGCGTATGGAGTTGCTAACTGCATACCCAACCATCCTTCTTTATCCGAACTTGGGATCGACAGAAACCCTAGAAGGGTTCCAGGTGGAGGAGTTATGTCGAACAAACACTATGCAAAAGATCAATTACTAAACCGGATAATGATGCATACGAGTCTTAACTATTTATATGATTTTTCCCTCTGATTCAGGTAACGACATGCTGTCGGAGACCTTGATTAGCTATATGAACAACTTCTGTCAGAAGTGTTCACTGTTGTTAATTTCACAGTCACTGTTGATTTTCAGATAACATCATATGAGCTGAGCACAGGCACAATATATTTGCATCACTCAGCCTATCAAACAGACATTGGACAACTACTTAGTCCTAATTTAAAATTGCACAACAATAGTGAAGGTGAATAATTGAATTGTGATTGATTATTTTTAGCAGAATCTTGATTACCTACTGTTTCAACTTCAAATAGAATAGAGAAATGAACTGTATTGAGGTTTGTGTGATTTGGTTGTTTTTTCACGGA
Source organism: Schistosoma haematobium (assembly GCF_000699445.3). Lineage (NCBI taxonomy): Eukaryota > Metazoa > Platyhelminthes > Trematoda > Strigeidida > Schistosomatidae > Schistosoma > Schistosoma haematobium. Next base: position 11,879,744 of record NC_067200.1, read on the forward strand.
GAGTGGGTAAGCTGTATTACGCAATCCGATTGTTGACTTATTGGCCTGTACTCCCTAGGGGACTAGTCACCTTCATTTTAAACAATCACACAACGATCTCCTGTTGACCAATGTTTCAGTGACCATAAATAATTGTCAGGATATGGTGGATACTGATTGAGCCACAAGCCACGTCAATCAGAAGACGAATATGACAAGCAGCTTATTCTCTATTGTAAGATCAATAATGATGGATTATGTTATGACTGTTGTTTGTTTGTGGGACCGAATGGAACAGTATGGAATGGTAGATTATAGAAGGGAACGGATGCCTGTTACTAATTGCTGTGTCATTTCGTAGCAGATTAGTTGACATGCATGTAGTTTATTGTTAATAGTAAGATAATTTAGTGAAGTAAGTGAGGTGAGTAGGTTGTGTGTTTGGTCTATTATGCTTGATGATGAGGTGAAAGGACGGATAAGATTATGAGTTTAGCCGACCAGAATACACGGACTAATATGCATGCCATGCCATGCGAAGTACAATCGTGAGTAGTGTATTTGAGAAGAAACAGAAAGAACAGGAATAACAGAAAGGACAGAATGAGCAAATAGAATTAACGACTTTCCTTCCTTTCGTTTCATTTCCTATTTTAATATAACAAACACAACATGGGGTTTCAGATGGCTCAGGCTAGTCCACTTGGCCTCACCTGTCGTGCAAGCAACACGATATGCCTATCATCATATTGTTAATGAACCTTCTGTTACCAGAAGAATCACTAACCATAACCCAACAATGCTCAACCACATCACAAACCACCAAAATACACAACACCATACCACAATATCACCATTTGCAATCTACTACACAAACATACACAAACCCCCTTCTTACATCCATCATACCACTGACAGCCACAAATCCAATCTGAATATATGCACAAACATATCTAAACAAACAATATTGAGGCATACGAGCATGATTCACCAGTTCGTCTTCATCACTACGACATGCACTTCATGCACTACTGAAATATCTCTAATTCAGTAGGCAGAGAATGTGATAGAAGAAAATTCTCTTGACCATTCCATCAAATACCTGATTTCATACAACACACATACAACTGAACTAGCGCACTCATCTACCAGCACCTACTATCTCGTTGCCACCTGTAACTTTCTACAAGTAGTAAGGATTAATATAGATTGATCGATATCTCAACCTTGCAACTGGAGACTGTAGACTGAAGACTGAAGATGGAGAAGTTGAAACAGTTTTAATAATTATTTTGATGAGTGTTTGTTTTTAGCAAGGTTCTCTTCTACATGGCGTATGGAGTTGCTAACTGCATACCCAACCATCCTTCTTTATCCGAACTTGGGATCGACAGAAACCCTAGAAGGGTTCCAGGTGGAGGAGTTATGTCGAACAAACACTATGCAAAAGATCAATTACTAAACCGGATAATGATGCATACGAGTCTTAACTATTTATATGATTTTTCCCTCTGATTCAGGTAACGACATGCTGTCGGAGACCTTGATTAGCTATATGAACAACTTCTGTCAGAAGTGTTCACTGTTGTTAATTTCACAGTCACTGTTGATTTTCAGATAACATCATATGAGCTGAGCACAGGCACAATATATTTGCATCACTCAGCCTATCAAACAGACATTGGACAACTACTTAGTCCTAATTTAAAATTGCACAACAATAGTGAAGGTGAATAATTGAATTGTGATTGATTATTTTTAGCAGAATCTTGATTACCTACTGTTTCAACTTCAAATAGAATAGAGAAATGAACTGTATTGAGGTTTGTGTGATTTGGTTGTTTTTTCACGGAGAGTGGGTAAGCTGTATTACGCAATCGGATTGTTGACTTATTGGCCTGTACTCCCTAGGGGACTAGTCACCTTCATTTTAAACAATCACACAACGATCTCCTGTTGACCAATGTTTCAGTGACCATAAATAATTGTCAGGATATGGTGGATACTGATTGAGCCACAAGCCACGTCAATCAGAAGACGAATATGACAAGCAGCTTATTCTCTATTGTAAGATCAATAATGATGGATTATGTTATGACTGTTGTTTGTTTGTGGGACCGAATGGAACAGTATGGAATGGTAGATTATAGAAGGGAACGGATGCCTGTTACTAATTGCTGTGTCATTTCGTAGCAGATTAGTTGACATGCATGTAGTTTATTGTTAATAGTAAGATAATTTAGTGAAGTAAGTGAGGTGAGTAGGTTGTGTGTTTGGTCTATTATGCTTGATGATGAGGTGAAAGGACGGATAAGATTATGAGTTTAGCCGACCAGAATACACGGACTAATATGCATGCCATGCCATGCCATGCGAAGTACAATCGTGAGTAGTGTATTTGAGAAGAAACAGAAAGAACAGGAATAACAGAAAGGACAGAATGAGCAAATAGAATTAACGACTTTCCTTCCTTTCGTTTCATTTCCTATTTTAATATAACAAACACAACATGGGGTTTCAGATGGCTCAGGCTAGTCCACTTGGCCTCACCTGTCGTGCAAGCAACACGATATGCCTATCATCATATTGTTAATGAACCTTCTGTTACCAGAAGAATCACTAACCATAACCCAACAATGCTCAACCACATCACAAACCACCAAAATACACAACACCATACCACAATATCACCATTTGCAATCTACTACACAAACATACACAAACCCCCTTCTTACATCCATCATACCACTGACAGCCACAAATCCAATCTGAATATATGCACAAACATATCTAAACAAACAATATTGAGGCATACGAGCATGATTCACCAGTTCGTCTTCATCACTACGACATGCACTTCATGCACTATTGAAATATCTCTAATTCAGTAGGCAGAGAATGTGATAGAAGAAAATTCTCTTGACCATTCCATCAAATACCTGATTTCATACAACACACATACAACTGAACTAGCGCACTCATCTACCAGCACCTACTATCTCGTTGCCACCTGTAACTTTCTACAAGTAGTAAGGATTAATATAGATTGATCGATATCCCAACCTTGCAACTGGAGACTGTAGACTGAAGACTGAAGATGGAGAAGTTGAAACAGTTTTAATAATTATTTTGATGAGTGTTTGTTTTTAGCAAGGTTCTCTTCTACATGGCGTATGGAGTTGCTAACTGCATACCCAACCATCCTTCTTTATCCGAACTTGGGATCGACAGAAACCCTAGAAGGGTTCCAGGTGGAGGAGTTATGTCGAACAAACACTATGCAAAAGATCAATTACTAAACCGGATAATGATGCATACGAGTCTTAACTATTTATATGATTTTTCCCTCTGATTCAGGTAACGACATGCTGTCGGAGACCTTGATTAGCTATATGAACAACTTCTGTCAGAAGTGTTCACTGTTGTTAATTTCACAGTCACTGTTGATTTTCAGATAACATCATATGAGCTGAGCACAGGCACAATATATTTGCATCACTCAGCCTATCAAACAGACATTGGACAACTACTTAGTCCTAATTTAAAATTGCACAACAATAGTGAAGGTGAATAATTGAATTGTGATTGATTATTTTTAGCAGAATCTTGATTACCTACTGTTTCAACTTCAAATAGAATAGAGAAATGAACTGTATTGAGGTTTGTGTGATTTGGTTGTTTTTTCACGGAGAGTGGGTAAGCTGTATTACGCAATCCGATTGTTGACTTATTGGCCTGTACTCCCTAGGGGACTAGTCACCTTCATTTTAAACAATCACACAACGATCTCCTGTTGACCAATGTTTCAGTGACCATAAATAATTGTCAGGATATGGTGGATACTGATTGAGCCACAAGCCACGTCAATCAGAAGACGAATATGACAAGCAGCTTATTCTCTATTGTAAGATCAATAATGATGGATTATGTTATGACTGTTGTTTGTTTGTGGGACCGAATGGAACAGTATGGAATGGTAGATTATAGAAGGGAACGGATGCCTGTTACTAATTGCTGTGTCATTTCGTAGCAGATTAGTTGACATGCATGTAGTTTATTGTTAATAGTAAGATAATTTAGTGAAGTAAGTGAGGTGAGTAGGTTGTGTGTTTGGTCTATTATGCTTGATGATGAGGTGAAAGGACGGATAAGATTATGAGTTTAGCCGACCAGAATACACGGACTAATATGCATGCCATGCCATGCGAAGTACAATCGTGAGTAGTGTATTTGAGAAGAAACAGAAAGAACAGGAATAACAGAAAGGACAGAATGAGCAAATAGAATTAACGACTTTCCTTCCTTTCGTTTCATTTCCTATTTTAATATAACAAACACAACATGGGGTTTCAGATGGCTCAGGCTAGTCCACTTGGCCTCACCTGTCGTGCAAGCAACACGATATGCCTATCATCATATTGTTAATGAACCTTCTGTTACCAGAAGAATCACTAACCATAACCCAACAATGCTCAACCACATCACAAACCACCAAAATACACAACACCATACCACAATATCACCATTTGCAATCTACTACACAAACATACACAAACCCCCTTCTTACATCCATCATACCACTGACAGCCACAAATCCAATCTGAATATATGCACAAACATATCTAAACAAACAATATTGAGGCATACGAGCATGATTCACCAGTTCGTCTTCATCACTACGACATGCACTTCATGCACTACTGAAATATCTCTAATTCAGTAGGCAGAGAATGTGATAGAAGAAAATTCTCTTGACCATTCCATCAAATACCTGATTTCATACAACACACATACAACTGAACTAGCGCACTCATCTACCAGCACCTACTATCTCGTTGCCACCTGTAACTTTCTACAAGTAGTAAGGATTAATATAGATTGATCGATATCTCAACCTTGCAACTGGAGACTGTAGACTGAAGACTGAAGATGGAGAAGTTGAAACAGTTTTAATAATTATTTTGATGAGTGTTTGTTTTTAGCAAGGTTCTCTTCTACATGGCGTATGGAGTTGCTAACTGCATACCCAACCATCCTTCTTTATCCGAACTTGGGATCGACAGAAACCCTAGAAGGGTTCCAGGTGGAGGAGTTATGTCGAACAAACACTATGCAAAAGATCAATTACTAAACCGGATAATGATGCATACGAGTCTTAACTATTTATATGATTTTTCCCTCTGATTCAGGTAACGACATGCTGTCGGAGACCTTGATTAGCTATATGAACAACTTCTGTCAGAAGTGTTCACTGTTGTTAATTTCACAGTCACTGTTGATTTTCAGATAACATCATATGAGCTGAGCACAGGCACAATATATTTGCATCACTCAGCCTATCAAACAGACATTGGACAACTACTTAGTCCTAATTTAAAATTGCACAACAATAGTGAAGGTGAATAATTGAATTGTGATTGATTATTTTTAGCAGAATCTTGATTACCTACTGTTTCAACTTCAAATAGAATAGAGAAATGAACTGTATTGAGGTTTGTGTGATTTGGTTGTTTTTTCACGGAGAGTGGGTAAGCTGTATTACGCAATCCGATTGTTGACTTATTGGCCTGTACTCCCTAGGGGACTAGTCACCTTCATTTTAAACAATCACACAACGATCTCCTGTTGACCAATGTTTCAGTGACCATAAATAATTGTCAGGATATGGTGGATACTGATTGAGCCACAAGCCACGTCAATCAGAAGACGAATATGACAAGCAGCTTATTCTCTATTGTAAGATCAATAATGATGGATTATGTTATGACTGTTGTTTGTTTGTGGGACCGAATGGAACAGTATGGAATGGTAGATTATAGAAGGGAACGGATGCCTGTTACTAATTGCTGTGTCATTTCGTAGCAGATTAGTTGACATGCATGTAGTTTATTGTTAATAGTAAGATAATTTAGTGAAGTAAGTGAGGTGAGTAGGTTGTGTGTTTGGTCTATTATGCTTGATGATGAGGTGAAAGGACGGATAAGATTATGAGTTTAGCCGACCAGAATACACGGACTAATATGCATGCCATGCCATGCGAAGTACAATCGTGAGTAGTGTATTTGAGAAGAAACAGAAAGAACAGGAATAACAGAAAGGACAGAATGAGCAAATAGAATTAACGACTTTCCTTCCTTTCGTTTCATTTCCTATTTTAATATAACAAACACAACATGGGGTTTCAGATGGCTCAGGCTAGTCCACTTGGCCTCACCTGTCGTGCAAGCAACACGATATGCCTATCATCATATTGTTAATGAACCTTCTGTTACCAGAAGAATCACTAACCATAACCCAACAATGCTCAACCACATCACAAACCACCAAAATACACAACACCATACCACAATATCACCATTTGCAATCTACTACACAAACATACACAAACCCCCTTCTTACATCCATCATACCACTGACAGCCACAAATCCAATCTGAATATATGCACAAACATATCTAAACAAACAATATTGAGGCATACGAGCATGATTCACCAGTTCGTCTTCATCACTACGACATGCACTTCATGCACTATTGAAATATCTCTAATTCAGTAGGCAGAGAATGTGATAGAAGAAAATTCTCTTGACCATTCCATCAAATACCTGATTTCATACAACACACATACAACTGAACTAGCGCACTCATCTACCAGCACCTACTATCTCGTTGCCACCTGTAACTTTCTACAAGTAGTAAGGATTAATATAGATTGATCGATATCTCAACCTTGCAACTGGAGACTGTAGACTGAAGACTGAAGATGGAGAAGTTGAAACAGTTTTAATAATTATTTTGATGAGTGTTTGTTTTTAGCAAGGTTCTCTTCTACATGGCGTATGGAGTTGCTAACTGCATACCCAACCATCCTTCTTTATCCGAACTTGGGATCGACAGAAACCCTAGAAGGGTTCCAGGTGGAGGAGTTATGTCGAACAAACACTATGCAAAAGATCAATTACTAAACCGGATAATGATGCATACGAGTCTTAACTATTTATATGATTTTTCCCTCTGATTCAGGTAACGACATGCTGTCGGAGACCTTGATTAGCTATATGAACAACTTCTGTCAGAAGTGTTCACTGTTGTTAATTTCACAGTCACTGTTGATTTTCAGATAACATCATATGAGCTGAGCACAGGCACAATATATTTGCATCACTCAGCCTATCAAACAGACATTGGACAACTACTTAGTCCTAATTTAAAATTGCACAACAATAGTGAAGGTGAATAATTGAATTGTGATTGATTATTTTTAGCAGAATCTTGATTACCTACTGTTTCAACTTCAAATAGAATAGAGAAATGAACTGTATTGAGGTTTGTGTGATTTGGTTGTTTTTTCACGGAGAGTGGGTAAGCTGTATTACGCAATCCGATTGTTGACTTATTGGCCTGTACTCCCTAGGGGACTAGTCACCTTCATTTTAAACAATCACACAACGATCTCCTGTTGACCAATGTTTCAGTGACCATAAATAATTGTCAGGATATGGTGGATACTGATTGAGCCACAAGCCACGTCAATCAGAAGACGAATATGACAAGCAGCTTATTCTCTATTGTAAGATCAATAATGATGGATTATGTTATGACTGTTGTTTGTTTGTGGGACCGAATGGAACAGTATGGAATGGTAGATTATAGAAGGGAACGGATGCCTGTTACTAATTGCTGTGTCATTTCGTAGCAGATTAGTTGACATGCATGTAGTTTATTGTTAATAGTAAGATAATTTAGTGAAGTAAGTGAGGTGAGTAGGTTGTGTGTTTGGTCTATTATGCTTGATGATGAGGTGAAAGGACGGATAAGATTATGAGTTTAGCCGACCAGAATACACGGACTAATATGCATGCCATGCCATGCGAAGTACAATCGTGAGTAGTGTATTTGAGAAGAAACAGAAAGAACAGGAATAACAGAAAGGACAGAATGAGCAAATAGAATTAACGACTTTCCTTCCTTTCGTTTCATTTCCTATTTTAATATAACAAACACAACATGGGGTTTCAGATGGCTCAGGCTAGTCCACTTGGCCTCACCTGTCGTGCAAGCAACACGATATGCCTATCATCATATTGTTAATGAACCTTCTGTTACCAGAAGAATCACTAACCATAACCCAACAATGCTCAACCACATCACAAACCACCAAAATACACAACACCATACCACAATATCACCATTTGCAATCTACTACACAAACATACACAAACCCCCTTCTTACATCCATCATACCACTGACAGCCACAAATCCAATCTGAATATATGCACAAACATATCTAAACAAACAATATTGAGGCATACGAGCATGATTCACCAGTTCGTCTTCATCACTACGACATGCACTTCATGCACTATTGAAATATCTCTAATTCAGTAGGCAGAGAATGTGATAGAAGAAAATTCTCTTGACCATTCCATCAAATACCTGATTTCATACAACACACATACAACTGAACTAGCGCACTCATCTACCAGCACCTACTATCTCGTTGCCACCTGTAACTTTCTACAAGTAGTAAGGATTAATATAGATTGATCGATATCTCAACCTTGCAACTGGAGACTGTAGACTGAAGACTGAAGATGGAGAAGTTGAAACAGTTTTAATAATTATTTTGATGAGTGTTTGTTTTTAGCAAGGTTCTCTTCTACATGGCGTATGGAGTTGCTAACTGCATACCCAACCATCCTTCTTTATCCGAACTTGGGATCGACAGAAACCCTAGAAGGGTTCCAGGTGGAGGAGTTATGTCGAACAAACACTATGCAAAAGATCAATTACTAAACCGGATAATGATGCATACGAGTCTTAACTATTTATATGATTTTTCCCTCTGATTCAGGTAACGACATGCTGTCGGAGACCTTGATTAGCTATATGAACAACTTCTGTCAGAAGTGTTCACTGTTGTTAATTTCACAGTCACTGTTGATTTTCAGATAACATCATATGAGCTGAGCACAGGCACAATATATTTGCATCACTCAGCCTATCAAACAGACATTGGACAACTACTTAGTCCTAATTTAAAATTGCACAACAATAGTGAAGGTGAATAATTGAATTGTGATTGATTATTTTTAGCAGAATCTTGATTACCTACTGTTTCAACTTCAAATAGAATAGAGAAATGAACTGTATTGAGGTTTGTGTGATTTGGTTGTTTTTTCACGGAGAGTGGGTAAGCTGTATTACGCAATCCGATTGTTGACTTATTGGCCTGTACTCCCTAGGGGACTAGTCACCTTCATTTTAAACAATCACACAACGATCTCCTGTTGACCAATGTTTCAGTGACCATAAATAATTGTCAGGATATGGTGGATACTGATTGAGCCACAAGCCACGTCAATCAGAAGACGAATATGACAAGCAGCTTATTCTCTATTGTAAGATCAATAATGATGGATTATGTTATGACTGTTGTTTGTTTGTGGGACCGAATGGAACAGTATGGAATGGTAGATTATAGAAGGGAACGGATGCCTGTTACTAATTGCTGTGTCATTTCGTAGCAGATTAGTTGACATGCATGTAGTTTATTGTTAATAGTAAGATAATTTAGTGAAGTAAGTGAGGTGAGTAGGTTGTGTGTTTGGTCTATTATGCTTGATGATGAGGTGAAAGGACGGATAAGATTATGAGTTTAGCCGACCAGAATACACGGACTAATATGCATGCCATGCCATGCGAAGTACAATCGTGAGTAGTGTATTTGAGAAGAAACAGAAAGAACAGGAATAACAGAAAGGACAGAATGAGCAAATAGAATTAACGACTTTCCTTCCTTTCGTTTCATTTCCTATTTTAATATAACAAACACAACATGGGGTTTCAGATGGCTCAGGCTAGTCCACTTGGCCTCACCTGTCGTGCAAGCAACACGATATGCCTATCATCATATTGTTAATGAACCTTCTGTTACCAGAAGAATCACTAACCATAACCCAACAATGCTCAACCACATCACAAACCACCAAAATACACAACACCATACCACAATATCACCATTTGCAATCTACTACACAAACATACACAAACCCCCTTCTTACATCCATCATACCACTGACAGCCACAAATCCAATCTGAATATATGCACAAACATATCTAAACAAACAATATTGAGGCATACGAGCATGATTCACCAGTTCGTCTTCATCACTACGACATGCACTTCATGCACTATTGAAATATCTCTAATTCAGTAGGCAGAGAATGTGATAGAAGAAAATTCTCTTGACCATTCCATCAAATACCTGATTTCATACAACACACATACAACTGAACTAGCGCACTCATCTACCAGCACCTACTATCTCGTTGCCACCTGTAACTTTCTACAAGTAGTAAGGATTAATATAGATTGATCGATATCTCAACCTTGCAACTGGAGACTGTAGACTGAAGACTGAAGATGGAGAAGTTGAAACAGTTTTAATAATTATTTTGATGAGTGTTTGTTTTTAGCAAGGTTCTCTTCTACATGGCGTATGGAGTTGCTAACTGCATACCCAACCATCCTTCTTTATCCGAACTTGGGATCGACAGAAACCCTAGAAGGGTTCCAGGTGGAGGAGTTATGTCGAACAAACACTATGCAAAAGATCAATTACTAAACCGGATAATGATGCATACGAGTCTTAACTATTTATATGATTTTTCCCTCTGATTCAGGTAACGACATGCTGTCGGAGACCTTGATTAGCTATATGAACAACTTCTGTCAGAAGTGTTCACTGTTGTTAATTTCACAGTCACTGTTGATTTTCAGATAACATCATATGAGCTGAGCACAGGCACAATATATTTGCATCACTCAGCCTATCAAACAGACATTGGACAACTACTTAGTCCTAATTTAAAATTGCACAACAATAGTGAAGGTGAATAATTGAATTGTGATTGATTATTTTTAGCAGAATCTTGATTACCTACTGTTTCAACTTCAAATAGAATAGAGAAATGAACTGTATTGAGGTTTGTGTGATTTGGTTGTTTTTTCACGGAGAGTGGGTAAGCTGTATTACGCAATCCGATTGTTGACTTATTGGCCTGTACTCCCTAGGGGACTAGTCACCTTCATTTTAAACAATCACACAACGATCTCCTGTTGACCAATGTTTCAGTGACCATAAATAATTGTCAGGATATGGTGGATACTGATTGAGCCACAAGCCACGTCAATCAGAAGACGAATATGACAAGCAGCTTATTCTCTATTGTAAGATCAATAATGATGGATTATGTTATGACTGTTGTTTGTTTGTGGGACCGAATGGAACAGTATGGAATGGTAGATTATAGAAGGGAACGGATGCCTGTTACTAATTGCTGTGTCATTTCGTAGCAGATTAGTTGACATGCATGTAGTTTATTGTTAATAGTAAGATAATTTAGTGAAGTAAGTGAGGTGAGTAGGTTGTGTGTTTGGTCTATTATGCTTGATGATGAGGTGAAAGGACGGATAAGATTATGAGTTTAGCCGACCAGAATACACGGACTAATATGCATGCCATGCCATGCCATGCGAAGTACAATCGTGAGTAGTGTATTTGAGAAGAAACAGAAAGAACAGGAATAACAGAAAGGACAGAATGAGCAAATAGAATTAACGACTTTCCTTCCTTTCGTTTCATTTCCTATTTTAATATAACAAACACAACATGGGGTTTCAGATGGCTCAGGCTAGTCCACTTGGCCTCACCTGTCGTGCAAGCAACACGATATGCCTATCATCATATTGTTAATGAACCTTCTGTTACCAGAAGAATCACTAACCATAACCCAACAATGCTCAACCACATCACAAACCACCAAAATACACAACACCATACCACAATATCACCATTTGCAATCTACTACACAAACATACACAAACCCCCTTCTTACATCCATCATACCACTGACAGCCACAAATCCAATCTGAATATATGCACAAACATATCTAAACAAACAATATTGAGGCATACGAGCATGATTCACCAGTTCGTCTTCATCACTACGACATGCACTTCATGCACTATTGAAATATCTCTAATTCAGTAGGCAGAGAATGTGATAGAAGAAAATTCTCTTGACCATTCCATCAAATACCTGATTTCATACAACACACATACAACTGAACTAGCGCACTCATCTACCAGCACCTACTATCTCGTTGCCACCTGTAACTTTCTACAAGTAGTAAGGATTAATATAGATTGATCGATATCTCAACCTTGCAACTGGAGACTGTAGACTGAAGACTGAAGATGGAGAAGTTGAAACAGTTTTAATAATTATTTTGATGAGTGTTTGTTTTTAGCAAGGTTCTCTTCTACATGGCGTATGGAGTTGCTAACTGCATACCCAACCATCCTTCTTTATCCGAACTTGGGATCGACAGAAACCCTAGAAGGGTTCCAGGTGGAGGAGTTATGTCGAACAAACACTATGCAAAAGATCAATTACTAAACCGGATAATGATGCATACGAGTCTTAACTATTTATATGATTTTTCCCTCTGATTCAGGTAACGACATGCTGTCGGAGACCTTGATTAGCTATATGAACAACTTCTGTCAGAAGTGTTCACTGTTGTTAATTTCACAGTCACTGTTGATTTTCAGATAACATCATATGAGCTGAGCACAGGCACAATATATTTGCATCACTCAGCCTATCAAACAGACATTGGACAACTACTTAGTCCTAATTTAAAATTGCACAACAATAGTGAAGGTGAATAATTGAATTGTGATTGATTATTTTTAGCAGAATCTTGATTACCTACTGTTTCAACTTCAAATAGAATAGAGAAATGAACTGTATTGAGGTTTGTGTGATTTGGTTGTTTTTTCACGGAGAGTGGGTAAGCTGTATTACGCAATCCGATTGTTGACTTATTGGCCTGTACTCCCTAGGGGACTAGTCACCTTCATTTTAAACAATCACACAACGATCTCCTGTTGACCAATGTTTCAGTGACCATAAATAATTGTCAGGATATGGTGGATACTGATTGAGCCACAAGCCACGTCAATCAGAAGACGAATATGACAAGCAGCTTATTCTCTATTGTAAGATCAATAATGATGGATTATGTTATGACTGTTGTTTGTTTGTGGGACCGAATGGAACAGTATGGAATGGTAGATTATAGAAGGGAACGGATGCCTGTTACTAATTGCTGTGTCATTTCGTAGCAGATTAGTTGACATGCATGTAGTTTATTGTTAATAGTAAGATAATTTAGTGAAGTAAGTGAGGTGAGTAGGTTGTGTGTTTGGTCTATTATGCTTGATGATGAGGTGAAAGGACGGATAAGATTATGAGTTTAGCCGACCAGAATACACGGACTAATATGCATGCCATGCCATGCGAAGTACAATCGTGAGTAGTGTATTTGAGAAGAAACAGAAAGAACAGGAATAACAGAAAGGACAGAATGAGCAAATAGAATTAACGACTTTCCTTCCTTTCGTTTCATTTCCTATTTTAATATAACAAACACAACATGGGGTTTCAGATGGCTCAGGCTAGTCCACTTGGCCTCACCTGTCGTGCAAGCAACACGATATGCCTATCATCATATTGTTAATGAACCTTCTGTTACCAGAAGAATCACTAACCATAACCCAACAATGCTCAACCACATCACAAACCACCAAAATACACAACACCATACCACAATATCACCATTTGCAATCTACTACACAAACATACACAAACCCCCTTCTTACATCCATCATACCACTGACAGCCACAAATCCAATCTGAATATATGCACAAACATATCTAAACAAACAATATTGAGGCATACGAGCATGATTCACCAGTTCGTCTTCATCACTACGACATGCACTTCATGCACTATTGAAATATCTCTAATTCAGTAGGCAGAGAATGTGATAGAAGAAAATTCTCTTGACCATTCCATCAAATACCTGATTTCATACAACACACATACAACTGAACTAGCGCACTCATCTACCAGCACCTACTATCTCGTTGCCACCTGTAACTTTCTACAAGTAGTAAGGATTAATATAGATTGATCGATATCTCAACCTTGCAACTGGAGACTGTAGACTGAAGACTGAAGATGGAGAAGTTGAAACAGTTTTAATAATTATTTTGATGAGTGTTTGTTTTTAGCAAGGTTCTCTTCTACATGGCGTATGGAGTTGCTAACTGCATACCCAACCATCCTTCTTTATCCGAACTTGGGATCGACAGAAACCCTAGAAGGGTTCCAGGTGGAGGAGTTATGTCGAACAAACACTATGCAAAAGATCAATTACTAAACCGGATAATGATGCATACGAGTCTTAACTATTTATATGATTTTTCCCTCTGATTCAGGTAACGACATGCTGTCGGAGACCTTGATTAGCTATATGAACAACTTCTGTCAGAAGTGTTCACTGTTGTTAATTTCACAGTCACTGTTGATTTTCAGATAACATCATATGAGCTGAGCACAGGCACAATATATTTGCATCACTCAGCCTATCAAACAGACATTGGACAACTACTTAGTCCTAATTTAAAATTGCACAACAATAGTGAAGGTGAATAATTGAATTGTGATTGATTATTTTTAGCAGAATCTTGATTACCTACTGTTTCAACTTCAAATAGAATAGAGAAATGAACTGTATTGAGGTTTGTGTGATTTGGTTGTTTTTTCACGGAGAGTGGGTAAGCTGTATTACGCAATCCGATTGTTGACTTATTGGCCTGTACTCCCTAGGGGACTAGTCACCTTCATTTTAAACAATCACACAACGATCTCCTGTTGACCAATGTTTCAGTGACCATAAATAATTGTCAGGATATGGTGGATACTGATTGAGCCACAAGCCACGTCAATCAGAAGACGAATATGACAAGCAGCTTATTCTCTATTGTAAGATCAATAATGATGGATTATGTTATGACTGTTGTTTGTTTGTGGGACCGAATGGAACAGTATGGAATGGTAGATTATAGAAGGGAACGGATGCCTGTTACTAATTGCTGTGTCATTTCGTAGCAGATTAGTTGACATGCATGTAGTTTATTGTTAATAGTAAGATAATTTAGTGAAGTAAGTGAGGTGAGTAGGTTGTGTGTTTGGTCTATTATGCTTGATGATGAGGTGAAAGGACGGATAAGATTATGAGTTTAGCCGACCAGAATACACGGACTAATATGCATGCCATGCCATGCCATGCGAAGTACAATCGTGAGTAGTGTATTTGAGAAGAAACAGAAAGAACAGGAATAACAGAAAGGACAGAATGAGCAAATAGAATTAACGACTTTCCTTCCTTTCGTTTCATTTCCTATTTTAATATAACAAACACAACATGGGGTTTCAGATGGCTCAGGCTAGTCCACTTGGCCTCACCTGTCGTGCAAGCAACACGATATGCCTATCATCATATTGTTAATGAACCTTCTGTTACCAGAAGAATCACTAACCATAACCCAACAATGCTCAACCACATCACAAACCACCAAAATACACAACACCATACCACAATATCACCATTTGCAATCTACTACACAAACATACACAAACCCCCTTCTTACATCCATCATACCACTGACAGCCACAAATCCAATCTGAATATATGCACAAACATATCTAAACAAACAATATTGAGGCATACGAGCATGATTCACCAGTTCGTCTTCATCACTACGACATGCACTTCATGCACTATTGAAATATCTCTAATTCAGTAGGCAGAGAATGTGATAGAAGAAAATTCTCTTGACCATTCCATCAAATACCTGATTTCATACAACACACATACAACTGAACTAGCGCACTCATCTACCAGCACCTACTATCTCGTTGCCACCTGTAACTTTCTACAAGTAGTAAGGATTAATATAGATTGATCGATATCTCAACCTTGCAACTGGAGACTGTAGACTGAAGACTGAAGATGGAGAAGTTGAAACAGTTTTAATAATTATTTTGATGAGTGTTTGTTTTTAGCAAGGTTCTCTTCTACATGGCGTATGGAGTTGCTAACTGCATACCCAACCATCCTTCTTTATCCGAACTTGGGATCGACAGAAACCCTAGAAGGGTTCCAGGTGGAGGAGTTATGTCGAACAAACACTATGCAAAAGATCAATTACTAAACCGGATAATGATGCATACGAGTCTTAACTATTTATATGATTTTTCCCTCTGATTCAGGTAACGACATGCTGTCGGAGACCTTGATTAGCTATATGAACAACTTCTGTCAGAAGTGTTCACTGTTGTTAATTTCACAGTCACTGTTGATTTTCAGATAACATCATATGAGCTGAGCACAGGCACAATATATTTGCATCACTCAGCCTATCAAACAGACATTGGACAACTACTTAGTCCTAATTTAAAATTGCACAACAATAGTGAAGGTGAATAATTGAATTGTGATTGATTATTTTTAGCAGAATCTTGATTACCTACTGTTTCAACTTCAAATAGAATAGAGAAATGAACTGTATTGAGGTTTGTGTGATTTGGTTGTTTTTTCACGGAGAGTGGGTAAGCTGTATTACGCAATCCGATTGTTGACTTATTGGCCTGTACTCCCTAGGGGACTAGTCACCTTCATTTTAAACAATCACACAACGATCTCCTGTTGACCAATGTTTCAGTGACCATAAATAATTGTCAGGATATGGTGGATACTGATTGAGCCACAAGCCACGTCAATCAGAAGACGAATATGACAAGCAGCTTATTCTCTATTGTAAGATCAATAATGATGGATTATGTTATGACTGTTGTTTGTTTGTGGGACCGAATGGAACAGTATGGAATGGTAGATTATAGAAGGGAACGGATGCCTGTTACTAATTGCTGTGTCATTTCGTAGCAGATTAGTTGACATGCATGTAGTTTATTGTTAATAGTAAGATAATTTAGTGAAGTAAGTGAGGTGAGTAGGTTGTGTGTTTGGTCTATTATGCTTGATGATGAGGTGAAAGGACGGATAAGATTATGAGTTTAGCCGACCAGAATACACGGACTAATATGCATGCCATGCCATGCGAAGTACAATCGTGAGTAGTGTATTTGAGAAGAAACAGAAAGAACAGGAATAACAGAAAGGACAGAATGAGCAAATAGAATTAACGACTTTCCTTCCTTTCGTTTCATTTCCTATTTTAATATAACAAACACAACATGGGGTTTCAGATGGCTCAGGCTAGTCCACTTGGCCTCACCTGTCGTGCAAGCAACACGATATGCCTATCATCATATTGTTAATGAACCTTCTGTTACCAGAAGAATCACTAACCATAACCCAACAATGCTCAACCACATCACAAACCACCAAAATACACAACACCATACCACAATATCACCATTTGCAATCTACTACACAAACATACACAAACCCCCTTCTTACATCCATCATACCACTGACAGCCACAAATCCAATCTGAATATATGCACAAACATATCTAAACAAACAATATTGAGGCATACGAGCATGATTCACCAGTTCGTCTTCATCACTACGACATGCACTTCATGCACTATTGAAATATCTCTAATTCAGTAGGCAGAGAATGTGATAGAAGAAAATTCTCTTGACCATTCCATCAAATACCTGATTTCATACAACACACATACAACTGAACTAGCGCACTCATCTACCAGCACCTACTATCTCGTTGCCACCTGTAACTTTCTACAAGTAGTAAGGATTAATATAGATTGATCGATATCTCAACCTTGCAACTGGAGACTGTAGACTGAAGACTGAAGATGGAGAAGTTGAAACAGTTTTAATAATTATTTTGATGAGTGTTTGTTTTTAGCAAGGTTCTCTTCTACATGGCGTATGGAGTTGCTAACTGCATACCCAACCATCCTTCTTTATCCGAACTTGGGATCGACAGAAACCCTAGAAGGGTTCCAGGTGGAGGAGTTATGTCGAACAAACACTATGCAAAAGATCAATTACTAAACCGGATAATGATGCATACGAGTCTTAACTATTTATATGATTTTTCCCTCTGATTCAGGTAACGACATGCTGTCGGAGACCTTGATTAGCTATATGAACAACTTCTGTCAGAAGTGTTCACTGTTGTTAATTTCACAGTCACTGTTGATTTTCAGATAACATCATATGAGCTGAGCACAGGCACAATATATTTGCATCACTCAGCCTATCAAACAGACATTGGACAACTACTTAGTCCTAATTTAAAATTGCACAACAATAGTGAAGGTGAATAATTGAATTGTGATTGATTATTTTTAGCAGAATCTTGATTACCTACTGTTTCAACTTCAAATAGAATAGAGAAATGAACTGTATTGAGGTTTGTGTGATTTGGTTGTTTTTTCACGGAGAGTGGGTAAGCTGTATTACGCAATCCGATTGTTGACTTATTGGCCTGTACTCCCTAGGGGACTAGTCACCTTCATTTTAAACAATCACACAACGATCTCCTGTTGACCAATGTTTCAGTGACCATAAATAATTGTCAGGATATGGTGGATACTGATTGAGCCACAAGCCACGTCAATCAGAAGACGAATATGACAAGCAGCTTATTCTCTATTGTAAGATCAATAATGATGGATTATGTTATGACTGTTGTTTGTTTGTGGGACCGAATGGAACAGTATGGAATGGTAGATTATAGAAGGGAACGGATGCCTGTTACTAATTGCTGTGTCATTTCGTAGCAGATTAGTTGACATGCATGTAGTTTATTGTTAATAGTAAGATAATTTAGTGAAGTAAGTGAGGTGAGTAGGTTGTGTGTTTGGTCTATTATGCTTGATGATGAGGTGAAAGGACGGATAAGATTATGAGTTTAGCCGACCAGAATACACGGACTAATATGCATGCCATGCCATGCCATGCGAAGTACAATCGTGAGTAGTGTATTTGAGAAGAAACAGAAAGAACAGGAATAACAGAAAGGACAGAATGAGCAAATAGAATTAACGACTTTCCTTCCTTTCGTTTCATTTCCTATTTTAATATAACAAACACAACATGGGGTTTCAGATGGCTCAGGCTAGTCCACTTGGCCTCACCTGTCGTGCAAGCAACACGATATGCCTATCATCATATTGTTAATGAACCTTCTGTTACCAGAAGAATCACTAACCATAACCCAACAATGCTCAACCACATCACAAACCACCAAAATACACAACACCATACCACAATATCACCATTTGCAATCTACTACACAAACATACACAAACCCCCTTCTTACATCCATCATACCACTGACAGCCACAAATCCAATCTGAATATATGCACAAACATATCTAAACAAACAATATTGAGGCATACGAGCATGATTCACCAGTTCGTCTTCATCACTACGACATGCACTTCATGCACTATTGAAATATCTCTAATTCAGTAGGCAGAGAATGTGATAGAAGAAAATTCTCTTGACCATTCCATCAAATACCTGATTTCATACAACACACATACAACTGAACTAGCGCACTCATCTACCAGCACCTACTATCTCGTTGCCACCTGTAACTTTCTACAAGTAGTAAGGATTAATATAGATTGATCGATATCTCAACCTTGCAACTGGAGACTGTAGACTGAAGACTGAAGATGGAGAAGTTGAAACAGTTTTAATAATTATTTTGATGAGTGTTTGTTTTTAGCAAGGTTCTCTTCTACATGGCGTATGGAGTTGCTAACTGCATACCCAACCATCCTTCTTTATCCGAACTTGGGATCGACAGAAACCCTAGAAGGGTTCCAGGTGGAGGAGTTATGTCGAACAAACACTATGCAAAAGATCAATTACTAAACCGGATAATGATGCATACGAGTCTTAACTATTTATATGATTTTTCCCTCTGATTCAGGTAACGACATGCTGTCGGAGACCTTGATTAGCTATATGAACAACTTCTGTCAGAAGTGTTCACTGTTGTTAATTTCACAGTCACTGTTGATTTTCAGATAACATCATATGAGCTGAGCACAGGCACAATATATTTGCATCACTCAGCCTATCAAACAGACATTGGACAACTACTTAGTCCTAATTTAAAATTGCACAACAATAGTGAAGGTGAATAATTGAATTGTGATTGATTATTTTTAGCAGAATCTTGATTACCTACTGTTTCAACTTCAAATAGAATAGAGAAATGAACTGTATTGAGGTTTGTGTGATTTGGTTGTTTTTTCACGGAGAGTGGGTAAGCTGTATTACGCAATCCGATTGTTGACTTATTTGCATGTACACCTTAGGGTTAATAACGTTGGTTTTGAAGAATATTATCCGCGTGTTCGTTGTTGTTCTTTTTTATTTTTAACATATATTTTACGTAATTGCGATGGCTTTGTTAATTATTTTGGGAGTTATTTGCCTTTGTTTCCTTCTCTGAATCATTTTTTGTCATTATTTATTTTCGTGGTCGGTTTATTTCTGATCGTGTTATTTCTCGTAATGTGTACCTCGATGGAGGCGCTCAATAATACATCAAGTTTATTGTTCCAGTGAACATTTTGTCAGTCGTGATTTGTTATCTTATTTTGGTGAGAAACGTCAATTCAAGCTTTTATACCTTAGAATTGGTCGTACAGTTTCCAGAAATAGTCCCAATCTTTTCCGAAGAAGGAAGTATTTATAATAATTATTAAAGGCTATTTCGCTTTCCGCCTCATCAAAATGCAATTGTCGAGCATTCATAATTTCCTATGAGATAGGTGGAAACAAGACTTTAATTTGTAGAAAAGTACACTACAACAATGTATGCAATCCATTGTATTTTTACGGTAGTTTACAGATGTGTAGAGATTGTTTATTTTTACTTAGATCATGAATCAATCAATATCGGACCATTATTGAAAACATGCAAGCACTGGACGATCGTCGGTAGGTTGAAGTTAGACATTAACCCCCTTGAATATTGGCTCAGTTATTTAGAGGTTATTAATTAGTGAGCGAGAAGGCAAATCCTGGGCTTGAATCTGGCGTTCGGGATCGTGGGTGTGCGCTGCTCACCATTCCTATACCTGGACGCAGCCGTCGTCTAGTGTTTCTAGGTTTTCAATGGTAGTCTAACATTGATTGATTCACGATTTTAACCAAAACAAAATTATTACTTTGAATAGTTTATTCAAATGATTTTGTAACGGTCTTAACAATAATTACCTTGTGATGAATACTACTCAACTACATAATGACGTAGCCTTATGGTTGTGTTTATTAATATATAAATTTCCATTTAATTCAGTTCTAAAATTATAGTATCTAAGTCTCTGAATTATGTTTATGAACCTAAGGTTACCGATGATTACTATTATTCAGTTGGCACTTATTATGACATAATGGTATCTAGGTGGTTTAAATTGTGTCTACTAAATTGTGATTTGCCACAATGCACATTCATCACTTGATATGATTTCCTGAATTCACATCATTTTGTAAAATATTGAAACTTAGACCAAATTTTCTATTCAAGATAGTGATCAGACAGTTCAACTTTCGCATCAAATGAATATACCTATTAATTTATAACCACTTTCAATAATAATTAAATTGATTTTCAGTTTGGGATTGTAGAGATTGTTAAATTTCAGTGAAATCATGAGCCGACCAATGTTAAACCACCACTGAAAACCTAGAAGCTTTGGACGGCTGTTTCGTCCTAGTATGGCATCTGTCAACAATGTACATCCATGACCAACAACAACTAACTGGCAACGATGGATTGTACATCTCAATCGCTCAGGACTTCGCCTTGCTTAGAAAATTCTTTTCATCTACTGTATAAAATAGATGAAGTTGACCTGACTAATAATTTGCATTTTCTAATAAGTATAAACAGAGCGATCAGTCACTGATAAAGAGGATGATGATCATTTTATGTGTTTGAAGATTGATATTATCATATCTACTATGATAACAAATATTACTTATATCATAGAATAATAAATAAATAAGCCCCGACGCAAATATGCAAGGTTTCATGATGATTGAGCTGAATGTATTGTTTGGTTTTCACAGCATTGTTGATGTTTTGTCCTAAGCCCTGTCAAATATCACGCGACTAAATCGCCGATAAGAACACCAACTTATACGACCTTGGCACTATGTCAAACCAATGACACGTTATCCAGTACGAGTAACCTAGAGTCAACTCTGAGTCCCTATTGATTTTTCTAGTCTAGCCCTGACCTTTCGCGCTCAGAACACAAGTCCTAGCTTCCACTGTATGAATCATGTATTTCCAATATACGCAGTTTATGTACAAGCAAATCAGACTGCATCATATCAACTAGGAAATATCAGTTATACGAGATCAAACCAAAAATAGTTTTGAATGCGAAAGACTGTAGATAATCGTCTCTTCTCGTCTAAAATTATCGACTTAACTCGCATTAGTGAATAACGGAATTAAATAAGCATAAGTACGTATACTTTGTACAATCGTCGATCGGAACAGATAATCAGAGAGACATAGCGAAAGAAGCGAAGAAGAGAGAGCAAGACGAAACAAAAGGACGCGCAGTGGAGAAGGCCAACGCGATTTAATTAAGCGTTAATCAATATTCATAGTCGGATAAAAATAAGTTACAGTCATGTGATGAAGAGAATAAGAAGTGTTCATAAACATACACTCATATAGAAACAATCAAGGTCTCCATGCAAATAATTAACAAGGTCAACACGTGACTCAAGAAGAATGGATAAATTGGCCTGCCCAGAAGATAGAATATGTGACCTTAACATAGTAACCGATCCTACAAACTAATCAAATCTTACACAGGAATTGTTCACAACCCATTGAATAATTATTTTACTGGAAAAAACCAGTTGAACACAAATCTCAATAACAATTAAACCCATCACTATTTCTTCAATATTTATGATCATACTGGTGGAAAACACAGTCACTTTAATATCAGCCACTGATATACTGTTATAACTTGTGACCTGTGTGCCATGTAAACGTATAACGTAACGATACCGCCAATCAGAGAGTAGTGAATTGTCGATCGGACCAATGACGCGCAAAACACATGCGGGCAGTCAAGAGTCCTAGTTGGTCCTAGCCCATCCAGTTAAGTACAGAATACCAGTCTGAGCCTCTACAATGTGAATCATTTATTTCAAGCATACTGGGTTCATATACCAACCAGACAGACCACATCGTACCATAAAATAGGAAACAACATTTGCACGAGAACTAGCCAAATGTGGCTGTGAATGAGGGAGGTAGTAATTAATAGACAGGCCATAACTCAAGAATGGTGAGTCGTATAATAATAGTTTATAGGTCAAAATAAAGGTCACAATAAGATGAACATAAATATAAATAGCTTAGTTACTTAACAACTATAGGATAAAAATATACGCATAGTTTTGGTCCGTAAATGGATCCTAAAAGTTCCCATTCATTATTCTTATCGGGATATACATAGTATCTTATACATGGATTTTAATTCATCGTTTACAATCATTTATCATTATTGTTTATATAATCTATTAAACTATGAGTTAATAGTTAAGTGAATAGTTCCGAGTATTTGAAAATGAAATAAAACGGGAAATATCCCAGATTTTTAATGTACTTATCATCAATAACTCTTTGTTTTTACCAAGTGCTATAACGGTTGGTGTTCCACGTTTACACGTATGGAACGTTAATTTACCTTAGACGAATATCTACACTAGACTTCCTCCCATTGTCTATTCTACAGGACTTCAAAACAACTCAGATCGAGAACACATTATTAGCCTGACCAAAACATAAATATATTTCCACACCAAAACCCGACACAATCCAACAATAATGAACATTCAATAACAAGTAATAGTAAGGATAGGGGCATATGTAACTCATCTGACACCTGTCAGACTATCTGTATGTGTGACTAAGCAGACAATCAATCATTATCATTCTCTCCCACACATCGCAAAGCTTGATAAATGATTTCAGTGTACAATTAAACATATTTTAATTAATCGGATGCACTAATTATCTTATTTTTTTACTGAATATAAAATCCTATGCTTCTGATAGCATTTTTATTGGATTCAAAAATGGTATCTGGGTAGCATCGTCGATGAACGTGGAGGAACTGATGCAGACGTAAAGGAGAGGATTGGAAAAGTAAGAGCAGCATTCCTACAGTTGAAGAACATACGGAAATCAAAACAACTGTCAACCATTATCATAATCAGAATTTTCGATACGAACATCAAGACAGTTCTACTGTACGGAGCTGAAACTTGGAAAAGTAAAACAACCATCATCAAGAGAGTACGGATATTTATAAACAATTGTCTACGTAAGATACTGAATGTCCGTTGGCCGGATACCATCAGCCAAAGCTTATTGTGGGAGAGAACAAACCAGGTTCCAGTTGAAGACGAAATTAAGAAAAGAAATTGGAAGTGGATAGGACATATACATTGTAAAGATCATCAAACTACGTCATGAGGCAAGTGCCTACCGGGAATATTGAAGTGAAACATAAAAGAGGAAGACCAATTGGAAGCAGATATGAATAGAATGAATAGCAACTGGAAGGAATTGGAAAGTTTTGATCAGGACAGTGTTGGACGAAGAATGCTGGTGGTCGGCCTACTGTCTGCTTCCAGACAGAAAACAAATTTTGTGGTTTAGTATATTTGGTATGTGGATAGAAGTATATTCCAAGACTCGTGTTTCACTCATTTCAAAACTCGTCAAACAGGCGTATCTTTTTCGTAGAGTTGGTTTATGAATACATTCAACTATCGAGTGATAAATAGGATATAAACCCATATCTTAGATACCATTTTTAGCCAAAAACCAAATGTTTTAATCATTAATTATTTTTACCATTAACTATTAGTGGTGAGTCTTTTAAAAATCCTTTCTAAGTCATCTATTAATATACATTAAACATTATAATAAAGTATCTTCAACCAATAATCAACATAAGTATCATTACTTAATATCTATCTCCTTAAGATATGATTTAATTAATAAAATAATTAGTAATCTAAGTTAATTCAATGTTCTGTTGTGTAGAGATAAACTCATGCCAGAATCATGTACAGTCATTGATTGATTGAAATTAGACAGTGGTCTAGTGATTGAGCGTTTGCGCGCGACGCTGATATGTCCTGGTTCCGAATTCCACGGGCAAGATCGTGGATGCGTACTACTGAGGAGTATCAGACTAGGACAAAACGGCCGTCCAATACTTCCAAGTTTTCAATGGTAGCCTAGATTTAATTAACTCATGAATTCAACTATTAAATTATCCAAAAAAAACACAGTTCAGTATTATCATTAATTTAATAAAAGAAAAATTGATAATTGAATCTTCTATAAGTATTTTGTTCTTGTTTTAATTAATACGATTTAGTTCATCATCCTCTTCATCTCTTTCATTTTTAATTAGTCAACCTTATTTAATTTATACATAATTGTATACGTTTTCATGAGAATCATTTTGTTTTGTTTTGTCATTTGAGGAAGAAATTGAATTATAGATGAAATATAATTATATAAAGGAAAATCAAGAATAGCTTAGAAATAACAATTTTCAATTAAGAAGTATAGTGAACGAGAACACCACCGCATGGGCCAGACCATGACATACGATTAACTGATGCACGTTTGCTATCCTTTACTTTGACACGGATCGATGACCCAAATGTCGAATGATTTGGCTATGACTCAGTGACATTTTACTGACCCTACAATTTTTTCAGACGTCATATTTAATAGGAAATAAAATATTGTTAAATCTTTACTTTGGTCCTCTATTCCGGCTCGTGAATAGTTTACCTGATAAGACATGTCTCGGAGCATTGTTGTATTAACGTATTATCATAGTAAATCAAAGCATGGGAAACATATTTTAAGCCGTCCATTATATCAGAATTAAAATGATACTTCATTGAATAGCAATCAATATCATGTTTATCTATTCCTTGAATATCATAGAAGGTCAATTAATTAAGTTACAATAGATAGTGACCTTTTTTTAAGTGATGCACATCATGGGCAATTCCTTACTGTTATATCTTAGCGAAGATTAAATCACGAGAAACTTCTGAGACCTATTAATGGACTAATATTATCTATAAATCCTTATGGTATAACTATTCAGTAATTAGATTGTGTATATCCATATTCCTCTTATTATAAGCTTCGTTTTGATCTGTGAATTATTATTGTACGATTTACTGTTCTCAAGTTATACGCAGCTTATTAATTACTGTCTCCCACGTTCACAGTCACTTTTTAGCTTTATTGTGTATTAATGTTTCGCATAGTGGAAGCTGGTATTTGGTGTTCTGGACTCAAGTGGACAGGCTGGGCGAACATTGGATTAATAAAGACGCTAGGTTGATCATACCGCTCGGACTTCATTGGTTTAGTACAATATAGGAGCGAATAAGTCGTATTTCGATTGGCGGATAAATCACGTGATAACAATCTGGACATAAAGTCATAACACTTACAACAACCTATTAGGCTTAAACTCTTTTACAGACTTAAAATAAATGTCATTACAATGCCAAACGATGTTTTTTTTAAAATTTGCATCAAGGATCAAGCTTAATTAAACAATCATTAAAAATCAAGAAGCATTAAAGATCTAGTTGCTCAGTTATCTCACCTACTGTTTCAACAATCTCCAAAAACCTACTATACTGATGCGGTTCTCTACTGAACAAACTACTTCATACTTCCTTATCTTTCAACATTTCAGAATATGACCTTTTTCGATAGTCAATCCCAGGCAATATAACTTGACTTTTAATTCAGTAGTTTATAGTGCTCCATTCAGTTTATGAATGTTTTTTCATCAAGGATTAGAATTCGTTTTTGCTCCAGCCTGGACCTTTTCAGCAGAATATATCTATAACTTTATTGTGTATGCTTGAAGTTGAACATTTAGACTACATGATCACTACCATTAATCTTTGAACAAACAAGTCAAAATTCAATGATCCATCTTATGAAAACTTAAGCTAAATTTTATTTATTTAATTCAGTACCGAAAACGTGATGAGAAGGCGAAAGTGATCTGGTAAAATATAAGATATATTTGTATGCCACGTTTCTAGCAATCTGGTCACACATGTGTACTTTTAAAGAGATATATTATATGAAAGCCTAGGAAAGATCAATTTTTAGAATAAACTAACTTAATGGGAAATAGTAATCAAATCTATGAAAGAGAGTGTTGTGTCCGGCTTTTATCACATGATTTATCCACCAATCAAAATACGACTTATACAATCTTCGCACTGCGCCAAATCAATGACGTTCGACCGGTATGGGCAGCCTAGCGTCCTTATTAGTCCTATGTCCGCCTAGCCCGTCCACTGGAGTCCAGAACACCAAATACCAGCTTCCAATATGGGAATCGAATTGAATCGAATCATTTACTTCAGACATACTGGGTCTATATATCAATCAAACAGACCGCATCGCATCATAAAATAGGAAATAACATTCATACACAATAAAGCCAGAAAAGTGGCTGTGAACGTGGGAGGCAGTAGTTAATAAACTGAGCATAATTTAGGGACAGTAAGTCGTATAATAATAAATTATAGTTCAAAATGAAGCTTATAATAAGATGAATATAAATACACATAATCTGACTACTGAATAGTTATACCATAAGAATATATAGATAATATTAGTCCATTAATAGATCTCAGAAGTTACTCGTGATTTAATCTTCGCTCGGATATAACGGAGAGGTTATATTATTATGGTGAGAATAAGTAGTAATTACACCACAGTTGACATGGAACTAGATTAAAAATTATCAGGGAGGGTTTAATATGAGAATAACTTTTTTAAATACTTAAAAGATTCTTACATTTTATAATGATCAGAGTCCTTCTAAATCCAAAAATGTCTCTCAGATAAGTTCAATATGTTTGAACTTGTTTCAAGTATATGCTTAGCTATAGACATGCTAGACTGTTTACCATTTGCGCTTATCTGAGCTTGTGATATAAGCTGATTGAATTTAGTCAAGTAATATCTTATGGTGTACAGATGATTGATATCGAAGTCGTGAACACTATCATGTTTGTGTAGTACTTTTCAATGCTGATTGAATTACATCGATTACGTCACAATGTGACCATTGGGATTCGACACTGCATACAATATGCTTTGGTGTCTGGTGATTTGAGGTAGTTACCGGCATCTTAATCTGGGTTTCGTTGTTGTTAATACTCACTAACAAGATACACATGTAATCATGTAGGAACTGATAAATCCCATGTTGGATTCAGAAGTGTAGTTAGTAGTGTTGTATTTTGAAATGGTTGGTTAAAGTAAAAAGCGTTTATTGTCATTTTAAACGGAATCGAAACCTTCTACTTACTGAAATATTCTTTATTACTTGAGCTATCTAGTTAGGCTATAAATTTGCGTCATTATTTCTTGCACACAACTCTGACTGCTATTAAATGTAATTTTCGAACTACAAAACAGTCATTTATCTATTCAGAGGAATAAGAAAAGTTTAAGTCGAGTAGTTCAATAATGTCGTAAGCTCTTTATTAGACCTAGAATTCCATAAGTAGAATGGATGAATTGTGGCTAGCAGTAGAATGCATGACTCGCATTTCATCCTATTTAGGATTCTTCAGCCATATCTATGTTAATATTTATACAAGAACTAAAACCTAGTAAGTTTTACCTTGAGAATCCAATATATTATCCATTGAGCTAGTGAATTCACGTAGTCACCCACTTGTGAAAAGGCTATATTATTTATATTGTTATTAAAAAGAATGTAAACTAATCCAATGTTGATATTTTTGACTGAATTTTGATCAATCTTTGTTGGTATATGTTCCATCCTGTATGGATTATCTTAATCAAATCATCTTATCCATTAGTTGAATCCTATTCAGATCAAAAGTTTTAGTATCAAATGAAGATGAATTAGTTGTTCAATGTGTCCAGTGAGAAAAAAGTATCATTTTCAAATAGAAATAAACTTCATTAATCATTCAAACAAAAAGCTACTTCTTATCTTTCATTCAAAAAGAATTTAATCGATGGGAAGAGATGTCGAACAATATCTTAATTCTTTCATTTGCTACTTATTTACAGTAATAGATGTATTTTATTTTTAAAGTTTATATGTGATCGGTAGTCTTTTTCAAATAAAGAAATATGTATAAATATTTAGTAGTTGAATTCATGAGTCAATTGAAGCTAGACAACCACGGAAAACCTGGAAGTACTGGATGGCCTTTGCATCCTAATATGGGACTCCACAGTAGTACGCATCTACGATCCCGACTTGCGAGATTCGAACCCAGGATCGATCAATGTTGCACACTAACGCTTTACCTCTAGAACACTGAGTCGTCCGGCATCCAACAGTGTTAATGTCTAGCTTCAACTAATCCAAATATATTTGAGCTTTAATTCCACATATATATTTCTTTAATTTTACAGCTTAAAAAGGACGTTTGATTTTTTATTCAAAACTGTTCAGTTTTTAGTTTTGAAATTTGACCCATTTTACTTTTACCTACCTACAGTAAAGGGTCAAACGGTCAATTAAATCGATTTCATCCGCGACTTGTGTAAAAAGAAGAAAACATTAGAAAATATTAAGATATTGAACCTTAAAAGTTTGTTTTAGTTTATTAGTGAAAGAGAAAGAGAGATGAATACGTAAGTTGTAGCATCATTCATCAACTAATTATCAAATATAATTGATACAGATTTAAAAAGCAAATGTTATTGGAGAAATGTTTCATCCTACAATGGAAGTTCTGCTTCATTCATAAACTTATAAGAGTTGGAATAAAGAAATTTTGGGTTTTACAATGAAAACATTAACTATAAACCATTAGGAGGTCATTTCTTGCTTTAATCGATTTGTGATGTAAAATAATATTGTTCAATAGTATTAGTGAATAAGTACCTGACCAAAGATATGAATAGCATTACTTGCAAATTTCCACTAGGAAGTCGGAAATGCACCTTGAACTGTGATTAAAACATTTACTGCCGATAATAGTTAATGATGGTTGTTTTGAAACAAAGTCCTAAACACAATTTACATCGAACTAGTGACTTGTAATAGTGTTACAGGAAGTGGTTAACATCTTGGGCTTATAAATGATACTATAATATACAACGGAAAATGGGTCATCTGATCTAGTGATACAAGATTTATTCGGTGGAACTTACTAGTAAATAAGATAATTAAGTAAAAACTACTCACTAGTTTTCCCTAATGAAGCTAACATGATGAAAGCCTGTAAAGATGAATAGGTTATATCAAACGACAGATAAACAAATATCCTATTGATAAACGGGAAATAATGGACATTTATTCATAGTATTATCATATTATTATTAATAATAGCTCTAAACTATTTCGTTAATATGAATGTGTGAATTTCAGATCAGTCTTTGTTGAACAAATTTATAGATTTCTTAACTTAGGGACAAACATTGAGATGAAGGTATATCAGGCTGACGAGTCCCGGACAAGGTGAAACACACGTTCTAAATTCCAATACTTGTCACAATCAATCTATTCTATGTAAGCGATTACAAATTTGTTTTGAGTCTATTATTACAGAGGTTTGAACCTATTATGGTTTTAAAACTTAACACGTTATATATTAATATGAAGGATTCTCGAGTTCAGAGAGACATATACTTCAATTATACTAACAAAACATCCTTACAGAATGTCATAGTCAAATCTGAGAACCATACAGTTAATAATTCATTTGCCAAATGTCAATCAATTGTCTCACACTTAATTATTCTTTCATTTCCATACCAATCATTCTCTGTTCTCGTTCTCTTCTCTTTGATTTTCTTAACCTTCTGCCACCAGGCATTTCACTTTCGATTGATGTGACATACTACTTATATCTGTTGACATCAGTTGCACACACTACATTATTACTTATTATAAGTATGCAATTCTTGAATTATAAAACTGAATTTTATGAGACAACTGTATTGTTTTTATCACTACAAAACTATTGAATAGTTTGGTCCTGTTAAAACATGAAGGAAAAAACAAGTATTTTTTGGTACGTCATCATACTAAATTGATATTTCCTTTTTAGATATGTTTAGCTCTTCAGTTGAAGTTATTTCCTTTTTTCTTCAAATATCAGACTTTGGAATTTGTTCAGTGAATTTCTTTTCCTAAAAGTCTTTCATTTCTTCCGTCTAAGTATATGTAACAATAAACGTAACATTGAATATTCAAAAATTCGATAAACCATAACTTTAACCATCGTAAATGTACTTATTTTATAGTTGATGTTAAGGAAAGGTTAAGGAAATCGAAAGCAGCATTTCTACAATTCAAAAAAACTGTCTGCAAGCCATCATGAAAGTCGGAATCTTCAATACAAATGTCAGGACAGTCCTATTGTATGGAGCTGAAACTTGGAAAAGTAAAACAACCATCATTAAAAAAGTAAAAATATTTATAAACAATCTTCTACTCAGAATACTCAACGTTCATTGATCGGATACCATCAGCAATGAACCACTATGAAAGTGAACAAACCAACTTCCAGCTGAAGAGGAAATCAGGAAAATATACTGAA
Source organism: Schistosoma haematobium (assembly GCF_000699445.3). NCBI lineage: Eukaryota > Metazoa > Platyhelminthes > Trematoda > Strigeidida > Schistosomatidae > Schistosoma > Schistosoma haematobium. The sequence goes on from NC_067200.1 coordinate 11,911,312, forward strand.
GGTGGATTGAACATGGATTGTGGAAATCATCAGACTGAGTCCAGGAGCAAGTGCTTACTCGAAATCCCAAAGGGAAAGGGAAAATAGAAAAACCAAAGAACGCATTGCATTAGGGTTTGAAAGTGGACATCAAAAGAACGAATAGCAACTGGAAAAACTGGAAAGAATTGTTCAGGACAGTGTTGATTATTTTTTCTCTGAAGAAGTGGCCTACACTAAGTCACGAAACGTCAGAAAATCTAACTTTTCTACTCATTGAGATATTAAAAAATATATCACTCATTTATAACAATCTACTCAATGCTCAATTTATTCGAACTTATCATGACAAACCTTGATAATGATACCTACTGTTTCGAAATTATTTCTAAATATTCCATATTTGGTGTAATAAGGGGTTTTGTGGATATTATAGTAAATTCAATAGTTGAGATCATGAGCCATTTGAAGCTAGACCAACATGGAAAACCTGGAAGCATTAGACGACCATTCAGTCCTATTATGGGTCTCCTCAGCAGTGTACAGCCCTCTCTGTCACTAATCAACATATGCTTACTGGTGACTAACTTCAAGAGGTATTTCCTGGAGATCTAGTGAGAAGTAGTGAACAGTGGAGTTCAACCGGGTCTGTTGTGAGATAGTAACCTACTGAAGACAATGTTAGATATGTCATTTAATATTAATTTGAAACTTAATATGTATCCGGCACTTAATTAACAAGCATCACATTAAAAAATTTAAATCACGTTTTACAGTTTTTGTAAAGATTCTGAACTATTAGTCTGTAAAGTCGTCGGTTTTACAGCATAGTAAAATTAAAGAAATATATATGTGGAATTAAAGCTCAAATATATTTGGATTAGTTGAAGCTAGACATTAACACTGTTGGATGCCGGACGGCTCAGTGTTCTAGAGGTAAAGCGTTAGTGTGCAACATTGATCGATCCTGGGTTCGAATCGCGTAAGGCGGGATCGTAGATGCGTACTACTGTGGAGTCCCATATTAGGATGCAAAGGCCATCCAGTACTTCCAGGTTTTCCGTGGTGGTCTAGCTTCAGTAAAAATTCTTTTTTAAAAGAATATAACTTGTAACTAATGTAGAAAAGCGTTTTTAAACATTAATTATGTAGTAGTCATATTTATACGTAAACCTTTTGCAGCTTGTAATAATTTGGATGATTATGTTACTTTAATGATTTGAATCGAAATCTCACATTACTTGCATCAGTAAATGGTTGTCTAAACTCAGTAGCTCAATAGATGACGTTTTGAAGTTTAAAGCACAAGGTATTAAGTTCAAGTCCTAATGTGAAAATCAACACTGGGATACAAGTGCATTCAACTGACGAATCATAAATAGGAAGGGATGTGATACGTGCGGCCAATTAGAAGTAACAAAATATCAATCGATAACAATTAGAAGTGACCCAAAGTTCAAGTGCATTACATTGGAGTCAATAGGTCAATACCCTAAGGATAGAATAGTATATAAGTGAATGAGTAATTGTGGATTTCATCCGGTATTCCAAAACACTTTCTCTCTCAATCCTGTGTTCACGCTCAATTAGTCGGTTGCGGGAAGGGTTAGAGCGTAGCGTACCATGTATCAGTACCAGATTTTGGACATAACGAGTGACAAATGAATGTGCTTCCTGGATTTCATCAATAGTTGCTTCTCATATATTTTCCCTTAAACGCATACAGACAGTCCTACTCTAATCACATCGCTTATTATTATCCACTCTATTTGACTTATGAATGCTGTAATAATCGCCTTAAGTTTCTTCAACAACTATGGATAGTTTTCTTCTTTATAAGTTTAATAAGTATAACTACACACAGTTATCATACATAATTATTTATTTTAAACAAATATTAAGCGAGGAAATTTCTAAAAAATGTCAATTTGGGTAGAATAGTTTGAACAGGTAATTGAATTCATTTGTTTTTAGTTTGAGTAGATATTTACTATTACTTTTTTGGAAAAAAAATTCACGCTCATACTGTAGTGAACGAGAACACAAGTAGGGACAAATGAATGTATCTGAACACAAAATCACAAAATCACTTAGTGAAATCTGAGAACCATATGAAAAATACTTCATTTGCAAAATATCAATCGACCGTCTCAGACTTCATTGTTCTTTCGTTTCTACATCAATCATTCTCTGTTCTCGTTCTCTTCTCTTCGATATTTTTAACCTTCTGCCACCAGACATATCACTTTCGATTGATGATAAATACTACTTATATCCGTCGACATCAGTAGCACATACACCACAATTTTACCTTGAGTACATGTTAAAAAAAATGTAGATTAACAGTTTTTAGGACTAAATAAATTTGAGTTTATTTAATAAAAAAATCAGTAATTTATCTAAGTTTGATACTTTACATAAGTGCTCAATCATCATCGTGTAACTGATCATATCCATGATATAAATATTTCATATTTACACCTTCATTCAATTTATAATATGGTCTACACTACTGGTTGACCTTAATTAAACATATCCCGAAAACCAGTGAACATCAGTCGCCTATTTCGTCCTGCTATAATGTTTCTAAATGACTTGAATTAATACCCTACCGTGGATTGGATATATTATCCTCAGGATTAACGGTGACTGCTTAAGTTTTAAGCCACTGAGTGGCATCCATCCAAACGAAGTCGTGTATACATACTGTGTTGTGTGCTACTTATGTCGACATAATTAGTATATAACGCTAGTCAGGAATAGAATGTCTGTCGGCAGAAGGTCAAGATGATCGAAGAGGAAATAACGGGATACAGAAAGTAATTAATATGTAAATGCAGGAACAATGAAGTCTGAGACAATTAATGAACATTTTGGAAATGCAGTATTTACTGTATGGTTCTCAGATTTTTCTAACACATTCTGTAATTTTATATTCAAATATATTCGATTGTCCCCACTTGTGTTCTCGTTCACTACAATACTATTGAACAGTACTATAGAAGAACGAAACAACTTTTCAATACTTCTTGATTTTCAATAGCTTTCTATAGAATTCACTAATCTCCAAAAACACCTTATATCAGTTTATGGAAATAAATGAAACATTGATAAGAGTTATTAGTTAATTATTAAATACAACAATTTTAACTTATTTAATTTAAGGTTTCAGTGATGTTCTTCAATGGAAGTCAGTTCATTATAGAAAGTAAAAGATTTTTTAGCAAAACTATAATTTATGGACGAACCAATCAGGTATAAGATAACAAGTCTCGGATTTTGACGCGAAATTCACTCATCCATTTGGCTAAATCAAGTCTTCACATGATAGCTGATGTCAGTTCGTGATGAAAACCCTAAATATAATGCTTAACCTCAATTCCTCACATTAATTTGTAATCCTCATTTGCTTTTAGTTATCAGGTGGACACTCTCAAGATCAGTCTAGCGTCGCTTAAATGTCGTTCATAAATTATAGTCAAATTTATTTATGTAACGATTTCTCCCCCTTCTCTATCTATCTTTCTCACTATATATATATATATATATATATATATATATATATATATATACCTGATAGCACTGGATCACCGTCTCATCCTATTATAAGACTCTTCAGTGATACACATTCATAACCATTAAATTATTACAATTTCTACAAACCCTTATTTTGATAATATTACAGAAGTAGGGGTTTTGTGGAGATTTTATTAATTTTAATAGTTGAAATCATGAGTCAATTGAAGCTAGACTACCATGGACAACTTGGAAGCACTGGACGGCCGTTTCGTATTATTATGAGACTCCTCAGCAGTGCGCACCCACGATCCGGCCCCTGCATATTCGAAGCCGGGACCTATCAGTCTCGCACGCGAAAGCTCAATCTATTAGACCACTGAGTCGGCATCCAACAGTGTAAATGTCTAACTTCAACTAATGCACGAAATTGATCCACCGTACACCATTGTCTTCACTGAGTTACTATCTCACAACAGACCTGGTTGAACTCTACTGGTCATGGCTTCTCATTAGGACTCTAAGAGTGTCTCTTGAAGTCAGTCACTAGTGAACAGATAATTATTATCAGAAGGAATTTTGTGGATTGGTTGAAGTTAGACATTAACACCATTGGATGCCGGCTCAAGCTGGTGCGCGAGGCTGGTAGGTCCTGGGTTCGAATATTGTGAGACGAGATCGTGGATGGCACACTTTTGAGAAGTCCCGTACTACAACGAAACAGCCATTCAGTATTCACAGGTTGTCCATGGTTGTATAGCTTTAATCGGCTCCTGATCTCAACTATTGAAATATTATATAAACTTTATCAATGATAGGTATACACATAGAAAATGTACATGTATGTATATACATTTCATCATACAACTTCTCATTATTTGATTGGTCAATTTTATAAACAAACAACAATAACACAGTTTAAAATCAGTTTTTATTTGTTTTGTTTTTCTTTCTTTTTTTTTTTGAAAAAATACAAAAAAATAGATATTCAAATAAAAGAAAATTTATTCCTATGAAATATATTACTGAATGCATACAGACAGAATAATTAGTTTATGTCAAAAAGAATTTCAATAAAGAACTTGAAAAAAAAGAAGAAAAAAAATAAGAGAAAGAATCAACCGAAACGAAATGAATGAAAGAAACACAAAAAAAAAACGAGAGAAAATCAACCATATATATATGTATATGTAACTCAATGTGATTATTGTGAACCATTTATATATTGTGAATAGAACATTTGTAACTAACTAATTGTATATTTTAATAGATTCCAATTACATTCAATACATCTCTATTACAATTATCATTATTACATCACAATAACATTTTCATGTGTCATCAATTATATTGAATAGAAGAAAAAGAAAACTATTTCTTATTGGGATCTATGATTATGATCTATTCTAATTTATCCCTTAGTTTATTTATTTGTATTCTATTATATACAACAAATGGTAATCAAGAACATATTCAATCTATAAATGTAAATAAAACTCATACGATTCCAGGTAACCATAATAATGAACAGATTGAAAGTGAAATTGTTGTTGTCAAATGGGAATTTCATGAATTTGAAATTCATATTGCTGTTATGGTATTTTTATTAATTATGATATTAATTAAAATGGCCTATCATCGTATCCCATATATATCTATTTATATACCAGAATCATTTGTATTAATTATAATTGGTATTATATTTGGTGCAATTGTACGTTATGGTATTGATCAAGGGATTAATAATAAAACTGTATGGAAATTAACCCCTGTATTATTTTTTACTTATTTATTACCACCAATTGTATTAGAATCAGCTTATAGTTTATATAATAGAACATTTAGTGAATATTTAGGAGTTGTATTAATCTTTGCTGTCATAGGTACTATATTAAATTTTTTAATTATTGGTTTTGTTATGTACGGGATATATAAAATGAATGGTTTTGGTCAACCACAATTAGATATGGATATTAAAGCTTTTTTATTATTTAGTTCATTAATTGTTGCTGTAGATCCTGTGGCTGTTTTAGCTATTTTTCAAGATATTGGTGTTGAATTAGGTTTATATTATATTGTATTTGGTGAATCTTTATTAAATGATGCTGTTACTGTGGTATTATATGATATTATGGATGCATTTACTGGTAAAGAGATTGTCACTGGTAAAGAGATTGGGATTGGGATTGCATCATTTTTTACTGTTAGTTTTGGTGGTTTATTAATTGGTTTATTATTTGGTATTATAACCTGTTTAATAACACGGATTAAAAGTCGTTTAAATGCTTTTAGTTTATTATTATTAGCATATTTTTCATATATTATGGCTGATTGTGTTGGTTGGTCTGGGATTATCTCAATGATTGCTTGTGGTTTAATACAAGCTGCATATGCATTTCATAATTTAGATAAACATTCTATTACAATGGTTAGAAATTTAACTAAAGTTGTATCAGAAATGAGTGAATCTGTTATATTTTTATTCTTAGGCATTGAAGTTGTATCTATTAAATTAGTATGGCATACAGGTTATATATTATGGGGTTTAATATGGTGTTTAATAGCTCGTTCTATAGTTGTATTTTTAATTACTGCTATTGTAAATTATACATCATTATCGAATACACAAATTACATTTACTCAACAAATTGTATTAATTTATGGTGGTTTACGTGGTGCTGTTGCATTCTCATTATCTGTATTAATTTTACCAAATAAACTTGGTCCTAATGGTTTATATAATAGAGAATTGATTATTACAACCACATTATTTATTATCTTATTTACTGTTGGTTTTATGGGTATTACAATGAAACCATTAGTAAAACTATTACGTATACGTATGGAAAATAAACAAATGTTAAGTTTATTTGATTCATTAAATGATAGTATTATTGATGAAACATTAGCTGGTATTGAATGCCTTATTGGTACAATTGGACGTAATGCTATACGTGATTTAATACAACGTTTTAATGAACAATATTTACGTAAATTATTACAACGTGATACAGATATATATAATCAAAAAATGTTAAAAATTTATGAAAAAATTGCATTAAAAATGCATCATGCTACTATGCGTCCTAGTAAAACAGAATTAATATTAAAAGATTTACCAGAAACATTAAAAACTCGTTTTATTACATCACATTTATCCACTTTATCAATACCTAGTTTAATGAATGGTAATTTATCCATGTTAAATTTATCAAATATTAATAAATTAGAATTAAGTAAACAATCAATAAAAGATATTGAATCGAATGGTAATCCTACTACTACTACTACTAATACTACTAATAATAATGTAACACGTAGACGTTTATCTACATTAACAAATGATATAAATATAACACCAGATGTTAAACAAGCATTACGTTATTCACGTAGACCAAGTATAGCACCAAAAGAGAAAAGACAATTAGATTTTGATGAAGCATTATTAGATGTCATGAGATCGCGTAGTCTTGCTTTAAAACATTTAAAACGATCAACTATTGATTCCGATATGAATAATAATAATAATCAAGATAAAATTAATTTCAATGGAACACATAATAAAGCTTATTTAACTGAAGAAGATGAAGAAATTGAAGAGAACTACAATGAAGGACAAGATGATGATATTGATAAATTGAAAGCATTTATTAAAGCAGAACAAAATAAACAAATTTATGATAATAATGAATTAAAGATGAAATCAAAACATGAAGATAATGATCAGGTAAAGGAGAAAGAGGCAGAGAAAGACGAAGAAGATATTAATATGGCGAAATCAGTTAAATTCATTATTGATGATAATGATCATCTAAATGAGACTATTCATCGTTTATAAATTAAAAATAAAAAAAATTATGATTTTTTTTCTATTAAATAATATAAAAACAAATAAACAATTACTCATATTGATATCAATTTCTTAAATTAATCAATTATTCAGTGCTTCCATTTGATTATATTCTATGAATATCAAAAAGGAACACAATAGTAATGTGTGAACTTATTGATTTTTTACTAATTTATTACTTTAAATGAATCAAATGATTAAATAAATTATTTTTATTTTTGTGGTTGTTGTTGTTGTTACGGAAACATTCGAAATTCTTAATTATCATTAGTTACTATGCAGATAAACTTATCAGATATAACATTATAACATAAAAAGGACAAACCTACTAATATATATATAAATGTATACATATATACAGTCTATATTATTGTACTGGGTTAGTTTCTATTTATTTATGTATATAAATTGAATAATTTACACTTTTTTTAAAAATACAAAGCAAAGTAACTTTTTTCTCTTTTCAAAAAAAAAGGAAAAAAATTAAAAAAAGAGAACACTACTCGTTTTTTTTCGAAAACCTTCTTTTTTTCCAGTTAGTTTCTTTTTTTTGTTTTTTGTTTTAATTTTATTGTTTCTACGTAGAAACTATTTAAATTTACACTTTTAATCAATTGATCATTCTGTGATTTGTTGATTGAATATTGATTTAGTGAGTAGAATATGTTATTGAAACATTGAATATCGATTAAATTTTTTTATTATAAAATTTATATTATCTATGTAAATAATATATAATTAATATTCTTAAAAGTTCAATATTGTACTTATTTTTTTCCTTAATCATTCTATTCTTATATAATAATCGTTAGCAACATTTAATATAGATAAAGATTTCAGTTGTAATGTGTTAAGGGTAATCAATGATTAGATGAATAACGGATTGTATAAAATCATGGACAGATTGAAGCTAGACATGAATATTGTTGGGAACTGGTTCAAGGGTTTAAGTGTTTTAATCTCATGTGTGTAGTAGTGATTATATACTGCTGAGGAGTCATATATAAAAACGAATCAAACGTCCAATACTTACAGGTATTTTAATAGTGATCTAGCTTAGATCCATTCATGAATTCAACTATTGAAATTATAGTAAAATTTGAAAAGTTTTAATGATATAAATTTATAAATTCATTTGGTATTGTTTAACTTGTATCTTCTCATTATTATTTAAGACTGCAATTGATCAGTCTCATATTGGCTTATGTGCATCCTGTGTAGATTACCTCGATATAACCATAAGTCACTAACTTTTTAAGCTGACGAGTCCCAAATAGGACGAAACGTGCGTCCTAGACTCCACTGCTAGCCACCATCCATCTTTTATATAAGCCTATGCTGTAAATCAGTTAATTGAGTGATGATTATTTGAATAATTAACAAGTATACAATGAGTACAAAGTAAATTGGTATAATACATAAAATATCTTACAGAATCTGAACAGGAAATACACTTGGTACTGTTTGGATTCACTTGGTATTGTTTGGCATGTATCTTCCCATTGAGGTTTAAGACTGCAATTGATCAGTCTGTTATTAGCATATGTGCATACTGTGCGTATGCCTCGATATTACCTTAATTCACAAGCTATTTGTAAGCAATGATGGATAGTGGCTAGCAGTGGAATCCAGTTTGACGCGCGTTTCGTCCTATTTGCGACTGGTCAGCTGGATGTACCTGCATCTCAGAGAGTTGATATTCACTATGGGACTCGAATAGTTTATATATTTCGAGTTAAAATCCTCTGGATCATGTATTATAATAATAGTAATTTGATAAACTAATAATAGGATAATTAATTTTAATCTTCGCGGTATTATTATTTTAAATTTTATTATTATTACATAATATGAATAATCTAAGTATAAATTTATACAGGTTAATAGTTACTTCCTAGATCTACCAATTGGTTGATAGAAAATGTATACATACTTTGAGAAAAGCCTTTATTAAAGAAATGAAATTATAGGAGAATCATTATTGTCAGTTATATTGATATGAAAGAAATATGCATACTTCATCTGCTCACCTATTACTATTATTTATAATACTGTTAATATTATATATTTGGTACAATATAGATCCCCCAGCACAAAGTATTTCAACAAGTATCTGTTTCTTATTTCTTGATCGATTCTGACGATAAATATTTAGTGATCACCCGTTAGATATTAGCCGTTCAGGCATCGATATCTAAGTAATGTACACTCTTTTTAATTCATATTGATAGCCACCATAGAGTAGCTGGTTGTACTTTTTTTATAACTTGTACAGTGGAAGGTTGTAAGATTTTCATAAACGTATCTTTATAAGTTGTGCAACTAATAAACATAATGATGTGTTATAACAAACAAACAAACAAACAGATAACTTTTTGAAATATCTAGATGACAGGAATAGACAGCCCAGATATTTAAGCAAGCCGCCAATTATTAATTCAGTAAATCAGTGATGTAATGAATTCTTTAAGAGATTACTATCAACAAAGTCAATTTAAAAGAAGAACTGACTAACTTAAGTGTTATGTAATATTCAAATATAAAAGCGGGAACACCTAATACATTTTAAGATTATCATTTTTATACTATAATGACAGATAAAATCAATTGTCCCTAACAATTTTAAATATCACAGATTGAAATCATGAGTCAATTGAAGCTAGACCACCATGGAAAAGCCGTTACCAGTGGAGTTCAACCAGGTCTGTTGTGAGATATCAGCTCGCTGAAGACAATGGTATACGGTAGCGCAACTTGGTGGATTGGTTGAAGTTAGACATTAACACCATTGGATGCTGACTCAGTGGTCTAGTTGGTTAAGTGCCTGACGCGAGACTGATAGGTACTGGGTTCGAATCTCGCGGGGGGCGGGATCGGGGATGCGCACTGTTGATGGGTCCCATATTGAGGCGAAACGCCCGTCCAGTGCTTCCAAGTTGTCCATGGTGGTCTAGCTTCAATTGACTAATGATTTCAACTACTGAAATTTCTAAAATCTTCACTAACCTCTTCTGATAATTTTAAATATCCAAAGGATTCCACAAAAGCACTTATTATCATCAATGGGTTCATTTAATATTATATTTTTGGTATAATATAGAATTCTTGGTGAGAATATAATTTATTAATGACTTTTAAGCAACTCTAAAATGACCTTGGAATGTCCGCCTTCATATTCGAGTTAACTGAGAGTTATAGACTAATGTAAGGAATTAGGATTTACAGTTGAATGTTAGGGTAAAGAATTAGAATTAAAGTTTTCATCACGAACTGACATAAGCTATAATGCCAAAATGGTATTTAACCATATGAGTGAATGAATTTCGCGTCCAATTCCAAGATCTGCTATCTTAAATCTGATTGGCTCGTTCATAAATTATAGTCTCGCCAAATTCTCAATACAAAGTATTTCAACAAGTTTGTGTTTCTTATTTTTTTTTATCAATCCTGATGATAAATATTGAGTGGCCTCAAGTCAGAATTTAACAGTTCAGGAATCAATATTCGAATTAATGATCATTCTTTTCAATGCATATTGCCATCCATCACGATATCTCTGACTGTACCTTTTTGTAACTTGTACAGAGAAAGGATGTAAACGTTTGATAAACGCGCCTAAATACGTTATGCGATTAATAGATATAATGATGTGTTAAAACAAACAAAAAACAGGTACCTTGTTGAAATATCTAGATGTTAAGAACAGGTAGCCCAGATATTCAAGCAGGTCGCCTTCTGAATACAATGAGGTATAACTTATTTATGTTTAAATGTTGATTCGGATTACCTCATTCTTAAATTCTACTTCATCGAAGTTTTCGGAAACCTTTGATGATATATGGAATCTTATTTCGTGAAGTGAGTTTTCATGATTCGGCCATATTGAATATCTTAGTTTGGTCAGCTTAAACATTTTTTCAACGGATTTATTGAATCTTCGATATATTATTTCGTGATTTAATGTGTTAGGATGGAGAGTTTGTATAAAAACTATTAAATTTTCATAGTGTACATCATAGATTGATTTGAGTTGATCAACTACTCAAAAACCACAATGTACTCAATAGTTGTCTCATTCAAATGAAGGACTCGTCAATAATATCCACCAATGATTCATCATGATCTGGCAGCGAAAAATGAACCTCTAGATTACTGACCTTTTGACTATCGATAAATGATATAAACTATGAAATCTGAATACTCTTGAGAAATACCATATCCTGATAAATCCGATTCTAGGATGAAGTGATTTTATATTGCTTCCCGGTTTTCGATAGTTGTCTATTATGAAGATTTCATCTATGATAAACTTGTCTTGAAATTTAAAACAAATTCAAAACTGATAGTGATATAGTTCGACTCAAGTAGTAAACAGTAATTTTTGTGTTGTTCTGATTTTTGGTTGATTATCACATTAAAAGTTTGGAACTTAGTTTATAAGTAACGTAACACCTATAATTATTGATCTACAAAACTCTAGTTTACTACTTCAGCAGTTTTTATTCAGAAGGAAACCGTCAAGATTAATTCAGATAGGAAAAGTAATTATTGTATTAAATTTGCGAATAGATATACCGAATAAAATTCTGATCAGAATGATGGCTTGTGGAGATGGTAGAAATTTTAATGGTTGAATTCATGAGTCAATCTAAGCTAGATTACCATTGAAAACCTGGAAGCACCGGACAACCGTTTCGTCCTAATATGAGATTATTCAGCAGTGCGCATACATGATCCTACATGTGGGACTCGAACCCATGGACTTTAGTATCACGCGCGAACGCTTAATCTCTAGACTTCGTTCCATAATAGGACGAAACGGCCATCCACTGCCTCTTGGTTTTCAGTGATGGTCTAGCTTACGTTGACTTTTGAATTCAACTCCTAAAATAAAATTCTATTAAAATTGTTTCAAAGTCATTTTATATTTAAGTATAGATAAATTTGTAGGACTAATTTTTCAATTTGGGATTATGTAGTTAAAAGTATTTATCAGAAGACACTGGACCTAGGTTTCTTGATGATGAGTTTTAAATAGGATAGGACTGAGATTCAAGTTTCTTTCCGGCTACCTCCAACCACCTGACAACAGAATATGTATGTTACGTGATTTCGTGTCACTTTGAACAGTAGTTACATTGTAGGCTGATAGAAAGAATTTGATCAGTACTAACAGACTACACGAACATTGGTTACTAGTCGGTAACCAATCAATGTACAAGTTTATGATCTCTATATGTATTGAGGGTATTGCTACAATTCAACCGCCCAATTTAAAGTATGTGAGTCCGGATTAAACGTGTTACCTGTTGATTGTATGTAAAGTGCTTAAACCACTAACCAAACGATCTACGAAGAATTGACGATGAAGTATTGTTTATTAAGAAAATGTCAACAATTAATAAGAAGTTTCAGTAAATGGATTTGATAGTTTTTAATCTTACAAAATATTTAGTGCTTCAAAGATAATTTTCATTGTTATTGAAATCATTCGCAAAACTCTTGAAAACCAGGTTTTCCAATAGATAATTATCCTAAACAACTCATAAACACTTTAGTAACACGTTCAGTTAAGCTTAGATGAACCCTGAGGAAGTAGAAGCTAATCAGATGAATACCATGAAAGAAACTGCTCAGTGTTTCTTAGAATAAGAATCCCATACCTTTGTCAACGTCATCACCTTTTATCCACCTTACACTCATAACTGATTATAAATTATTCAAACATTTGATTCTATTTATGAAAAAAATACATTATTGGAGGTAGTCAGCAGCAGAAATTCGCCTTAATGTTTTGTGTTACTTGACACTTGTCCGTAAGATATTCCTCCAATCCAAAAAAAGAGTATTGATATTCCGTTTAGGTTTTGCACAGTATAGTGCACTCAAAGTTCAGTCACTTGGACTATTGATCATATTCCAACTTGATTGATTGAATTCAATCATCAATAAACTTAACTAAATAAGTATGATATTCATCCCTAATAAGTAACAAATCAATATCATGTTTACATTTCATTCTGGCAAACAACAAATTATAAATCACAGTTATGCAATAATATATAAATTGTTAATCAATATAACGTTTATATATTACGTAAGATTAGAAAATAAACAAGTGACCAGAAACTGAATAAGTTGAAAAGAATAGGACAATGAAACAATGAAACTAGAAAGAATAAAATGTCATAGAGAATAATTAAAATTCTTTACAAGTCTGTTTATACTGAGGTAACCCTAAATCATATTGTAGACACTTAATAATAAGACATTATGGTCAAGTTGTTTATTTATGATCAATTGAAATATCAATGAAAGAAAAATGTCTAATCATTACGACACAAATAAGATGGTTTATATGATTTGGTAAATGAGACAATCAAATTTATTAAAAGTTCAATATTGTCTAGTCTCATAGATACTATGAGCCTGTGTGTTTAAGGCTAAATAGAATGCTTTTTACAAAATCGTAACATCAACTGTCATTTTCAGAAGGTTAGTGAAGGTTTCAATATGTGTATGCATCACTGTCTATTATGCATTATAAAAAGTACTAACGATTGTTCACTTATCTTGATTTATTACGTGTAACTTTGTTATATCCTCAAGTTAGACTACCATGGAAAACCTGGAAGCACTGGTTGAAGTTAGACATTAACACCATCGGACGCCGGCTCAGTGGTCTAGTTGGTTAAGTGCCTGGCGCGAGACTGATAGGTACTGGGTTCGAATCTCGCGGGGGGCGGGATCGAGGATGCGCACTGTTGAGAAGTCCCATATTGAGGCGAAACAACCGTCCAGTGCTTTCAGGTTTTCCATGGTGGTCTAGCTTCAACTGACTCATGATTTCAACCAGTGAAATTTCTAAAATCTTCACAAAACCCATTCTGATATCACTAAGTGTTCGAATAAAAAAATATGAAACATTGGAAGATAATTAATCACTGTAGAATCTAAAACTCATGGTTTCAATCCATGATGTAGTCCTAGGTACGCACTGCTGACGGACTTTGTACTAAGGTGACATATCCCCATCAATGACTCATAGTTTTTATTGGAGCACGAAATTAATTCAACCACATATTGAAATAATCTTCTATACGATCTTGCAACATAAATATTTATAAGTAAAGAAATGAGTATATCAAATTGGGTTTTTATGTACCAAAATGAAAATAGTTGAGATAGTGTTGTTGTGTTTAATGTACTTAATAAATAAATATGTTGATATATGTTCATTTTCACTATAATTTAAGTTGATAAATGGCATTTACTTATTGTCTGTTGTAAAAATTTATTACCGTTATCATTATTATAGGTGATATTATGTGGTTTAAACTGAATAAATAAGTTTGTCAAAATGAGGTTAGGCGCCCGCGTATGGGTTCAAGCCCCATATTCAGGATCGTGGATGAGCAGTGCTGAAGAGTCTCATATTAGCACGAAACGGTCGTCAAATAATTCCAGGTTTTCAATAGTGGTCTAGCTTAGATCGAATTATGAGTTCAACCATTAACATTACTACGATCTGCAAAAAACCTAATTCTGGAACTAGTAAGCCTTAAATAATATGATTTCACTACATAAGAGCATACATTTTAGTGGCCTTTAATCTAACTCCAATTTGATCGTTTCCGATTGTTATCGAATTATTGACATATACATGTCTGCAATCCATGTATAAAATGATTGACTTAACTGGCGTTGGTGAATAACGGAATTAAATAAGCCAAATACAATAATGAATCTTTGAATATGTATATTTCGTACAATCGTTGATCGTGAAGCGAAACAAGACAAAATTACACAGAATAGAGAAGGCGTGTGAACCAAATCAATTTAGCCAAGCGTGAATCGATACTTACGATCAAACCAAAAGTAAGTTACAGACACAGGATAAGTAAGAAAAGAAATACACACGCATACGCTTACATAAAAACAGTCAAGAATGATAAGCGAATAATTAGCAAGGTCAAAACGTGACTCAAGATGAATGAATGAATTGGCTTGTCCGGAAGCCAGAATAAGTCATGTGGGCTTGCATAACAACCGACACCGCAACATTCTCATATGAAATGGAATGAGAGATTTTGGAACCTGACGTTTGACATATCATGATTCAACTAACTCGTTAGGATCCAACAGTTAGGATGTATATATGGCCTTGTTTGCGTTCTTCTAGGGTGTAATACTAACGATAATGCTAGGTTTTGTTACACAATCATAAGGATGTGACAAGGAGATAGTCAATTTGAAAACGGATTACATAACTTCCATCTCTTACACAGTACGAATACTTATCTAGGTCTAATATCTTCATCACTGGATTTCAAACTTCCATGAACTATCAACTTTATAAATGATCTACAGTTGGTATTTATCTATAAATGACATTAGTAGTAAGTAAACCCAATGGTTCGTTGTTATAACATCAATGAGTTTATTTTTTAGGTGTGAGATATGCAAAAATCAGTAGAAATTAAAATATAATTACTGTAAATTGATGAAACTGTGAAAAAATCAACCTCAGAATAGAATAAATTTTAAAAATAAATAAGATATTAATTTAATATTTGAACTCATGAGTCAATTGTAGCTAGACGATCATGGAAAACTTGGAAATACTAGACGGCCTTTTCGTCTTAGTGTGGTACTGCTTGGCAGTGCGCATCCATGATCTCACCTTACTAGATTCGAATCCAGAACCTATCAGTCTAACGTGCGAGCTCTTAACCACTAAACCACTGAGCCGGCATCCAATTGTGTTAATGTCTGACTTTAACAAATCCACGTTCAGCGCTTTCAGGTTTTTCACTGTGGTCTAGCTTCAACCGACTCATGAATTCAACTAATAAATTACAATAATATCCATAAAAACCCCTTTCTGATTATAAAATAAGATATTAGTTGAGATATTCTAAAGACATTGTTTTCAAACAAACTATACGTACAGAAATATAGGTTAAAAAAATTGATAAAAATAGTCATGTAAAAATTGAAGGAATATTCTATAGGAAAGCTGTTGAATATTCAATCCATGTTCTGAATGATAAGAATGTTTGAATGGTATAAATGGTATTTGTGGAGACTAATAAATAATTTGATATTTCTTGTAATATATTAATCCTCAGTAGACAATGTTTAAAAACTTGGAAGCTTTCGACAAGTCTTTCAGTCTAGTATGGAGGTTTACAAATAAGAACCACTATAACTCCTACGTATTTTAAACCCCAGACATTTAAATATTGTGGTGAGCTCTCAATATTTTAACTAATATGTTGTAATCCGCTGATTCATGCACATTTTGTCGTATTTATAATTCATCAGCTGAATGTACCTGCTGCATCCTGGTGGTAAAATTCAAACTGAGACTTGAACCCCATACTTTTTACTCTCAATCTTGAACCATCATCCACTAAGCTACTGAATTTTAATAGCCCCCAACTTATTCAATTGGTATAAACAACAAAACTGTTGTAACTTTGCTCCTGAATATTAAGAAGCAGAATAATTCAAACTTATTAATTGTCGTCACTCAAACATTAAAAAATCAGCAATCTAGTTTATTTCGAAGAAGTTACCATGAATATAAACAAACAGTAATGGAACGTCAGTACTTCAAGATGATTTTTTTTAAATAAATGATTCATTACATATCATTCATTTACTTATATGATTTTTGAATTCAATCATTTTGTCTGGTAAAAGGTATTATTGAAACTTTGAGCATATGTTATCTATAGCAACGGTATTATCTCCAACTTGAAATGATTATCACATATCTGAATTGCAAAACTATTACTTACAAGGTAGATTACAAAGAAAAAAAACATATATATTATAAGTGAAAATGCATTAGTCTAGACAATATTCAATGTAAAAATGTTTATGAAAGAAAAGTATTGATCATAAATTAGGTAATATAAGTCAGTGTACTTAATTCAAGTCATATATTTTATAGAGTTTTAGATAGACTATCAATTATTGAATAGTTAGCAACTATAATTTAGAATCATTTCGATTTGGATGATGAAGATGATGATAAGTTCTGAAATCTGATAGTCATATTAAACAATGAATAAATATTACCACAATAGAGGTTTGTGGAGATTGTAATGAATTTAATAGTTGAATTTATGAGTCGATATAATCTGGATCACCGTTGAAAATCTGGGATAATTGGGTGACTGTTGCGTTCTAGTATGGAACTCCTCAACAGTTCGCATATGGGGCCCAGATTCATGACCTTTAGTCTCACGCGCGAACGCCTAACCTCTAATCCATCGAGCCAGTATCCAAATGGCTTTGAGATGGATTTCCTAGAGTTCTAGTGAGTAACCGTGACCATGAACGTTCAATCCATCTCAAGTGTGAGATAGTAATTCACCTCAGACAGAGGATAAACTGTTGCACAAGATCATGGATTAACTGAAGTTAAACACTAACATCGTTCGGTGCTGGCTCAATGGTCTAGACATCAAGTGGTCTCACGTGAGACTGAAAGTCATGGGTTCGAGTCCCACATCCAAGATCTGGGATGCGCCCTGCTAAGTAATCCCGTACTAGAGAGATATTTAGTAAAAATTGCAACACGATTTATTCATTAGATCAACTAAACATGATAATGAGTGCTAAATTAGTACATTTAATAAACATTGAAAATCTTTCGGTTAATTTCAATCTATTTGTTTCTGGTAATTTGAATCGTCTCATTGTTCGAGTCGCGGATTGAACATGAACACTGAGATAAAAATATATCCAGCTGACGAGTCCCAAATAGGACGAAACGTGAGTTATTGATTCCACTTCTAACCACTATCCATTTTTGTTTAAGAGAAACCTTATGTAATTTGAACGTCGTTTGTGTATACAAAACTCTGGTTGAAGTGTTTTCTTTTAGTGTTAACATAATCTTGAGTAATGTCATTTTATCAATACAATTCCAACAATTACTAAAAGGTAGTGATTTGAGAAAATAAAAATAACAAACCTAATAGTTAAATGAAAATTCTATTTAATTGACTTCTTCTTAGAACTACTTAAGTAGATTTCTGAAGTATAATTAAGCAAAACAATGGAATAGTTCATTATGACTATGATCATACATAATTGGCAGTTGTTAATTAAATAATTTTTAATAGTTGAATTCATAAGCCAATTAAAGCTACATCATTATGGAAAACATGGAAACATTGGACAGCCGTTTCATCCTAGTAGGTTCAATGTGAACTAAATAGATCAGATGAATTATACACTTCAACATAATAAACAAATACCAGTCCACATACGAATAAGAGATAAAAAGAGAAGAAAGATAGGATTTTCCATAGAGTTATTATATAAAACTTTTGTACAACGACAAACATGACTTTGAGACAATGAAAATATCAAAATATAAGAGAAATAAACCAATTAGGTAATTAAAAATGTTGGTGGGAAAAAATGAATCGGAAAACATTTACTACGGACGTCCATGGACCTCAGAACTACCATTGATTAACAAGTGATTAGCACTACATAGTATACTGTTTAACAGAAAATCGTCTACATTTCAAGTAAGTAGTATGTAAGTATATGGTCGAAAATAAGAAGTTTCCAGCTATATATATATATATATATATATATATATATATATATATAATTTCTATATAGAGTTCTAGTGAGAAGCAGTGATCAGTGAAGTTCAAACGGATCTGTTTGAGATAGTAACTCACTGAAGACAATGGTGTACGGTGGCTCAATTTCGTGGATTGGTTGAGGTTAGAAATTAACACCGTTGGATGCCCTATCAATGGTCTAGAGGTTAAGCGTTCGCGCGCGACACCGATCGGTCCTGTGTTCGAATCCAGCGAGGCGGGATCGTGGATGAGCACTGCTGAGGAATCCAACATTAGGACGAAACGGCCGTCTAGTGCTTCCAGGTTTTTCGTGGTGGTCTAGCTTCAATTGTTTCATGATCTCAATCATTAAAATATATGTGTTGGTTTATTTAGTTCCAATTACATGCGACAAGACACATGAATATAATCAATATTTATAATCTTATAAGTTCTTAAACCTTGTTTAATCATTTCAGTAAGTACCTTTTTATTGTATTGAATATTTTGTGTTCAGAATTTAAAACAATCAATGATTCCGTTCAACTTATCAGTTTTAAAACAACTTGTAATATTGTTTTGCTAGTAACTGTAATAACTCATTATCCTAATGACTAACTGGTTTAAGTTTAAAGCATTAGATTTTGGAATCCTAGGACAAATTACATTATCCCTCTATCTGTCTATTTATCCATACATTTGTCTACCTATCTATCTTATATATATACATATCTTTCTCTCTCCAAGTACTGATTTTAAAGTACACTTTGATGATAGACGTAAAGATATTTCCATTAATTGCATTCCATAAACTCAGGATAATCCTAGTTACTGACTTGTGTTAGTAGGACACATGCCAATCGTCTAACAATTTTTATTGACTTGTGTAAGTAATTACTTTCGAAAAGTGTTCACTCATTAACATGAATAAATATATTGAAAATTATAGTCACTTCATTCATATAATGATAATAGCTTATTGTGTAAACAGTATGTTTGGAATAATTAATTTCAGGGTTAAAACACATTATAATGACGAGCCAATTAAAAACATGATAAAGCCTTTAAATATTTTGCGTTTATCAGGTTAGGGTTATGGATATTGTTGAGTTTAGATTGATATCATGAATGGATCAATGTAAGACTGCCAATGAAAACCTGGAAGCACTGAACGGTAGTTTCATGCCAGTATGGGACTACTCTTCAGTGCGAATTCATGATCCTACATGCAGGATTCGAACTTATAAACTTCAGTTTCATTCAGGCATTTACCAACTAGTCCATTCAACCAGTGCACAATGTTTTAATGGATTAAAAAGATTATTTCAATGAAACTAAACTCGATGGATGTTTAGTGATTCTGGCTAATCTCAAATAATTAGCAACAATTTCCATGAAAATATAAAGGCAGAGAAGTGACTGAATAATTTTCGTAAAGAACTGAAAAACTCTAGAATAATTACTCTAATCATTCATGGTTTGGTTAAACCTATTGGATTGGACACAGCACAACCTTATGATTTATCCAAAGTTTACAAGTCACTGAATCCTCTTCACCATGTTTCAGGTATGTATAATTCTCCATACTATCAGACTGTTAAGTGTCTGGGACTAATCCTAGAAACCCTACTTTTACGTGTTAGTTACAGAAATATTAAAGATGTTTTCCGTTTCATTTCAAAGACGGAATACATAAATTTGTATGATTTGCATTTGATAACTTAACATGCCGCTTCCTAGTTTATTATTGCACTATAAACTAAGACATTTAAATTTGTATACCAACAACTACCTAGAAAACAGATCAATATTGGAATTCCTGAAGTTAGTCTCAAAGAATTGCCTTTAGAATGCAAAATGAACATTCGTTCTGTCCTTAATAAGACATATTGTAGACAAATTAATGCAACAGTAATGGGTCCACTTTATAAGTCCCTAACATAGTTGATTTTCTTTCTCATTAAATTAGAATATTAACCTAATAAAGGGGTTTTTGATAAGTTTGACTCCAGGTGTCCTTACATTGATAACAACTTCTCCAGAGGTTTGTTAAACCGAAAAGAAAACAGTCTGTCAATAGAAACAAGTATAAAAAGAGTTAATCTACATGTCAGTACACAAATTTCTGTAGCCTAGTACACATTTGTCACAAGATTAATCCAGTTAGATGCCTTGCATGTACAACTTGGAATATGTGTTCAGGCGACATCATACATAAGAAAGTGGAATTTATCAGCTTTTCATTTTCCCTTCAGGATTCCAAGTTAGCGCTTGTCTCATGGCTCAGTTTAGTCATAATAATAATATTTCTTTCCATAATGTTTGAGCGTTTATTTTAATTTACCCTTCTATCGTATTCATTCTTCACCATTTAATTATTTGCACACTTTCTATTCCGTAATTTACTGTTTATTTCTTCAACTCTTGACCTATATCTTATGGTTGAAACATTATTTTAAGCTTTTATTATTCTTATCACTACTGGTACACATGTGAAGTGTTCTACTTAATTTGGTAGATATAAATAGATAACATTATCAATCGGAAAGAAATGGCTGTGAGCAGAGGAATGAGACGGTCGAAATGAGGAGAAAGAAAACTAAAAGTAATCAAGATAACAATAGGAATGAAGGGACAATGAAGTTTGATAGAGATATTTGATAGAAAATGTGTAGATGATGTATTAATGTATTGTTTTCATATTTTACGAGGGCACTGTAATTTTGTATTAAACGATAAATTGCTTATCCCTACCTAAATGCTTGTTCTTTCACACATACTAATCATTTTGTATTTCTCATTTATTATGAATTATTATCAGAATGGGTTTTGTGGAGATTTTTAGAAATTTCACTGGTTGAAATCATGAGTCAACTGAAGCTAGATCACCGTGGAAAACCTGGAAGCACTGGACGGCCACTTCAATTGACTCATGATTTCAACCAGTGAAATTTCTAAAAATCTCTACAAAACTTCTGATAATAGTCATCTGTTCACTGGTGACTGACTTCAAGAGGTATTTCTTGAAGTTCTAATGAGAAGCCGTGACCATTAGAGTTCAAACAGGTTTGTTGTGAGATAGTAACTCACTGAAGATAATGGTGTACGGTGGCGCAACTTCGTGGATTGGTTGAAGTTAGATATTAACACCGTTGTATGCCCGCTCAGCAGTCTAGTTGTTTAAGCGCCTGGCACGAGACTGATAGGTACTGCGTTCGAATCTCGAGGGGTGCGGGGTCGTGGATGCACACTGTTGAGGGGTCTCATACTGAGGCTAAACGGCCGTCCAGTGCTTTCAGGTTTTCCATGGTGGTTTACCTTCAATTGACTCATGATTTCAACCAGTGAAATTTATTATGCAATCAATTTTAATTGTTATCGACTTAATATTTTTCATAAATGAATATAAATACTACCAGGTGATAAGATTGTAAAGCTTGACAAAACGATTGGGTTGAGAACATAGTATTTTTTATGTTTTTATTTTAATTTACATTTGGAATTCCTAATATTTAGAGCAAAATAGTATTACTCGATTGTGATTGGTCAATAGGAAGGTCTAATAATTATTGGTCACTACAATACACCTTTTTGATTGGTCGTAAACCAACTAATGAACTGATTTGCAATATGTATCTAGTTGAGAATGTGTAATTGTTTTTGAAATGTTTGCATATCGTCACTTTTGTTGCTAAGGTCAGGTTTATTTGAATTCCCAAGGAAATCGTGACCTCGCATTGATGATTAATCAATAGTATTTCCTACAATTACATAATTTTCTGTCTTCCTAATTATATAGTGAGTATACTTAATATAACATGTATTAAGACTGATCATTTGAAAGGTTACATACTGAACCAAGACCAAGTTGCTGCTATTTTCTCAGTAATTAATTAGAGAGGCAGTGAATGAAGTGTTTACAGAATAATGTGATGAAAGCAGTTAAAATAAAAAATAGTAAATCCATAGTACTTCAAGTACATAAAAAATCGGAATCAGTCTTAAAACATGTTGATACATTGAATAGCATAGGACCGATCGGATGCTGTCTTAAACTCATACTCTAAGTTAGACATTGTAATGGTTTATCTTCGGGATAATTCCTAAGAATTCGTGTATTAGTCACCCTGATAACCGTCATTAAATAAATCCTAACGATGTATAAATTTCAGAAAACAATTCGAAACGTCACCTACAGTTTATTATTGAACATTGGAGAGCACTAAGGCACAAGAACTTAGAGTAGAAATGCTAATGCGAGCGAGTGAGTACACAAAAGAATTAAGACTTAAATAAAAAATCAGATGGATTAATAAGATTCAAGGAAATAAATATAGGAAAGCAATTGATTCATCAAACGATCTAAGCAACCAATATTTAAGGTAACAAGAGAGATATGTGTATAGGCCGTAATACATGATCAAGGATAAATACATAATAATAATAATAACACAAAGATATACAAATCGTTAATGTTCGAATAATACTTCGTTAAATAACTTAAAGCAAGAGGAATTAATGAACATATGATTCATCTTCCAGTTGAAATTACACTTCAGTATTCGCTCTTAAGTATATAACATTTTTCTATCCAGATATAAACTTCGATTTTTCATAAGTTATACCAAAGTAGATTAAAATATAGTTTTCCAAATTAACACCGTGCATCTGTTAGACAACCAGTAATTGATTTGAATCATCTCATGTGTAAGACAGATAAAATCAGTAACAACGAATAGTGGTCGCTTAATATCACTAAAATAACTCTTTGTTTTGAATGTTAAGCCATGAAGCCTGAACATTTCGGTTTCGATTCTATGTTAGATATTTGGTGAGCACTGTTGAGGAAGCTCATAGCAGGATGAGACAACTGTTCAGTGCTTTCCGGTTTTAATTCGTGATTCTAACCAAAGTAAGTCCATGAAATCAAACTTCATATAATATATTTACTTCGTTTATTTGTTCTTAGTGCATTTTAATTTAAAAATCATCTCAGAGTATACAATTAACATCAATTTGTTTCAGAGACTAGAGAATTCAAAGCTAGAAAAGAGTACACTACCTGTAAATGATCAAAATTGAAACAACCAATTATCCCAGTACATTTGCGTTGAAAAAAAAAAATCAAATTACCTGGAATTCCTTGATCTGTTCATTTCTTCAGAGTTTTGTTCAAAGGTAATATCTTTAACTCACTACATATAAACTTATTCAGATTGTGTTTTTATAGGCTGTTGTGTGTAAATGAGTATTTAAAATTTCCTACTTTGAAAAATTTCTACTTTGTTTTACACTTTTCGATAATGTTTTTAACTCATTGTTTTTAAATATATCTAATATCTCATATTTGAAACCGAATTTTGATTAGTCTTGGTGAACATATGTACACTTTTTGAGAAATGCTGTGAAATAACTATCTTATCTCAGGTTTGGTGGAGTAAACGGATTGTGGCTATAAGTAGAATCCAGAAGTCGTATTTCATCCTGTTTCGAATTCTCTGTATGTATGTATGTATGTACATTGGAGTGTTGACGCTCACACTGCTATTTAAACCCAGTAACATATGATTAATGGTGAGGTCGCATCGTCTTCCCTATAATAAGAGAAAGGTATTGTTTTCGAGTCTCCAAGGTGATACTAACACTGATATATAGGTACATCCAAATAAAAAGTCCCAAAAAGGATGAAGCTCACTTTTTGAATTTCACTATTATCCATCATCTAACTTAAATAAATAAATAAATTACATTGAACATACAGCTATATAAGCGAACAGACGAGAACAAGGTCAGACAAAGCTTAATCATCAAATGTTATCAAACCGAGAACTTCACTACTATAGAACATATAAACTGTTTCTGTTACTGAGTTATTGTTCATGTAACTTCTATTTCTCACTAGACAGAAATTTGGTAAACTCTAATAATTGATGATAATTTCATCACAACTATAAAACATTACATAACAAACTTTTATCAGATGTTTAGATTGCATATAACCTTTAAAGTATTTAAATAATAGCCAATTGACTAATTTAATCAAAAGGAATTCGATATTTATTGACTGGTTAATTTGTCTATTTATTTTTAATTACAGTAATGTTTATTCGAATAGTTACTAGAATATTTGTTAGTGTATTATTAGTATCAGAAAGGATTTTGTGGATATTATAGTAATTTTAATAGTTGAGATCGTGAGTTAATTCAAGCTAGACAACCATGGAAGACCTGAAAGCACTGGATGGCTAAGTCGTCCTGTTGCGGGATTCCTCAGCAGTGAGCATTCACGAACCCAAAACCTATCGGTCTCACACTCGTACTCTTAACCTCTAGACCATTGGGCCGCCCGGTATCCAGCGGTGTTAATGTCTGTCTTCAACTAATCCACGACATTGAGCGATACATCCATGATTGTCTTCAGTGAGTTACTATTTCACAACAGATTTGGTTGAACTTCACTGGCCACTTCTTCCCACTAGAACTCTAAGAAATACATCTTGAAGCCAGTTACTAGTGAGCATATGTTAATTAGTACCAGAAGGAGTTTTGTGGATATTGTAGTAATTTTAATAGTTGAGATCATGAGTTAATTGAAGATAGACAACCATAGTAGTAGTAGTACTACGTAGTAGCAGTACTACTTCGTAGTCTTTCTGATCGCCGTACAGCTGTCTTCTTTGGTGCTGTTCGTGAGTCACACTAATAATGATCTTAAAACCATCTTTGCAGTTGACTGGCATTTACGCGCTTCTGATTGTCTTCTCTCCGGATCGTGTAGACTGAGCCACGTCTCTCCATGATAACGTACGGTCCTTCCCATTTTGGGATCAGCTTTTCCGACCCTGACCCCCCTGCTATGTTACTTTTCCGTTCTCTTCACTTTACTAGGTCATCCACTGCAAAAGGTTTCCACGTTCTCCTCTACTGTTGTGCCTTCTTTATGACTAATATTTGTTTCTTTTCCACATTCCCTACTGCTTCCCTCCTCTCTTTTCTTAGCCTTGTTGTCGTCCACTTCTGTTGTTGTGGTCAGGTCTTATTATGCATTGGAAGTAGTGTCTGTCTGCCATACATCAGCAAGAAAGGTGACTTCTTGGTTGTTCCTTGTATGGAGGAACGCTGCACAGTATTAATACCTTTTCATTTCCTATTGACTTCTTAGACTGAACGTTTAATTTAAAATATCCGGATTCTGAAAATTATACATCTAACAGGGTAATCGTAAAAATGTGTTTCGTCGCATTTGGTACTCATCGACTAGATCCATTTGGGTACTGGCGTGTTGGTTGGCTCTCTGTGTATTTGAAATGAAAGGTATTGGATTCAAGTCTAAGAGTGGATATCAACAATCGGACGCAGGTAAGTCTAAGCAACAAGTCTTAAAACGGATGGAACCTGTGTCATGGTTTCCTCCGCTAGCTAAATATCAAATCTAATTCAACCTCTAACATAATTCTATTTCGAGACAATCCTATCAGGGTGCATATATATTCACAGAGTCGAACCAATTTCAGTTCTGAATATCGATGATAAGAAATAAACCTTTACTAATTACTACATATCCCCCAATCTGAATGTTATCCGCTGATGAATATATGTATATGTAGATAATTTAGTGTGACTAATGTCCAGTTGAAATAAATCAACTCGTTCATAATAAGCAAAGATGGATAATACCAAGCAGTGAAATCCAAGGTACTTATTTGGTCCTATTTAAGACTCGACGTTTGGTTATATCTGCATCCCAGAGATGATGTTCACTCCAGAACTCACCTAATACCACTCGTTTAAAAACACCACGTTATCTACTTAGCTACTGAGTCCTGATAGCCATTAGTTTGTGTAAACAAACATCATAAAATAAATTTCAACTTATTTATACCAATTTCATCCAAATATCAAATAATTCAATTAAAAATTATATCAATCGTTGAGATCATAAGCCAATTGAAGTTCGATCACCTTGGAAAACGTAGAAGCACTGGAAGGTCGTCTTGTCCTACTGTGGGTCTCCTCAGTAGTGCGCATCCACGATCCCGCCTCACTAGATTCGAACACAGGACCTATCAGTCTCGCGCGGCGAGCGCTTAACCTCTGGACCACTGATAGGGCATCCAATGGTATTAATGTCTTTTTTCCAACTAATCCTCGAAATTGAGCGACACAATGAGTTACTATCTCACAACAGACCAGGTTAAACTCCACTGGTCATGATCTCAACTATTGAAATGACTATAATAACCCTTCTAATACTAAAAAGTATTTCATGATAAGTTATTTATTCTTTTTATTGATATTGTTTCAAAAGAAAATATTAGAATTTTACAAAACAAATATCTTTACAAAGAATAATATATTGATTTTTATTTTTAACGGATCATCAATCATTAAATTTGTTTCCAACACACCCTTCTCCACCCTCTCCACAAAAAACAAACAAACAAAATATTCTTGTCACTCAATTGATTGAATATTGAATGTAAATACATCTCTTTTTTCCCTTTGAAAATAATTTGTAATACAGAGATGTATGAAAGTTGTTCATGAGTAAAATTACTTTCTTAACATCATAATCAAATTGCGTGTTTAATTATTTATTGAGTTCTAGTTTTGTTTACTTTATTTCTGTGAGGTAACAATTAATTAAAACAGTATTGATTTGATTCAATGAAAACAATTGAAGATGGCACAGGTATTCAGTGTTTAACAACGCTTTTACCAGTAACGCCTAATATAACTCGTATCCATCAAGAGAAATGAAAAGACAGAATCGAGGAGATCAGAAGTTGTATTTGACGATTGCCAATATATCGGAATTGTCTGATATAGTCTGGCTAACGACTGCAGTAGATGTTGAGCACGGCGTTCCCACACGTGATCCGATGCGGATGCATGATCGAGCGCCTTCAGCTAGGTGAGTCCATTAAAACATCTGGTCAGCATCCAATGTCGAAAACTTACAGAGCTATTTATTTTGGGGATTTATTTACCGCTACACAATCAATAAATACCTATTTTAGATTGAAATAAATATAGGAAGATTTCTGAAAAGAATTGAAAATACATTCACTTTATTAGTTCAAGTGATTTGAGTATAATGAATATTCAAAAAGGTTATTCACATCGAGTGTAGCTTACTAGTATTGTCTTCAACTGTAAATCGTGAAAGGAGTGGCTTCGAATTTAACTAGAAGTATATTTCTACATTCCTTGGTTAGGCTGGAAACATTTGATGATCGTGATCACTGTAAGACAAGTAAAATGTTATATTCAGTATCTTAAGAGATGTACGCTTATTATCTGCTATCCACAAATTTGTGATGACCTATTATTTAACTAAGAGTGTAGATTTCATAACATGTTTTCAGAAAAACATTTACAAACGAGTGTTTCCATTCTTCTTTTGTTCTGTCTTCCTTTAGTATAAGAATGCCACTAGTGTGGAATTTACAAGTACATTGAATCATATTTATTTGATTTAAATAAGGATCTTGTTTGACCATTGGGATCCATTTGTTTCTGCAACCATCTTCGTATGTTTTCACCCACCCTTAATTGCAAATCACGAGTGATCCTCGCTATGTACATGTTTCCGCACACACATGTAAGTTGATAGACACAATGGGATGTGACACAATCGCTTTCGTGTTGTTTGGGCTTTTGGTGAAACATAGACTTTGTCTTTTCGATAATGACAAGTTGGGCTGCATAAAACGTCCGGTCGATAGCTAATTTAAGTCTCCGTTTTAACATGAGAATATTTGTGTCGCCTGTGAAAAGTAACGTAATGTATTTCCTGAAATTATATTTTTTTTCTCAAATGAAGAAAGAAATTTGTATGTGTATGAATGCACTTTTTAAATGGTTTCAAACTTACCGTTACCTTTTTTCCAACTAAACAGAACATCCTTATTCTGGTTATTGAAAAATATTTTTTTCTTTAGGCTATATCCCTGCCAGACATTGTATGTCCAAATTATACATGATATCATCTCAATGATTATAATTAAAATGATTCTAACGTTTAAAGTATAAGACTCGTCAGAATTTAGTTCCTTGAAGTAGTTCAAATCAAGTTTGCAGGGTGAAGTGTAAGAATTATTATTTAACTTATCAATTGATAAGATTGTATCACATATAATTTATACATTTAGTGTTTTCTGTATAGTTACTGGATTGGAATGTACTGTTCACAATCAATCAATTTAAGATATAGCTCGATAGTTATCCAATTCCATCGACAACAATTGTTTCACTCTCGATACATCTGAACTCCGCTGGGTACAACGTTTCACTACGACTTCAGGAATATTTTAAAGTCACGATTCAATGACTGATCTTAGTTAGGTAACCACTAAAAACCAGAAAGCACCGAATGACTGTTTTATCTTAGTATTTAACTTCTTGGCACTGTGCATTCACACCAGAACTTTAGGTCTCGTGACTGGTGGTTGTCTTTCAGACTATTTAGTTGCATCAAATAGTTCTCATTTCCCAATTCAGTCATCGCAAAATATTGTACAATCATATTCTAATGTTGTTGATGAATAACCTCCTCACACACGGGCTGTCTGCGTTCCACTGGTCATGGTTTTTTAGTGGATTACCAGAAACCAAAATTAGGAACTAGTTATTTTCACAAGTTGTATAACCGAATCACTCTGTGATATGAACTATGTAACCGACATTATGTTGTTTCATACCTATTCCATGAAATATAAATTCACTGACGCTATAATTTATACCAATCGAGAGGTTATGCCAATGGCTTCATTCTTAAAAGTACGAATTTCAACACTAGAAATAAACATAAGTGATTGAAAATTCCTTCGTCGTATACAATTCTTACTGACTCAATTATTATATTAAATTAAATATCACAGGTCACAACTATTTATAAGCTTAACTCCGTTCATAACCATAGCATTTTACTACTAAGCCGAACAATGAAATGATAATGAATGTTTGGTAAAATGTAAAGCAAGGATTAATGAATTTAACAGTTATCTGGTGAGACTATAATTGATGGACAAACTAATCAGATATAAGATAACAGGTCTTAGATTTTGGTGTGAAACACAATCATTCATTTGATCAAATAGAATTTTGACATTTTGGCTGATATCAGTTCGTGATGAAAACCTTAAATTTAATTCCTAATCCTAACCATTAACTTTAAATCATAATTGTCATTCCTCACACTACTTCATAACCCTCATTTAGCCCTAATAAGTAGGTGGATATTCTCAAGGTCACTAAGGCGTTGCTCAAAGGTCGCTTATAAATTATAATCTTGCCACTTTTCAAGTTGAATACTTCCATGTTTCTTGACTTGTCTACATGCAATGGAATGCGTGTTATTACAACAACAAAAAACAACTAAAAACTGACTTACTTCAATTACTAAATCTTAATACTATGCATATACTGTTATCAAATATATGCCAGCTAAATTAAATATTAAGAATTCTTCGCTGACCAATGATAATGAATGTTTGTCATACAACAAGATATTTCTTTAAATTTAATAGTTAAACTCGAGAAGAAAACTGATTTGTCCTTCTGTCGTCTAAGTACCCGCTAAAGAGGATCACTAAGCTATTAACATTTATTAATTACGACTACCATTTATAGATATCAGATCAATTATTTTCATTTTAATCGATAACTCAATTTACCTACAATAATGACAGCAAAATCTGTAATTCTATTGACCCAACGAACTTTTTCGATATCTTATATCCAGTCCTAAGACAAAGACAGTAGACCTGTAAAGCTTCTAATATGACGGCTTAAAGGCTTACAAGATTGTAGGATTACAACAAATCCTAATTTGTATACAATCAAGTCATAAATGAAATAAAAACCGACTAATAGATGCATAATTGATTAATGAGAACTCATGGTTGATGAAATATGTGTCTAACGTCTAATAGGTTTTATGGAAGCTATATATAATAAAGCATGCACCTGGTTTCGTGTTGGACTCAATGTACCCTGGCTTAGTGGTATTTACCCTAAGCTTCATCGATTGTATGAAGTATGCATCTGGCTCCGTGCTGGACTGCATGTACTCTGACTCGGTGGTATTTACCTTATGTTTCAGCGGTTATTATTTAATTATAATTATTACAACATGAAAATATCATCAAGTACTTACTAACTTACTTACGCCTGTTACTCCTCGTGAAGGAGCATAAGCCACTCACCAGCATTCTCCATCCAACCCTGTCCTGGACAGTCCTTTCCAGTTCCTTCCGGTTGTAATTCACCTTTTTCATATCTGCTTCTATTTCCCAACGTAATGTGTTCTTTGGCCTTCCTCTTTTCCGTTTCCCTACAGGATTCCGAGTTAGGGCTTGCCTCGTGATGTAGTTCGATGATTTGCGTAATGTATGTCCTGTCCATTTCCATCATCTTTTCGTAATTTCTTCTTCAGCTGGAACCTGGTTTGTTCTCTCCCAGAGAAGGTTGTTGCTGATGGTATCCGGTCAATGGATGTTGAGTATCTTGCGTAGACAATTATTTATAAATACCTGTACCTTCTTGATGGTGTAGCTTCTTGATTATTAAGTAAATACTTTATAATTATACAACAAAACGATATAAACAGAGATGAATGGTGGCTAACAGTGGAACAGCTAGGATATTAATTGATCGATTCCAGTCCTAAACATTGACGAGAACATTCAAAACTACCAAAATAGTTATAATTTAAACAATAATTCACCTTTAAACAAAAACAAATAGTTGATGAAGTTTCATTAACAATAAGCGCGTTAAATGTATGTTTTAATTCAATGAAATGAAAATTTGACTAATTTCACACTTTAGACGATTTCTACTTTATGATTATCATTAATCTGCACGCATATAAAACATGATGAGGACAAGGACAGAGATGTAAGTGGAAAATAAATAAATAGATTAATGTAATAGACAGATAACAATAATGATGAACTACATATTGGACAATATGGACGCAAGTAAACATTTGTAACCAGAAACAGAGGGGATCTGTGTGTGTGCGAATTATTTAAAGTAATCCAATCTCTCTCTTTTTTTTCGTTGGTCTTGTACTTTAACACAACAATATACTAATTAAAAGACTTCATAGAATATTCAAAAATAAAAGATGTTAGACTTAACATTTGTTTTGTTTTTAAATAACTTCATCATCAAGCAATACAATCCATAACTATAGCATTACAATCGTCATGGTAGGTGATATTTTAACATAGTGACTTAAAAGATCGTTTGGTAGGACGTAAAACACCGTAAAGTTACATGAAATCTCAACTAAACCAGTACTTACACAACAACTCGCGGATAAGTTATCGATTACACAGTATCGTAAATTGATTAAAGTTAAGTATTAACACTGCTGGATATCAGACTAGTGATTTAGATGTTAATTATTTGCACGTGAGACCGAGGTTCCTGAGCCCAACTTGCGGATATGAGTTTGTGGATGTGCTTGCCGAGTATCCCCATACAAGGGTAGAGCGAAATATCAGTGCTCTCATGTTTCCAATTATAGTTTAACTGAGGTTAGTTTGTTATTTCAAGTCAGTGAGAATTCCGCTATTTCCACTAATCCCTCTACACTAGAATATAATGATTGTCAGCTGACTTATTCTATTCACTTAGTGTTGTTTACTTGAATCTTCCCATTGACCTTTGGGACTGTGATTGATCAGTCTTTTATTGACATATGTGCATACTGTACGGATTGCCTCGATATTACCTTAATTCACAAGCAATATAAGCAGGTATGAATGATGGTTAGCAGTGGAATCCAGGACGATCGTCTCATCCTCTTTGAGGATCGTCACCTTGTTGTACCTGTATCTCAGAATTGATGTTCACTCCGGGACTCCAACCCAGTACCGTTCGCTTCAAACGTCATCGCGTTATCCACTTAGAAACTGGAATCTTGACTAGATTAAGATTAATTTAATGATAGTTTGGATAATATTCCGACATTCACTTGAATGTTGTTGAAAATCAGGGAACGCTTAATATGTATTTCATACTAGTTTAACAGTCCTCAGAAATGATCATGATATCTAATTAAAACTATAAGAGCTTATATCTAGGTTACTCACTTGTGACCACTCAGTTTCTATCTCATTTAAAAATCTGAATAATAATCTTTAATGACCTTAGAACTATGTTGAAATAGCTATTCAATAATCTTCGATTTTTAATAATTTCTTGGTTGGTTTCACTTTGCAAAGGAAACTGTCTTCGACAAGTCAACTTCACTCTAAAATAATTCAACTGAATTAAAGTGACTTATTAAAATAGGCTGTGCGCTGATTAATCGTATCTATAAAAAACGCTTATTTGCAGTATGAGATTGTGGACATTGTTAAGTTATTCGATTCATGATCTCAATCAAATAATTTAAGAGTCTCCACACATTCATATTGATAATTACCATGTGGTGACTAGTGACTAGCTTCGTGAGGGAATTCTCAGATTTATAGTGAGAAGCCGTGACAGGTAGAGACAATTATCTACCTCAAATAATAAAAGATGGTGATTCAACTTCGTAGATTGGTTGAAGTTAGACATTAACACCGTTTGTTATGTCTTTATGGCCCGCTAGTTATCACGTAATCTATTCGCCAATCAGAATACGAGTTATTCGCTCTTACACTGTACTAAACCAATGACGTCCGACCGGTATGAGCAGCCTAGCGTCCTATTGGTCCGTTGCTCGCCTAGCCGGTCCAGCTGAGCCAGAATGCCAACAACAGCCTCCACCATGAGAATCATTTATTTCAGACATACTGGGTTTATATATCAACCAAACAGACCGCAACGCACCATAAAATAGGAAATAACATTCATCAACGATAAAGCCAAAAAGTGGCTGTGAACGTGGGAGACAGTAATTAATAAACTGCGTATAACTCAAGAACAGTAAATCGTACAATAGTAATTTTTAGGTCAAAATTAAGCTTATAATAAGGGGAATATAGATATATACAATTTAATTACTATATAGTTATATATAAGAATATATAGATAATATTAGTTCATCAGAAGGTCTCAGAAGTTACTCGTACTTTAATCTCCACTAGGATATAACACCGTTGGATACCGTCTCAATGGTCTATAGTTTAAGCTTTCACGCGCAAGACCAAAGTTCCTGAGTTTGAATCTCGCGAGTGGTATCGTAGAATCCCATACTAAGGCAAAATGGTCATCCAGTGCTTACAGATTTTCAATGATGATTTAACATCTATTAATTCATGAACTCAATAAATAAAAAAACACTGATTTGCCAACAACAACAACAACAACAACAACAAATGATATCCCTTGCATATCTAATTATAGTCATTGTATTTCATTTACTTAGTAACTGAATTCAAAATTAAAATTTATTCTAATTTTTTGTTTGTTTTTTTGTTTGACAGTTAACAAAGTCCCCTTGTGTATAAGCTTAATTGATGTATGTTGACAACAATCTAAAAAAATGAAAACTTGTTTTTTTATTTTTATTCTAGAATGAAATAACTTTAGACAGGTTTAGATTAAAATATTCTACAAGATGAATTAGGATTACATCATAGTGATAATAATAATATTGAATACAAATTATGATTTGATCTGTCACGTGATTATTATCATGTAATTTATGCATAAATCTATTATGTAATCATCAGTGTACATAAATGTACAAAAATATTATAAAGAATAACAAAGTTTATAGAATATACAGAACCTATGCCACAAATGCCCTGGTATGGCCGAGAGTGGTGTGAGTCCACCCTCCCTCACGAAATGCTCTCACATGGTCACGCATATACAGCCTCTGTCAGGGAAGTCCTATTCATTGCCTTTTCGCGGCAGGGTTGTTGTTTACGAAATAGAGAGGACTAAAAGCGAATGTCCGGCGCTTTAACCGGATTCCAAATCAATGGTGCACATGGGCTTCAGTATCCTGAAGGAACAAATGGCGTATGAACCAGTTGTTGGTCACCGGTTACCATGGGACTGCATCTCCTCACGATGCTCCACTGCCTTGTAAATCAGACCTTTAGCTCAAAGGCTTGGGGTGTGGCCCCATAATTAAACCACTTGCTTCAGTTTAGGCATCCGGGCAGTATCACAGCCCGCACACAAATCGAAAGATTTATTTGGCGCATATCTACTTGGTGCCTCCTTGTACCAATGTTTATGTGTTTAAATAATAATAATAATAATAATAATACATTTTCTGATTATGAATTTTCAATTCTATTTTGAATATGCATCTACATATTATTGACTAATGTATACTATGCTATACTATGTTAGTATTTGAAGTAATGATAGATGATGTGGCTAGCAGTGGAATCTAGGATACGCGCTTCGTCTCATTTGGGATGTCCATGCATTTCAGAGTTGATGATTACTCTGGGACTCGAACCCAGAACCGTTTGCTTCAGACGCCATCACGTTATCCACTTAGATACTGAATCCTGATAGCTACTTGCTTGTGCAATGAGTTGAAGTTTAAATTCACTTGGTATTGTTTACTTGAATATTCCCATTCATCTTTGGGACTGCAATGGATCAGTCTCTTATTGACATATGTGCATACTGTACGGATTGCCTCGATATTACCTTAATTCACAAGCATTATAAGCAGGTATGAATGATGGCTAACAGTGGAATCCAGAACGACCGTTTCGTCCTCCTTGAGGTTCGTCAGTTGGATGTACCTGTATCTCAGAATTGATGTTCACTCTGGGATACGAATCCAGCTTATATTAGTACTTGTAAAGCTATTTACAGATGAGATGAAAGATGATGATGAATTTGTTTTGTACCGCAAATCCTGGTGATTTTACACTATTAAAGTTAGTCAAGGGAACTGGTTATATGAAATGTATAGAAAATATCATTTTCAAATATTTTCATTTATCCAATATCTGTCTGAGTTTATCAACTCTTGGCTTTTCATATTTAAAAGTGTTAAATATGTGATATCTAGATGAATGGAGGCAACTGAGAGAAAGTTCTGGATTTAGAACTTCTACTGTTAGCTGTTCATTAGAGATTTGTTTCTTCAATGTTGTGGTACCCATCAGCTGCCATACAAGTTGAACAAATATTGTAAATTGTCTGAAACAGAGATGTGACTACTGAGTGATTCAAGATGCAACTAAATTACTGAGATTTCCAAAATAATAAAATAGTGTGTAGTGATTAATTTTCCATTTGTCGAGTTTAAATTCCTGATTGGTGTTAGTTAGGATTCCACAGGGGAACAAGTTTTACCGCATTTCTCCATACATATTTCTGAGGAGTGATAAACTAATTAGTAAGACTGACGTTACGGAAATCATTCAAACGTTTCTAGATTCATTGATTTAAATCCTAGTTGCTCACTCATATGTTTATATTGTTTATATTGTTACTCAATTTAACTGACTAGCAAAATCCCAATATTAGCGATCTTGTTATTCTTAACTTCTCACTATAACTAAGTAATGAAAAATAAGCTTAATATGTCTACTGACAATAATACAATGTAAAATGTGTCGGTTTAAGAAAAATAATTAAGAGATTTCAAGCGCTATTTAAAATGTTAAAAAGAATGATCCTGTTTTCCAGATAATTCTCAGTATGATTTGAAACATTAAGTTTTTTTAAGACCTTTCAATCTTAGTTATTTACATATTTGGTGATAACATTTGGTTACAGAGTGATCTCAGAGTGATGACAAAAAACCAGAGGGGACTGTTTCGTCCTAGTGGGTCACGGTTCATTTGTGAGTGCGCACGATCCCGTCAGGAATATGTTAAATTCAAATACATCGGATGTGAAATATCACTATTGGTATTGATTGAACTTCTCGCCATATGATGAATTAGTTGAAGGTGGTAATATGCAACAGTCCATGTTGTACAAGCACACTGAAGTTGATTCCTATACTGAGTAGAAACAGTTGTCCAGCATTCACTGGTTACTAGTGCTACTTGAAGTGAGATCAATTCGTAATTGAAGTTAATCATCCTAGAATCCATCTCATAATATTTATTGAATGTACCAAGTGAATATTCGTAAATAATGTCATAATTATACTGTTGTTGTGTCGCTTACTATTCTAGCTTCTGGGTCAAATTATTCATTCTTCTCGAGTCACGTTTTGACCCTGTTAATTATTTGCTTATTAACCTTGATTGTTTCTATATGAGCGTATGTGTGTGTACACTTCTTATCCTATAAATCACATGACTGTAACCTACTTTTATCTGGCTATAAATATTGTTTAACGCTTGATTAAATCGAGTTGGCACGTCATTCCACTCCGATCTCTTGTCTTCGCTTCATTTCTCCGCTCGTTTGTTT
The DNA here is from genome assembly GCF_000699445.3 of Schistosoma haematobium. NCBI lineage: Eukaryota > Metazoa > Platyhelminthes > Trematoda > Strigeidida > Schistosomatidae > Schistosoma > Schistosoma haematobium. Next base: position 11,948,608 of record NC_067200.1, read on the forward strand.
AGATCGACGATTGTATGAAATATACGTATTCAAGATTAATTCTCGTATTTAACTCTGTTATTCACTAACATAATTTAAGTCGATAATTATATACGGAAATAGTTAGGATGTATATTTCGACAGCAGTCAGTTGATAGAAATCAGAATTGATCCAAATGGAGTCAGATCCTTGATCACTAAACTGTCTCAAGTATACTAACCAATTATGTCATTAAATGGTCTTGCAAATTCAAAAACAAAAACAAGCCCACTAACACTTAATTATCATACATTAAAAATGTAAACGTTTATAAATAATAATAAGCATTAATTTAAAATTGAATTTAAAATTATGTTGTTATTTTTGTACAATAGTGAACATGGATATTATTCTTAAAATGGTTGATTTATGATAATTATTTTTGATTAAGATCATGAACTGATTGATGTTAGACCACTATTGAAAATCTGGAAGCACTGGACGATCATTTCGTCCCATTTTGAGACTCCTCAGTAGTGCACAAACACGATCCCGCTGGTGGGGTTCGAACTCAGGGCCTTCAGTTCTGCTCGCGAAAGCTGAGGCGTCCCACGATAAGACGAAACGGCCGTCCAGTGCTTCCAAGCTCTCAATAGCGGTATAACATCAATCAGTTCATGATCTTAACCAAAAAACCTAATAATCTCCACAACCCTATACTAATATGATAATTATGCTTAATTGATTGAAATGATTTCAAAAGAATTAATCGGCTTAGACTTATTCATTTAGGTAATAGAACTGTCCTATCAACATTTCACTTGGTTATTTTCGTTTTTTTTGTGCTGAAACAAACAACTTTGAATTTAAATTTTCTCAGAAAACATTTGTTCATAACACCTTAATATCAGTTAGAGGATCATATAGGAAGGGAAGGAACATATAGGAATTGTAAATTTTTTGTATTAGTGATCTCTTGATAGAACTGTACATGGATAAACGAAAAATAATGGTAGAATCTAAAACCGATTCTATTTAACTGTTGTTGAGGCAAAGAAACACTTGTTATTCAGTAATATTAGAGTATGAGTATTGTGAGTTCTTTGAGATTGAATAGAGTTGAAGATGATAATCTTTGGATTCCATCTCAATGATTTTATTTATTGTGGTCGCATTGAGACTTGATTATTCCAATGTATTTTTACGCGCAAAATCATGATAAACGGAAATGTATGGTGGTCAGTAGTGGCTAGTGGCTATTTGAATTCAGTAGCTAAGTGGATAACGCAATGGGATTTAAAATGCACAGTACTGGGTTTGAGTTCTGGAGTGGACATTCACTCTGGGATGTAGGTACATCTAACTGACGAGTCTCAAATAGGACGAAATGTGAGTCTTGGATTCCACTTCTAGCCACCATATATCCTCTAGTTACATCATTTATTCAAATGAATTCTTCTTTATGTTCATATTGAACATCGAAGCCAAGAAGCACTGTGGATTTGTTTGTCGTAGTATGTGACTTCTTATCCAATCTGCTGAATGAATGTCGTTATGTAACATAAATTGGCTGAAGGTGGAACTGGACTGGTATTCTCCATAGGGTCAAAGACCCTGGTTCCAATCACTGGTAATGTCATTGGGGTAAATTATTGAGCAGTTCTATACTAGGGAGAAAAAAGCTATTCGGTTGTTGCCAATGGTACATCAAATATGGATGATCTATGGTGATTATCGCTCACAAATCAAAATTATGGTCAGTCAGTTGTTTCCGCCATTTGTTTGGCACTATTTCATTATATTCAAAATCTGAGAGATCCTGGTTGGATTTTGGCAATTATGCAGTGAACGGATTTAGAATGTTATAAATATAATCAAGGAAATGTGTATTTACCGATTTATAATATTAGAAATGTGTTCAGTGATCGGTTTCCAGTATGCCTTATCTATCCAGATAAAATTCAATTTCCCATAATGCTACAATTTCTTAGTAAATGACTACACGAATGAATGAAAATAATGCAGTATTTTATAGTTTTTATTATTTATTTAAACATAGATATTGGTACAAGGAGGCACCAAATGCATATGCGCCACGTAAATCTCATCAGATTTGTGTGAGGGCTGTGATACTGCTCGGGTGCCTAAACCGAAGCAAGTGGTTTTCTTAGGGGGCCACACCCCAAGCCTTCGACCTGAAGGTCTGATCCACAGGGCAGTGGAGCATCGTGAGGAGATGCAGTCCCATGGTAGCCGGTGACCAACAATTGGTTCATACGCCATTTGTTCCCTTAGGATACTGAAGCCCAGTGTGCACGATTGGTTTGGAATCAGGTTTTTCCAACTCCCCAAGGTGGACTCCCCATGTCCACAAACCCTGTTAAATCACCGGACATTCGCTTTTCGTCATCTCAACTCTGTAAACAACACCCGTGGTACGAGAAACCAGTGAGTAGGACTTTGCTAGCGGTGGTTGCATGCACGTGGCCATATGTGAGCATTTCGTGAGGGAGGGTGGACTCTCCCCACTGTCGGCTGTACCAGGGCATTTGGAGGCATTTTATAGTTTATATATAGTATATATTGTAGACTAATCATACTTGGACTGCTAATGAAAATGAGGAAGCATTGTACAGTTGTTCTATCCAATCATGAAACTTCTTCGTAGTATTTATTTAAACCCCCCAGTTTTCTGTCGTGCAAATCGAACATCAGCACAGTAATATGAAGCTTAAGTGTTCACTACAAAAATTGAAAATCTTAAATTTGTTAATAGGTAGAATCATGGATAAACATTTCTCACGTTTCTCAGATTAAGTTAAAGTAATGATTCATTCCCCTCCAGTTTCCATTCCTTGTTCAACAAATATCAGTATTTTCTGATGTGACCTATACTGATCATAGTGTAGTAGTCAAATAAGTGATTGAATTCAACCTAACTCTGTATTATGAACAATTGTATAAATATTTTAAGTTCAATTATTCTCATTTTGTTTTTTGTTATGCTATGAATTTCAATAACTATTGAACTAGAAATCAGAATTGTAGCTGGTTTCATGAATTCATTTGTTAATCATACCATTTCAATTATAAATACAATAGAAATATTAGGTCATCCATGACCGGGAAAATTAAATTTCTTGATAACTTAGTTTGACTACTAATATTATTGTGAGTAGAAATAATTAATGCATATCTATTATATATTGTATAATAAATCAAATCTATTCATAGCAATATACATCTATATATAATCTAGGTCATATTTGTCAATTTATAGTTATTCAACCATTGAGTACCATCGTTTTTTTTTTGGTAGTTGAAGCCTTCTTTATCTATAAATGTATCTATGACAACATGTTTGTTTGTATTGATACATATTACTGAGTGTAACTTTTCTGTCAAAAGACAAAAAACAGATAGGAATGAAAGTCACTGATGAAATCAGATCATATATCACTAAATAAAATGTCATGAATCAATCTCTAATATGATGCATACAGGTATATTGAACATAGTCAACTGTAAATGTTGTTTAAATGCAAATCAGTAGTGTATGTTACCTTTTTTTCTCTCTCTAAGATAATATCTTTCCTATTATGCATATATTTATATGAATTTATCAATGAAAAATGATTATTTGAAAGAAATGCATGATTATGATTGTGTTTCTTTTCTTAAGAAATTTATGCTTTCATTGAATAAGAGAATATATGGATATACTACTTAAATGAAACAAATATTCGACTTTGCATTTTTGATTTGATTTGATTTGATTTAAATACATAAACATTGATACAAAGAGGCACTAAATATATATGCACCACATAAATCATTCGATTTGTGTGAGGGCTGGGATACTGTCCGAGTGCCTAAAATGAAACAGGTGATTTTCTTAGGGAGCCACACCCGGAGCCTTCGATCTAAAGATCTGATCCGCAAGACAGTAGAGCAACACCAGGGGATACAACCCTATGGTGGCCGGTGACTGGCAACTGGTTCATACGACATTTGTCCCCTCAAGATCCTGGAGCCCAATGTGCATCATTAGTTTGGAGTCACGGTTTTCCAACTCACCTAGATGGATCCTCCATATCCACCAACCCGACTAAAGCGTCGGACACTCGCTTTTTATCCTCTCAATTTCGTAAACAACACCCGTGGTACGAGAAACCAGTGAGTAGGACTTCCCTAGCAGTGGTTGCATGCACGTGGCCATATGTGAGCATTTCGTGAGAGAGCTGACTCTCCCCACTGTCGGCCGTTCGAAAGCATTTGGGGGCTTTGATTGAGCTTATGAACTGATTGATGTTAGACCATCATTGAAAACCTGGAAGCTAATCTGTGTCGCGTAGAGACAGGTATCTACTTCAGTACAATGGAATATAGTTGTGTAATCTGGTGGATTGGTTGAACTTAGACATTAACACGGTTGAACTCCAGATCAGTGGTCTAGAAGTTGATTGTTTGCGTGCGAGACCGAAGGTCTTGAGTTTGAATCTTGCGGGCGGGATCGTGGGTACGCACTGCTAAGGAGTCCTATACTATGACGAAATGGCCGTCTGGTTTTTCTAGATTTTCCATGGTGGTCTAGCTTTGATCGACTCATGAATTTAACTATTAAACATTACTACAATCTCCAATTAACCCCTTACTGATAATACATTTTCAGTTGGCTTTTGTAAGGATAAACAAGAAAAAGTGGTCAAGTTATCAACTTTAGAGTTTACTTAAATTTCGAATTCATTGTTATTAAATGAGCTAATACACTTTAGAAGAGATTACCCGAAAACCCTTTTTTTTTTAAATAAAGATATATATCTCTACATTATCTTGTTAGTTATTAAAACTGTGAAGCAATTACAGTGAACATCTCTTTAGCTCTGTTTTAAGGTTAGAATGGAATTAGAAAATTGTATATTTTTACTATTCTAACATGGAAAGATTTCAAGTTTGCGCTCTAAACTACTATATTTCAGAATGGTAGACATGAACAGATGATAATAAGTGTTCAATATCTATTGATTTTCGTAATAACTAGATTTCGTACATAATTTCTCAACAGAAAATTATTTAGTATATATGATCAGAATGAAGATATGTGGAGATTGTAGTAATTTTAATAGTTAAATTCATGAGTCGATCTAATCAAGACCACCATTGAAAACCTGGAAGCACTGGATAACCGTTTAGTCCTAGTATCCAACTGAGCAGAGCTGCAAATTCACCATTACACAATTAAGGGACTACAACCCATGACTATTGGTCACCCACGCGAACAAATCAAATCTAGACCATTGATATGGCATTCAACGGTGTTCATGTTCAACTTCAATCAATTTTCTACACTGATCACATTATAACCCAATGAAGGTCTTTTCTATTTAAAAAAAAAGACTATGAATATCATTTTAGAATTCTATTTTTCTAAATGTTCATTAAATGTATCTTATTAAAGTATCTGTCAACAATAATTTTGTTTTGAACATTGATTGACAATTCAATGTTTACCCTTTAAAACTCGTTACCATTAGAAACGTTTAAACCAATAAGGTTAATTATGTTTTAAAGTGCTGTTTCTTTTTTGTTGTTGTTGTTTAAATATCTATATGCAATAATAGTTAAATGTTGTAATTATAAACTAATTAAATTGAATTAATGTTCAAAGTTTTTCATGAATGACTTCTCTTTCTTCTTCTTCTTCTTCTTGAATTCATTGATCAATCAATAATTATCAGTCAATGTACGATTTGGTAAATATAACATATTAATGCAAGTTAGTTATATTCTATGTTGGTACAATGAATAGGAGGATTCAATAAAATTGAAAAAAAAAACATATTATGGGGAAAATATAAATGCATAATATATTCCAATATGGAGAATTATTTGATCAAAGGATAGAATATTAAGTTTGTTATCTAACATAAGCTTTAAACAAAGATACTTAGTTACTTACGCCTGTTACTCCTCGTGAAGGAGCATAGGCCGCTCACCAGCATTCTCCATTCAACCCTGTCCTGAGCAATCCTTTCCGGTTCCTTCCAGTCCCTAATCATCCTTTTCATATATGATTCTATTTCCCGACGTGATGTGTTCTTTGGAATTCCTCTTTTCCTTATCCCTACAGGATTCCAAGTCAGGGCTTGCCTCGTGATACAATTTGATTATTTGCGTAATGTATGTCCTATCCATTTCCACCATCATTTCCTAATTTCTTCAGCTGGAAGCTGATTTGTTCTCTCCCACAAAAGGCTGTTGCTGATGGTATCCGGCCAATGGATGTTGAGTATCTTGCGTAGACAACTATTTATAAATACTTGTACTTTCTTGATGATGGTTGTTTTACTCTCCAAGTTTCAGCTCCGTATAGTAGAACTGCCTTGACGCTTGTATTGAAGATTGTGACTTTGATATTGGTTGAAAGTTGTTTTGAGTTCAATATGTCCTTCAGTTGTAGGAATGCGACCCTCGCTAACCAGAAAAAATAATTCAAACCATTTTAAACAAAGATACAAATGTGAATAATAAATACATTTTCTAGTGATATTCTAAAGAGTGGAAAATTAAATTTTTTTGAATACTTTGAAGAGGTGACTTACATTCCGTTACAGAACATCAGAATTACAAATTTTTATTTATTGAGATATAATTGGGATAGCTTTCAAGAACTGCGATGGAGCCTTCAAAGGCCTTAAAGGACTCGAAGGGTTCCTGTCCAATCAGAACGTGATGGAACTTTCTAGAATATCAACATGGCATGCCACTATTGGATAGTGGTATAACATACCTCTTTATGGATTGGTTGAATTTTAATGTTGATATAACAAACGATAATATGTATAAATACCCATGATTTTCTGTACAGTTTGATTCTTAACCAACAAACTCCTCCCCAGCTTTCTTCTGTGTTTTAATTTGCGACTGTGGGGGTTCTATACGTTCAAGTGTTGTAGTTGTATACCGTATTCTGTGTCAGTCAAGTAGCGAACATAACAGATATAAAATAAACTTTAAAAAAGTTATTTTTCTACTCAATGCTTATTTGAAAACTATAAAGTCCAACTTAAACATTAATACCTATAAACTCATTAATAATATTCAAATTCGAATGATTTTGTGTCATTTCACTCAATAGTCAATAATTTCATACTTTGATACTATGCTCAGCTTATTTTTATTCTGAATATTGGTAAAAACTGGAGAAAGTCAGTCAGCCAGTCAGTTACAACATAAGACCAGGAATGTATATGCGTCGGTCCAAGTTGTCACACCTTATTAGCATAACAAGATGGACGCCGAATTCATATAAGTGGTTACTTCAATGGTTGTAATATATAAAAGAAAGATTGTGTATAAGGATATAGTACAAGAAGAAAAAATTAGTTCGCAGTTCAAACAAACGAATCGTAATGAAATTTCATACACAAACGTTAATTATTTATCTTTTATGGATGTTTCTGATGAAATTGTGTCTTATATGTTGGTTGGTTCAGTCGTGCGGATCTTGTTTTTTTCTTTTAGATAACGTTATCGGCACAAACTTTTGACAGAAGTGAGCTAATGCGATTCTTCCACTTATGACCAGGAGGTTGTTGTAGGTTCCATTTAACTATTGTCTTGTAATTGCTAACAAATTCGTTTAGGCTGTCTATCCTCCCCTTGTGAACTGATCTTTAGTTATATGATTATACATGACCTTTTTAATCGATCGATAAACCAGATTGATTTCATCATGACTATTGATTTCTGGTTGAACTGATTTAACCATTTAGCACAATGAACACAATTCCGCTAAAATAATCCTTCCGAGTTAAGTTTTTTCCATCATTTTAAATATAACAATTCACTTTTATTTTGAAGGAAGGGGAACTACACCAAAAGTCAGGCTTCTACAATAGGGCAACTGAACTTAAAGATCTTTAGAATTCTGATTTCTCAATAAGCTTCACTTCACTACATTCTATGCAAAATGAAATTGTGACCTCTGTAACGCTAAAAGCAAATGACACTACTACAACAGTTCAGGGATTCATTGGTAAATCTCAAAGCGAGATAAAATATTTTAATTTTTAATTGTTTATCTAATCTTTTCAAGTTTTAATATAGCCTACTCATGAGTAGATAAGTGAGTTATCTAGAAATGAAGGATATTTTGAACGAAAGAATTGTTATGAATATTCAGTACATTGTTGATACAATGTTTTATAAAAATCTAACATGAACTTTGCTTTTCAATGTAAACACTTGTGAACCAGTAATAAATGGAATCATATTTATCAATATAATGTGTGACATGATTTTGTTGTGAATTAACTCATCAAAACGTTAATAATAAACAGCTTGATAATCGTTCTGAAATCGTTATGTAATAGTATCTTCTAATCAATATTATTTAGTGAAGACCTTTCAAAACTTTGAAGGGATAACTGAATATATTAACAAAGGAATTATTAGTGATAGTTGAGTTGACGTGTAAGTAGGTCACATAAATCTGTTATTCTGTACGATAGTTGTAATACTCACATTATTATTTTTTGGGTGATTCAGAAAATTGCTTGCAAAAGACAAGCAAGCATCAGGAAACACTAAGAAGCGTCTCATCCATTCAGCGTCCACTTGAAGTCTTAGCCAAAAATATCAAAGAAGCGAAACGTCACATGCAGAGGCTCTGATTGGTTGGCTGCTACACTGCTACTATGTTTAGTAGCATTCCAGAATCTTCTGGCAACTCAAGGACATTCAAAATATTATAAAAACCCTGTATTTTCTGCATTAAAATGAACCTTGGAGTAAACTATTTCTCGCATACTTTGTGTCTTCTCTCTCGTGTTCAGGTCGCTGTAGTTCTAGCTTGGGTGTTACAGAATAGCTTAGGAGACGAATATAGCGTTCAATCAGCAAGACTTATCAATTATAAGCAATGTAACTATAAAAATTTCATGTGCATGGTGTTTAAAGCGTTTACCATATCAATATGTTATGATAGAAGAACTATGGCCTACAACTGATATATAGGAACTATGTATAAAAACATACGATAAGTCTTGCACAAAATATTGAAATTATTTCATGAGAACATAAGTAATGAAATAAATTATCAATTACTATTAGGAAGATATAATTACAATAATGAATAAGTTAAACATCATTGGGATTATGAAATACTTTGAAATAGGTTACAACAACAAAAAGGTGTTATATACTACACTCTCAAAAATGATTGACAAATTATCGATTACAAAAAAGTATTAGGGCGAACAACTATTTTTAATAACTTCGACATCATTCTTTACGGTTATAGGTCTATAGTTAGTGTATTTGGTTATAAAGGTCAAAATAAATGATGTATATGTGATCTAGACGTTGTGATATGTAAAAACATAATGAACTTATCTATCAACCTCGGCATAAATGCTTCAAAATTGTATCATTTCTAAATTAGAAAGATCATTTACATAGGGTCAGAATGATTCGTTGTAAGGTGTCAAATAATGTGAAATTATGTCTGGTTTACGGAGATAATAATAATCATGTTAGCAATAATAATTATTATTATGGCGATAATAATGATAATAATAAAGTCGCGTGAGTGTAATATGTAATACGAGATGCGTTGCTAAGATAAGTGTGATAAGATGTTTATGCAGATTGTGAAAGATAAGTGTGTAAAATAAGAATGGGAGAGGGTGAAGGTGAGTGGTTTACATTGTCTCCCTTGAGTATATGGTGATTCGTTTGCGGACTAAGGTAAACAAAGAGGTTGAAAATACCACTTTCGGATACATAAGCTTAGTGGAGAAGATTTGTAGCTCAGGTGGATGATTTTGGTGGAGTTTTGTTCTCTGAGCTGGATGGTTTGGTCGTGGAGCTTTCATCGTTCTTCTGAACGACATCATCAGTACAAACTTCAGATAGAAGTGAAGTGTTCGAATTTCTCCATATGTGTTTCACAGCTTGTTCTGTGCACCTCGATGTTGATTGGTTCTTGTTGACCTTAAATTTGTCATTGTTTACTTCTTTGTTTTGGTTGTGTCTCCCATTGGTTTGATTTTTGTTCCTATATTTATGCATGATTTTCCTGATTGGTTGATAAATTGGATTGATTTCAATATGTTTGTTGATTGCTGATTGACCTGAGTTCCAGGCTTCTAAAAATTCTCTGGTGTTTTTGGAGTTTCCTCTGTCTAAGATTTCTACATTTTTCCAATCGAATGAATGTCCGTAGTTATCCACGTGTATTGATATAAGTGAAGAGATATCATAGTGTTCAGGAGTCGATCCCGATGATTTCAACCACATAGAATTGTAGTCTTTCGCTTTTCAGTAGATAGCTTGGGACATGAAATAAAACAAAGATAAATTAATCTATTTTAGTATAACGTTCGCTACACACTAAGTGAGAAAGCATGGGGTTGTGAATAGATTTCTTTACTTCTTTTGCCAACCAAGCTGGTAAGTGTTGAAAAATAGTCAAAAATAAAGCACTGAAAGCATTGTATATGTTACTAGCTCTACTGGAACAGTTGAACTGATACACACATATGGAGATACCTGTCATCGATTATCTCTCCCTTATTTGTCATGTAAGTACTGGTTTATTTGTGAAGATCATACTCAACCTAACGATGTTCAATGTTCTTCCGACACTATTTTAATTTTCACCCCGTATATCCCCTTTAAAATCATACTCCAGTTAAAAAGAGTTTTCTTGCTGAATGTATCGAAGTTTATCATATTAATCTTTTCTGACATATATTTTTTGACTAAATTATCAGGATAACCGTCATTTCATAGTATATTCTTTAATTCATTAATTTCATTATCCATATTGTCCTCTGAACATAAGATTCTGATTCAATATCTGTGACATCATACCTGATCTATTTTGTACTGAAGAGGTATAACGTATGAAAATACGTGTGATGACCTTGTACATATGTTCTTTATAATTTTCAACTACTGTTTATGAATAAGTAACATAGTTAATATACAAAAATGTGATCGTTTGGGAAAGAAATTACAATAAAAGACAAACAGAATTAACGTCATGAAAGCGTTCATTATCGACATGTCGACAGATAAAGTTGATCTCTGATTTTTATCCAAAGTTGTGACTACTTAGTTAAGTGACACCTAGTAACTAGCAATAAAAGTTCGGCATTTATCTGAAGTACTATACCATTATTAGGAAAATATATTGAATACATTTACCAACCACAATTCGTAAGATACCTACCGTGTTTCCTACGTCAGTGTACAATCAAAGAAGAATAATTCCTGAAATGGATATACAAAAGTTATTTATAACAACAAATAATTAGCTTTGTAAGCTCCTGGAGTTGTGTTAAAACTATAAAGGGGAAGACAAAAATCAGTAGTGTAAATGGAGAACAATAAAAGTTGGAAACTAAAAATCGAAATTACATTTGTAAAGATCTCAGTGATTGAACTGTCAGTAAATCCAAAGTTTCCCCTGTCAATCTGATCCAAACAATTTTAGGAAAATATAATCAAACATCAAGATTATTGAATATGAATACATGACTCACCGGTGATTTTTACCGAAGTGTTAGATGATATTTTTAAAATACGCTTCAGTGTAAATACTATATGGTAATAACTAATATAAAAGTTGGATTCATGAGTTAATTAAAGCTAGACCATCATGGAAAACCTGGAATCACTGAACGGTCGACCCTGTGTTAGGTCCTAGGTTCAAAACTTGCGGGGCAGGATAGTGGATGCGCACTTCTGTAAAGTTCCATACTAGGACGAAATGGTTGTTCAGTGCTTTCAGGTTTTCCATGGTGGTCTAGTTTCAATTGACTCCTGATTCCAACCAGTGAAATTTATTTTGTACTCGGATCGACATTAAACAACATTGATAAACATTCCATTTTTTGGCATTATCCGACTTACTTAACTCCATAAAACATAACTGTCTTGAATAATTTGAAGATTATGAATCCACCTAATTAATTATTTGAATGTCAGAAATATTATTTATTATCAGAGAGGGGGATTTTGTAAAGATTTTAGTGATTTAACAGTTGAATTCATGAGTCGATTGAAACTAGATCATCATGGAAAACCTGAAAACACTGGACGACCGTTTCGTCCTAGTATGGGACTTCACAGAAGTGCACATCCATGATTCTGTCCCGCAAGTTTTGAACCTAGGATCTAACACAGGATCGGCCGTTCAGTGATTCCAGGTTTTCCATGATGGTCTAGCTTCAATTGACTCATGATTCCAACCAGTAAAATTTCTAAAAATCTCCACGAAACCCATTCTGATAATATTCATTTAAGTTCAAATGTCACACTAAATAAAACTGATAAATGTTCATTTATAAATAGAATCATTATCATTTTATAATTGTACTAAAATACAATGAATAATGAAAAATAAATAAATAAATAAATTGAGTACTAATTTAATACCATAGTGATAGATATGAACATGTTTAGTTAGTTAATTAGTTGGTTTGTATGATTTTGTAAAAGTTTTTTGTTTTAATTTTTGTTGTTACAAATTATAATTGTAACTATGATAAGGGATAAATGTATGTTGAACACTGTCAAAAATAATTTTAAAAAAATTTTAAAAAAAAATTCAAATTTAGGTAACAACCATTTCATAACAGAAATTTTTAATTCAATTAAACACAATATAGAACATCACATGGTAACATGAGTAAAATTTTTTTTAAAAAAAATAATTGAATATTTCATTATTTATGATATAATTAAAAAGAAAATTATTTTGAATTTATTGCCTAAATTAATATATATATGTATGATTAAAACAAAGTTTTGTTTGAATGTTCAATATATATTTGAATATCTCGATCAAGATTGATAGATAGATAGATACGAAACTAATAACAATTGAATATACTCAAAAACTCCTCTGATTAAATCAATATTATACATATATATATATATATATATATATATATATATAATGAATTAGTAACTATCATTGAATGGAGATATATAGAGAGAAGATTGAGTTATAGTTTGTAACAGTCAATATTGGTTGGAATAATACCAACAAAAAAACAAAACAAACATTCATATCATTATGATCATATTGAGAATTAAATGTAGATCTATGATAAATAATCATTTATGTATATCTATGATCTTTTTATTCTTATTATTATTCATATTTATCAATGATATGAATGCATCAAATAATGAAGAGATATCTGTAGTGAAATGGAAATTTAATGAATATGAAGTACATATTACTGTGATGTTATTTTTATTATCAGTAGTATTTATTAAAATTGCATATCATCATATACCATATATATCATCATATGTACCAGAATCACTTATACTTATTATCATTGGTATTCTATTTGGTGTAATAGTACGTTATGGTATTGATCAAGGTTCCACTAAAATTATATCATGGAAATTTACACCGGAAATATTTTTTAATTATTTATTACCACCAATTATATTAGAATCAGCTTATGGTTTGTATAATCGTACATTTTCTGAATATCTTGGTACTGTCATGTTATTTGCTGTACTTGGTACTATATTTAATTTCTTAATTATTGGTTTTATTATGTATGGTTTATATATTGTTGGAGCATTAGGTTATCCAGAGATTACATTAGATTTAAGTAGTTTTTTATTATTTAGTTCATTAATTGTTGCTATAGATCCTGTTGCTGTATTAGCTATTTTTCAAGATATTGGATTAGAATTAAATTTATACTATATTGTATTTGGTGAATCATTATTAAATGATGCTATTACTGTTGTATTATATGAAATTATGATTGCATTTACTGGTAAAGAGAATATAACTGGTTCACAAATTGGTATTGGGATTGCATCATTTTTTACTGTTAGTTTTGGTGGTTTATTGATTGGTGTTGTATTTGGTATTATGACATGTTTAATTACAAGAATACGTAGTCATTTAGCTGTATTTACAATATTATTATTAGCATATTTTTCTTATATTATGGCAAATTGTGTTGGTTGGTCTGGGATTATCTCAATGATTGCTTGTGGTTTAATTCAAACTGCATATGCATTTCATAATGTTGATTCACAAACACGTATTACAGTACATAATTTTATTCGAGTTATTGCAGAAATTAGTGAATCTGTCATATTTTTATTCTTAGGTATATCTATTATTAGTGAAACATTAAAATGGCATACAGGTTATATATTATGGACATTATTCATATGTATAATAGCACGTTGTATTGTCGTATTAATTATGACATCTATTGTAAATATTATTAATATAGATGATATCAAAATTACAATTAAAGAACAAATTGTATTAATTTATGGTGGTTTACGTGGTGCAATTGCATTTTCATTAGCTATATTAATACCATCTAATATATTAGGTAAAAATGGTGTAGACAATCAAAGTTTACTTGTTACTACAACATTATTTATTATCTTATTTACAGTGGGTATTATGGGTATTACTATGAAACCATTAGTGAAATTATTACATATACGTATGGAACATAAAAAAATTATTAGTTTATTTCAATCATTAAACGATAGTATTATTGATGAATTATTAACTGGTATTGAATTAATTATTAATTGTAAACGTCGTAATGTATTAAGAGATTTTATTAAACATATTGATGAGAAATATATTCGACGTATATTACAAAATAATCCAGAATATTATAATGAGAAATTATTTAAAATTTATGAGAAAATTTCATTACGTTTACATTATGCCACTATACGTCCGATACAATCGAAATGTTTATTAACGGATTTACCAGAATCTATTATACATAAATATTTAATGAATCAATTAACACCGAACAATAATCAATATATCACTATTCATAGTAATAATAATAATAATAATAATGATAATGATACAAGGGCTAGTAACTATTCCGTTAATGATATACTGAATACTTATCCAGACGATATGATTGATAATAATAATAATACCAATAATAGTAATAGTAATAATGAACAATATGAAAGAATAAAACATTTACTTCCACATAGAAACTCATCTATAATAAATAATCAATTAGGGGATGGAGATAGAATCAATCAATCAATCAATAATAATAATAATAATAATAATACGAATAATAATAATATTGATCTACAACAAATGAATTCATTAACTGAAACAATGATCATAAGAAATGCTAAACGTAAATCAATATTACCAAATATAATGGAACAACAAACAGAATTTAATGATGAATTTGTAAATATTTTATTGCAACGTAATCGTGAATTAATGTTAAAATTAAAAAAACAAACCAAATCAAAATTATCTAAACGTCAAATACCGATTACAACATCCTCATCATCGTCGTCGTCATTTACACCTCCATCAGTATTACCTTCAACATCAATATCAATGCCATATGAAATGACTAATAATAATGGATCATTAAGAAATATAAATAATACAAATATTATATTGAATGAAATAAATGAAGAAAATCAACAACAACAACCATCACAATACACAACTCAAACGGTTATTCATGATAAACGGCATAAAAAGTCAATTTAACCTCATTTTCATGGTTGTTTTTTTTTTTTTTACAAAAAAGAAATTCTCTTTTATTACTAATTATATAGATTGTTTAGTGTTTTTGTACTTTTATACAGATATACTATTATTGATTTCTTTTAAATGAATTTGATCTTACTTTATATAGTTCATTTTATTGATTTATATTTAACCTTTAATGATTACATAATTGATTTGTTTTTTTTTTAAAAAAGTAACAATTGGATAAGAAATCCCAGCAATCTCATACTGATGATTACCATGTGGTTTATTAGTAACTAGTTTCAAGAGTTAGTTTCTAGAGTTCTAGTAAAAAGCTATGACCATTGGAGTTAATCCATGTCAGATATGAGATAATTATTTACTTTAGATGATGGATGAAGGATTGTGTAAGTTGTACTTAGATATCGGTACTTTTGGACGGGCAAACAGGCGTGAGACTGGAGGTCCTAGGTTTGAGTTCCTCTTTCAACAATTAGCCATCATTACACTATTCATGTTTTTGCATAGTCTATTTTAAGACAGTTAGCATATAATCTATCACTACCAGGTATAAGATTTTATTTCATCGTTACGGTTTAGAGTTCATCTAGAAATCAATAAGTTGTGAACACATGATTGTTGTTTAGTTAGCTAAGTGATAGAGATCATTTCAATTCGAAGTGAATGTCTTTGTGATAGACTGATGTTGGAATTGTGAATAATTGAATTTTATATGATTGATTTGATGGTATCTAGTTCACATAATATCATGAACAACTTGTGCTCTATCGTATTTCAAGTATAGGTATTCAATTAGTTTGAAATAT
The DNA here is from genome assembly GCF_000699445.3 of Schistosoma haematobium. Lineage (NCBI taxonomy): Eukaryota > Metazoa > Platyhelminthes > Trematoda > Strigeidida > Schistosomatidae > Schistosoma > Schistosoma haematobium. The sequence continues at coordinate 11,964,932 of NC_067200.1, forward strand.
GCTCCATTTATTATCTGTTCCTTTGCCTTAAGACAAAACAAACATTGATCGATTCACGATCTCAATAAAAAAACTTAACGATTCCCACAATCTCATACTGAGGAATTGTCTAACGTAAAAAAATCTCCGGCAAATTGTCAAACAGGAAGGTCTTAGAGATAATTTGCAATTGAACTACCAAATTATGGTTCATTTATGAAAATAACCGTGTTCCGTTAAGCAATAAAGTTCTATAATTCATAGATATTTTACTGATGGGGAAATTTAGTTGAAATTATGTTTAAGTAGCTTAGAATGTTCCTAAACATTTTTAATACAATCCTATAATATTACAGTAGAAGTAATGAGGTTAAAAAAATATTTCTAAAACTTGGTCAACACTTTCGAAGTAAATCATTTTTTATAGTTGAGATCATGAGGTAATTGAAACTAGACCACCATGAAAAACCTGGAAGCGCTGGACGGCCGTTTCGTCTTATTGTGGGTCTCCTCGACAGTGCACATTCATGATCCCGGCTCACGATATTCAATATACGACCCATTGGTCTTGCACGAAACGCTTAATCTCCAGACCACTGATCTGGCCCGTGTCCAACTGTGTTAGTGTCTAAATTCAACTAATCCACGGAATTGAGCGACACGTACACCATTGTTTTCAGTGAGTTTCTATCTTGCAACAGACCCTGTTGAACTCCACTGGTCACTGCTTCTGTGGAGATAAGCATGACAAACTTATTTTGTAAATATTTTTTTGATATTATTTGCATTTATTTCGTTAATTTTCACACTTTGTACATATACCAAAAAATGTTTGTCCATGTTGTTCTAATGCATGACCTTGAACACATTCTTCCGTTGTGTGACTCTCATAGCATAACACAAGCTGTTAATTGCTCATAAATACACTACTATACACACGTCTATCGTTCTCCATTGCCTATGGTTATGATAACTCAACTGTGAAATATTCATTATCTATATTTGTAGACTGCAGCCACATTTACATTATATACCACGTCTAGCTATATTACTGGAACCATAACAACTTCATCGGAATTACTAATTATTTATCATTGTGGATTCTGGTAACAAACGCAACCCGAACACGTGCAAACCTTCCGATTAAAGTAATGTTTCTTAACTTTTACTTGTGTTTATAACTTATAACTGATATAACATTAATATTTGGACATAATAACTTTATTGCTATTTTTGAGTTAATATATTTTTGGTCCACCACACTTTTCCCTAGAACTCCAGAAAATATCTCTTGAAGCCAGTCACTAGTGAGTATATGTTGATTAATATCAGAAAGGGTATTTTGGATAGTACAGTAATTTAATAATAGTAATAATCAGTTTGTGGATAAATGACGGCATAATTATTACAGAGAATAGATTCATTTTACAATTTTATGGCAAAGTCAAGAATAGATTTTTATCGTGGGTTAGTTAGTGTTGGGAGTGTGTTATTTATCATTAGAGATGAATATCCTTAGTTTGATTCTGTACACAGAAGATGATCTCCACTTTGATCTAATTTATAATTCTGGAGATAAAGACTTCAGAAGTAGAGGACATTCGTAGGTTACCAATATTTATATATAATCATAGATGCCTTCAAGGCTTTGAACATTTATGCTAGGACAACCAAACAAATAATATTGTTAGACGCAAAGTAGGCAAAGATCGGTAATCAGTTGGTAATATTATGAAATGTCATTGGTTGGGGTCATTGAAATATATATATAATGTATGGTCAACCACTCCCTTCCTCAACAAACAATGTTGTCTTAAGTAGGAGTACGTTGGACCAAACCTAGAAGCTAGCAATCCTAAACAGGGCAGTAGGTCATGAAGTCATTGTCATCCAAGTCTGGACCTTGTTTTTTTAGGTACAGACTATCTGGTTGTAGTTCATGTAATTTTACTGACCATTAGTTTAAGACATCGAATAAATGCCTCAAAATCGGTTACATTATACTAAATATATTTATTCATTTTCTATTCTTGAAACTACAGTTTCAAACTATTTTCTGTCATCATTTACATAAATTCATTAGATGAAGTTAGACATTAACACCATCGGATGCCGGCCGACTCAGTGGTCTGGAGGTTGAACGTTCCTTTGCGAGACCGATAGGTCCTGGGTTCGAATCCTGCAGGGCGAGATTGTGGATACGCACTGATAAAGATAAAACGGCTGTCAAGTGCTTCCAGGTTTTTCATCGTGGTCTAGATTCAATTGACTCATGATCTCAACTATTAAATCATATATTTCTATTCATTTTCTAAGTTTTACCATTACTTTTCACTTGCGCTACTACAAATTCTATTACTCTTATATTTATTTATAGAAACATAATATGGGAACCAGGTGACGATTCATAATGATAACTAATTCTGCCTAATTTACAAATTATTGACATACACTTTCAATGTACATGAATAGAATATTCCCAATCATAATAAAAGTCGCTTTTAATTACATTTTAATACCTTTCTCAGAAGTGTACTTTTATGTTAGTCAAAATTCTTTTTAACTTAACAATATATTTCCTATTATCATTTGGTGTAATGAACGAGAATGAACAAATGAGACAATCAAATGTATTCGAATACGGAATTACAGAATGCCCTAGTCAAATCTAAGAACTACACAGTAAATAAAATGTCAATCAATTGTCTCACACTCCATTAATCCATTGTTTCCACACCAATCACCTTCTGTTCTTGTTCACATCTCTTTGATCTTCTTAACCTTCTGCTGTCAAGTATTTGACTTTCGAGTGATAATACATACTACTTATATCTGTCGACATTAGTAGCAAACACCACAGTATGATACACGTACACACTCATTCTAATCAACTCTTTTTTAACATTGACAAAGTTAAAAAAGACTGATCAATTGATTCAGAGAAACTGATTTCATTTAAAATTAAACCAAGGAATTAATTGAAATATCAAATTATCATTAAAAACAGAAGTATTCAAGAAAAAGTCTCATTTAATTGACTAGAATCATTTGATTGTATAAAAATTAGTATTAAAATCTGTTCATTATATAATCTAATAAAGAGTTAATAAGAAAATAATAATGAATGGCTAAATATCTGTAGTTGAAACATCACAATTGATTGATCACTGGGTGGTGATCAATGTCATGCTTGTCTAGTTCTTATTAGTGCAGATCGAATGCTATCGATCATGTTGCAATGTGGCCACCAGTCTAGGTGACTCGACACTGCGGGCACTATGTATTGATATTTAGATGGTAGTTGAAACATTGATAATTAAAAATGGATATAACATAATAGAAAGAGAAGATTAATTGTGAAATCAATCATATTTTATTAGTATAGTGTTGTGGAGATTGTTGAATTTTAATTGAAATCATGAACAACTGATCAATGTTAGAATAACATTAGAAATCTGAAAACACTAAATGACTGTTTAGTTCTAGTATCAATCTGCTCAGTAGTGCACATCCACCATCTCACACTAAAGAAACTGGAGCACTGAACTTTAGGTATCCCGTGTGTACGAATAATATCTAGACTACTGAGCCATCATCCAACGGTGTTGATGTCCAACTTCAATTGATCCATGATCATATGCAACAGTTCATTGATTGCCAGAGGTGGATAACTGTCTCATATTCGACATGGATTGAACCCCACTGGTCACGGCTTCTCACTAGAACCCCAAAAAATCCATCTTGAATCTATTCACTAGTGAGTACATGATCATTATCAGTATAGGAATTTGTAGAGATTGTAATAATTTTAATAGTTGAATTCATGAGTCGATCCGACAACACTACAATAAATACTTCATTTGTAAAATGTCAATCAATTGTGTCAAACTTGATTATTCGTTTGTTTCCACACTAATCACCTTTTATTCTCATTCTCTTCTCTTCGATCTTCTTAATCTTCTGATATCAGGGTATTTCACTTTTAATTAATGATATATACTACTTATATCTGTCAACATCAATCATAATTAAAATTCTTTTCATCACATGTGAATATCAATGATGACAATGACTATTATCAGATTAGTTACATAACATGAATGAAGATTAATTTTTCATTAGAAGAAAAATATCATTTTTCTTTTCTTTTTTTCTTCTTCAGTGAAATATCGATCAGCAGGAACACTGAAAATTTACTTCTTTCTTTCTTTCTTTTTTTCTTTCTTCTTCTTTTCATTCAATTATCCATTGAGGTAACTGAGTTGTCTTCGTTTTAAGATGATGATTGTCAATGTGAATGACAATTTGTCATAGAATAACTAAAACTTCTTTTAGATATTCGTTATTAAATATTTAAAAACAAAATTCCCATATTTATTTAAACAAAAATATAAATTGAATATAGTATATGGATTTTCAATATATTCTATAATGTTTCTGGTTAGCGTTTTTTGTTAGCGAGTTAGTTTTCTACGGGATGGGGTCGCTAACCCTATGCCCAACCCTCCTTCTTTATCCGGGCTTGGGACCGTCAGTAGCACCCGGAGGGACTCCAGGCGGAGTTCTATAATGTTAAATCGAAATTGATTATTATTACGTAATAAAATAGTCAAGTTATTATTATTATTTTTTTTATAAGCTTTATCCAATATTATATTTTTTGGAACAATATAGAATCGTCAACGCAATGTGTTTCAACAAGTCTCCTTTTCTTACTTTTTGGTCAATCCTGACGATAAATATTGAGTGATCGTTAATTAGAAGTTATCAATCCAGTCAATCGACATCTGAATAATGTACATTATTTTTAATGTATATTTCCAGCTATCATGATATTTTTGATTTAGCTTTTTTGCAACTTGTACGGTGGAAGCTTATAAACGTTTCATAAACGCACCTGAATAGGTTATGAGATTAATAAACATTACTTACTTACTTACTTACTTACGCCTGTCACTCCTCGTGAAGGAACATAGGCCGCCCACTAGCACTCTCTATCCAACCCTGTCATCAGCGAAGTCCAAATAGTCTAATTGGTTCTGAGCTGTTCATTGTATGCCGTGTTTTCCCTCAAATGTTGAGGTCTTCATAATTCAGTCGATCACCAGAAGAGGAAGGGAGAGAGTAGACTAAGTGAGCTTAATCTCGACCAGTACTTGAATTAATTAATAACCCTCACTTACTCATTGGTCTTGAACTAACATTTGCGCATTTCATATGATATTTCTGGATAGGTCCACTTTATCATCTCTCCCACCTAAAATTAGGATCTTCCTCTTGGAGTTCAGTTGCAAGAATTGAACTGACAAATGGAAAGATAAAAACTCTACATTGGTTGCAGAATATTTTCTGGGAATATACTATTCTCTTTTAAGAAAAGGCTTTGAAAAAATTCAAAATGCCTAAAATATATATTATGTTATTATTAAAAGTAACTCATTATAACATCAGTCGCATTGTTATGGTTGATAGTTATCAAACCATGGTGGTCTAGCTACAATTGACTCATGATTGAAGTTATCAAACTGTTGATATAAAATTTAGATTCATAAAACATTGAAACGAAATACTCATTGAAATATGAGACGTTATACTGTTTATGACTGTCTAATGATTGGTTAATAGAGTATGAATATCCATGCAACCTTTCTCACCCATATCTTGTTAGTGAACTGATAATAACACACAATGTAAACAAGGTGGATTTTTACTCTAGTAATGTGATATAGATTATATACAAATTACAGAATACAATGCAGTACATTAAGGGACTGAAAGATATGAATTTTGTAGGTCATTCATTCTGGTTATTAGATTAGATTTTTGAGCCATTGTGGTCAATTTCATGTCAGCATTAAAGGATTTTTAATCAAGTATGTAAGCACTTACATATAATTGTTAGTAGAATTATGCAAATGACTAAGTAGTGTACTAACGTCAACGTGAACAAATGTGATGTTAAGTGACTTAGATTCAATTACGAAACTTGAGAAATTCAGGTCTCTATTCATTAAGTTATCAAATACAAAAAAATATTGTATTATTATTAACTTTCTACTGAATTTCTCAAGTTATTTCAAATGATCAAGTCCAACCTTGGTATTCATACTTAATAAAAAATTTATTTGTGATATTGGATTATCAGTATAGGGTTGTGGAGATTATGTTTTTCGTTGAGACCATAAAGTGATTGACGTTAGACCACCATTGAAAACCTAAAAACACTGGACGGGAATTCTCGGAGTTCTAGTGAGAAGCCATGGCCAGCGGAGTCCAATACGTGTTAGGCAGAACCAGGTATTTACAACAGATAGTGGAGGACGATCGGAAAATTTTATGGATTGGTTGAATTTAGACATTAACACCGTTGGGTGCCGGTCGGCTCGGCGGTCTAGAGGTTAAGTGTCCACCCGCGAGACCAGAGGTCCTGCGTTCGTGGATGCGCGCTGCTGAAACGTCCCATACTAGAACGAAACGGCCGTCCAGTGCTTCCAGATAATTGGTTGTTTTCAGAGAGAAACATTTCTCGAGTATGTTTTTAATAATTCATTGGTCTAGTTCCAAGAATATGAAAAAAATATATAGTCGCGCATCAAATCTTTTTTTGTGAAACACTGACTTGAATGATTGTAGTCAAGTCACTGAATTGTATTTTGTGAGAACCAAATTATCTATTAAAATGTGTTTTTAATATTGAACAATTATAGGCAAGATCATAATTTATGGATAAAAAATCAGATGTAAGATAACAGGTCTTAGATTTTAGCGCAAAATTCATTCTTCCATTTGGCTAAATGGAGTTTTGGCAGTTTAGCTGATGTCAGTTCGTGATGAAAACCCTAAATCTAATTCCTAACTCTAACCATTAACTATGAATTATGATCCTAATCCCTCTCACTAGTTTCCAACCCTCATTTAGTCTTAGTTACTAATTGGACATTCTCAAGGTCACTTTAGCCTCGTCCAAAGGTCATCTATAAATTATAGTCTAACCGAATTGTATATAGTTATAAGTTGACTAGAAATTCATTGCGAAAATACCACATGAAATAATACTGTGTTCTGGTATTTATCACATGTATTATCTACAAAATAGTTAGTTTGCTCTACTTACAATCAGAATGATGCGAAAAATGTTTTGATACGAAATCTACCTACTTATGAGCATCATATATTTTCAACTATGACAGAATTCTACATCTGTTTGTATGATACACTGACTATATTAACAGGTAATATTACAATTAATAATTTACTCACTTACTTACGCCTGTTACTCCTCGTGGAGCAGTACAGGGTATAGGTTAAGCAACAGGATTTTTCATCAAACTCTATCCTGGGCGACCCTTTCTATTTGTTTTCAGTTGCTATTCATTCTTTTGATGTCTGCTTCTATTCCTTTCCTCGTCAGGGTTCCAAGTTAGGGTTTGATGATTTCCTCAATATATTTCCTACCCAGCTCTGACGTCTATTTCTAATTTACCATTCAACTGGAAGCGTATCATGGTTTTTATCTCACCTAGATCGCTGAAGGTTTGGACCGATATATAAGTTCTCATTTCGAATTTATCAATAGTGTCCGTTCATGAACCCACTGGACATTGAAACCATGCTCTCTAAGTTTCACAGTGACCAATGAACTGTTATTCAGAGATTTACATGTTTAAATTCAATCATATATGTGAGTAGATGGCATTCACACTGGACATGGTTGAAAACCACCAGTCAATCTGTGACGAAATCTCTAAGACTTAATTATCTCCATAAACTCTGATACTAATAATAATCAGATACACTGGAAAGCTAAAAAATATAAATTCAATGTAATATTATTGTATTGGTTACAAATATTTAATACTTGTCACATGTTCATTATTGGCATTTATTGTGATTTATTCATCGATTCACATTCTCTGATTAAGTTACATTTCAGTGACTTTCAACAAAGTTCATGATATTGGTTGCTTAGTATTAATATATATTCTTACCAACTATAGATCGTATCCAAGATCATGTCAATACCCACTGAAATCCGTTGTTTACTTAATCCTACCGAAATAGTCAGCTATATTTACAGAAGTTAAAATATAGTTGTCATAGAGGATTAAAGTAAATTAATGATAAGTTTGAATGTTTCAGTATCGTATAAATTCTATTGAGATTTCAAGTGGTTCATGTTAGCTAGTTCATGAATAAAGACCATCAGTTTGTTCAAAATTAAAAGAAATCAGTATTCTAAATAATTAAAAGCTTCAAACAAATTCTCGATCAAGAAAATGGATGAGTTTTCCTAGTGAATGTAAACAGTAATCACTCAAAAGATACTTCATTAAAACACAGAGTAAATTTATTCAAAAGTTTTGGTTGACTAACTTCACAAAATAGCTGAAGCATGAAAATTCAAAGAATACTAATATTTTAGTGGTCAGTATAGAATTGTGGAGATTGTTGAATTTCATTGAAATCACGAATCGATTAAAGTTAGAGAACCATTGAAAACCTAAAACCATTAGTATGGGACTCTGAGACATTCTGAATCCCCTATCCTACAAGGTAGAGTCAAATGGAGGATATTTGGTCCCTCATGTAGATGTTTATTATTTTGACCACTGACACTTAAATGCATCTTGATATGAAAACTCTCAGGAGTGAGTGCAGATGATCATACCAAAGATCAAACCCTGAATTTTTACATCTAGTCAAGTAAGCTTAATCGTTAAATCATTTGGTTGGCACCAATTTGTGTACAATTTCCAACTTCAAGTAATTGATTATATCCTACGACGATCATCATTCAATTACAGTGACGACAAAGTTTATTTCACTTTATAGATAAAACTTTAAAATTACACTGAACTCTACAAAATTCCTCCAACTAAATTACAGTAATCAGCTTTCTAGTAACTTATTTAAAAATAACCTTAAAGTCTTTGTGAAATGTAATGGACTCTAAATAACTTAAAAGTTAAGCAGTCGTCGTCATTGTTATTAGTTAATTTTTATATTACATAATCAATTGAACATAAATACCAGTGAATCGTAGTGTCGGTTATTATATTAAGTCCATATACCTTATTCTAGCTTTCGGACAGCCCATTTTCTATTCATTCCAATTGAGTCACATTCTGACCTTGTTAATTATTCGCTTATCAATCTTGACTGTTTTTATATGAACGCTTAGGTGTGTGTACATTTCTTATTCTGTTACTCATCACATGTCTGTAACTTACTTTTGTGTAACTATAAATATTAATTAACGCTTGGTTAAACGGGAGTTGACTTACCAGCCATTTCCACTCTGCGTCGTTTCTCTTCTCTCTATTCCATTCACTTTATATACAAAATCATATGTCCATTCTCGTTATTCGACTTATTTAATTCCGTTATTGACTAACATGATTTAAGTCGATGAACATATACGAGGATAGGCGATAGATATATTTCAATAACAATCATTCATACGATCTAATTGGAGTCAGATCTCGGGCCACTAAAGTGGAGAGCTCCTTTCGACAACATCGTTCGATCTAAATGATGATTAAATGACGGGCCTCCACAGAATACCAAATAGAATTTTCATAATTCTTAAGTATATGTTAATAGATCTGAAGCCCTAAATTTCAATCTCTGATAATATTTTAAAGTTCATATTGTTATGAATTCTTATATCAGAAGCAAAGTAACTTTTCAGTACTCTCTGAAATTATTCTATAACAAATACATCGCAACTTATAATAATAATAATAATATTATTATTATTATTTTTTTTTTAATTTTGAGGTAAGTTCTAATTTGAACAAGGATATCATAGCAACTAGTTGCGTAATCTGGTGTCTATTCAATATTAAATCTTAGTTGTCTATTTTATACTTTGATTTACATACCTAAATAGTGATTCATATATAAATTATTATTATTATTATTATTATTACTAATATCATTTCAAGTCACCCGCTAAATGTCTTTTTCTTAATTTCTTTTTCTCACTGATTTAAAAAGTAGTCTTTATTGATCTTGCAAAATCACATTGTGGATACAATGAGGTGATGGAGCGTATTTTTCTTTTTACTAAAAAAACCAATCGATTGAGCAAAAAATAACTGGATCAAATCAAATGGAAAACTTATATTGTGGAATATAAAGTTGAATAGTTACATTTAATTTCTTTTTAAATACATTCAGATTATAATGGTTATAAGTATAGATGGATGATGATTGGCAGGGGAATTCAGGATACTCGTTTCATCTTATTTGGGACTTGTCAACCAGATGTACATGTATCATAGAGTTGATGTTCACTCCATCATTGCTTTTATTGCTTGTGACTTAAGATAATATTGAAGCACTCAGCGTAGGATGCACATATGCTAATAAGAGACTGATCAATTCCAGTCCTAAACATCAATGGAAAGATTCAAGTAAATGAATTTGTAATCGTTAGCTTTTCTTTTGTTGTTATTGTTGTTGTTAAAGGAATGTTATCCTGTTTGATGTTTGTTAGTCATACAATTTCAAAGTTCAACTTCTAGTGTGGCATATGTGTCCATTTGGCCAAGCTGTTATGGTGTATTAGCAGAACGAAACGATATAAACAACATAGATAGGAAAGGAGTAAGTAGGTAGTTTGGTAGCAGTGTTATTGTGAAAGATTAAGAGTTGAGAATCTGGTTAAAGAGTTAATGTGTCTAAGCCATTGTGAATAATTCTGAGCCCTATCAATTAACAACAATCATTGATCGTGGTTATTGCATGCACTTTACTCAGGTAGTCTGAATTCATCAGCATGATTTAGACCAACGACTAATAGCATCACGGAATGGTTTCATGTTTAATTTTGGCTGAAGTTGTCTGTAAAACTCTAATTCTTCTACATTTCTCCTCTATTAGCTAACATCGGCCAGAAAGCATTCAATGATTTACATTTGCACCGCTGGGTATCGAGTTACTAGTGTAAAGGTTAAGCGTTAGCGTACTTTGTAAGTTGAATCCATGTTTCGAGGAGCTCATCTATGGAGTGCTCATGAAAGAGTTCGATGTGGAATCCTGGTGAGATGCATATTATCCTGCATGAGGAGTAACAGCCGTACGTAAGTAAATAAACGTATGAACACTGATTGATTGAAAATTAGTTGAAAACCGTCGTTTATGGTAACAGACATTAACACTGAGCTATGCAGTCTGAGACTGAGCCCCTGTAGGACTGAGATGCATTTACAATTGATTGATCATTAGGTGGTGATCAATGTCATGTATGTCAGGTTCTTCTTAATATAGATAGAATCCTGATGGTCATTTTTAAATTATAACCAAACATTTAATTAATATCAAAAATTCTAATTCTATATAACATATGATAATTCCAAATTGTACATGACCAAGAAATTATTTCAATATGAAATGAGATTTATTCGAACTAGATAGAACGGACTAATAATCCACAACACAATTTATGAATAGTTTGTGGTAAGAAAAGAGAGAGAGAGAGAATTCAAGAAGTCAAAAAACGTTATAATTTAAATAACTTCAGTTTTACCTTAACGATTACAACCTTGAAACGTAAATAGACAACAATAAACTAAGTGAGAAGTAGTGAGCAGTAGATTTCAATCGGGTCTATTGTGAGATAGTAACTCACAGAAGGTAATGGTGGATGTGTCGCTCAATCTTGCGGATTGGTTGAAGTTAGACATTAACACCACTGGATGCTGGCTCAGTGGTCTAGTGGTGAAGCATACGCGCACGAGACCGATAGGTTTCGGGTATGAATCCCACGGGACGGGATGCTGGATTCGCACTGATGAAGAGTCCCACAACAGAAAAAATGGCCGTCAGGGCTTCCATATTTTCCATGGTGGTCTAGCTTCAACTGACTCGTGATCACGACCATTGAGATTACAGTAATATCCACAAAGATTAACAACAACAAAATAGAGAGTAAAAGTAAACTTCAAAGTCAAAACAATCATAATCGAAAATGTGACTTGAAGATTTTTATGCAAAATCCAAATATCATGTACATCAAGTAGTCGAAATACCTAATATGCCTATCAAAATGCTAAAAATATTAGCGAAAAATATTAATTCTTTTGATATTGTTTGCTTGTACATTCTCATTGATGTATATGACTGAAATCGATCAGTCTCTTGTTAGCATATTTGCATCCTGTGAGGACTGACTCGATATTGCTTTAAATACCGGAGTAAACATCAATTCTAGGATGCAGGTATATCAAACTGAAGAGTCCCAAATATGACGAAACACATTTCCTGCATTCCACTTCTAGCCGCTATCCAACTTTACTGAGAAAATATATGTTTTTGTTACCATAGCGTGAAAATGATAGTGGTAAACGTATCATGTGCTTAATTCACTCTCTTTAAATTATTTATAAAATGTGAAACAACACCATCTCTAAATCATAACCCCATACCCTTGAACTTGAATCCAACTTTAAACCGGAGAAACTATATTTTATGAACGAAATATTCGGATATCGACTCTTATATTTCCTAGTATAATTCATGCATTCATGTAACTGAAATGCTCATTTTTGCACTACAACTGATGTCAATACGCTGTAGGAATCTTAACACTAAATCTTTAATCCTAGCCCTCATTACTCAACTCTAGCTAAGAATAATCGAGGAACTCTTCAGAAACTGTGTTTGGTCCTTGAAAAATTCCAGAAATGAACAATCTACCTTCATATAGATGAATCAATATGTCACTGCTTTTTGTATTTATAGTGAGAATAACCTGAAGAACACATGAATAGATTTATTAATTGCGTAAATCAACAGACTTACATTTTGCAACATTATTGTTTCCATTTCTGTAAACTATCCATTTATAAAAACTTTCTTCTCATTGACTCAAATAACTGCTTGAAACTTTGTCAAGCGTCTTTTAATCGTGTCTATAAAGAATACTTTTACCGAATAAATGTTACTATCAGCTTTTTGGACATGAGAATTACCGTCTACTAACAAAAATAAAGAAAGTAGTCAGTCTAAATCTTTCCCGTCGATTTTTTTTCTTGTAGTTATTTTTTCTGTCTTTCTTCGTAATATATTCTGTAATGTTGAATGAAAATTAACAGTGGGATTAAGAATGCGCGTTTTCTCTGCTGTTTGCCACTCTTCAGCTACATGTGCCTGCAATCCAGTGTCGATGTTGACGCTACGACTCGAACCCAATATGTTTCGTTTCAATCGTTCAATTCATTCTCCACAAATCTACTAAGTCCTGATAACAACTGACTTAAGATTAATCAACTGTAGTCCTCAAAATATGTCAACAATAAAGAACAAGCACTTTCAGATTTTCTCATAAGTTTCTCTTACTTCAAAGTTTTGAATCCATTAGAAAATAGTTGTGGATTATTTTATCATATTTCTAGTGTAAATAAAATATCTTAATCATACTAGTCACTAAGTGATATCGATTAGATTACCATGAAAAATCTGGTTTCACACTTCTGAGGAGTTGCATACTAAAACGAAACAGCCGTCCGGTACTTCCAGGTTTTCCAGGGTGATCTAATTTAAATAGACTCATGAATTCAACAATTAAATTACTTCAATTTCCACAAACCCTTATTCTCACAATAATAGGAGGAAAAACTCATCCTATAATGAATCAAAGTCCCACGAATTACTTACTACACACATGTAATTTCATATTTGCCAACATTTCAATAAAGTCAAAATAAACATGAGTGGTTTGGTGGGATTGTTCAATTTGCAATTCCTGCTATGGACAGACATCAGTCAAATAACCATTGAATACTAGAAAAAATTGACTATCCTTTTCGTTCCAATACACAAAACTGCCGTATTATTCATCTATAAACACAAGTCAGTAATCAAAACAAAACATTAATAATATCTCTCAATAAGTGAGTTGAATTGAAATCGTTGAAATGGTTTTCATCAGGTCACATTCGTAATTTTTTCAATAAAATGAAGAGTGCAGTAAATATGTTGAGATAACATAGAATAAACGAAATGTGGTTAGTAGTAGAATTCAGGATGCACAATTCCTACAATTCGGGACTCATCTGCTAGATATGACTGAGTTTATTCTATACTAACTTGTGTCATTAGGGCTATATCAATACAGTCTGCATATGGTAAGCATATGTCGACGAAAACTGACCGAATTTCAGTGAAATATCTCAACAACAGGACAATCCAAATCATTAGAAAATATAATTACTACTGTAATATCCTTGCGAAAATGTCATCTTATGTTAGAAAATAAAGATTTACTCTGCCAATAAATGTCACCAAAAATGTGAAGTATAAAATATTCATATAAAATTCACAGAATGGGGTTTTGTGGAAATTGTAGTAATTTTTAATAATTGAATTCATGAGTCGATTAAAGCTAGACCACCATGGAAAACCTGGAAGCACTAGACAGATTTTTAGTCTAAGTATGGGACTCTTCATCACCATCCCGCACTAAACTCAGGACTTTCGGTCTCGCGCGTGAACGCTTAACTTGCAGACCACTGAGCCGTCATCTACGATATTGCGCGACCGTCCAGCATTGTCTACAGTGTGTAACTGCCTCTACAACATACGCGGTTAGACACCAAGGGCCATGGTTTCTCACTAGAACTCCAAGGAATACCTTATAATGCCAGTTATAAGTAAGCACATGATGATCATTGTCATCATATTGAATAAAATATTCTCTGTTTACTATTAGTATGATTATTGTAACTTACCATCTTGGAATAAAAGTATATTTTCAGTTATAATTCAGTTTCATAGGTAAACAAACTGCCGAATACAATAATTTAGATCATTATAAACATAATTCTGAGAAAATATTGCTATAAACTTCATTATTTTAAGGAAAATTATAACCTTTGTTAAAATAAACACTGAGAAATTAATACATTTTGTTTACTTGGAATGTTATTTTATCAACGAATCTACCTAGTAATTAACCTTGAAAAGGTCATATAATTCAAATTTGCAAATTCACCAATCAATATGTATGTATATATATTGCAATGTAAGTATAAATCAATGAATTATATTTGTAGGGCCAGTGAAATCTCACTGAGCTCTAGCCAAATTATCATGCAATTAGGTCACTGAATATCGAACAGTTCATCGATCCCCGTCAATGCGAAAGACAACCAACATGCATCAGTTAATCGTCTGACATGAAGTGGCCCATGTGGTGGTGGTCTCACTTTCGTTTGCACTTGTATCTACTAATTTATTTCCGTAATAACGTCTTTTGTGTCATACGGTCTTCAAAGTATCCGTGGTACCTTGTCGAAGGGTTAATCCATGTTAGGTGCTGACCGCGATGAGTGATTTCGAAGTTAGCTTTTGGTCACAACATTCCCGTCTAACTCGAGTAGGCTTCTATTCATTAGAAAACTAGGAAATACATTAAAAGAACCTAGACAATTATAACAAATTAATTAAATGTTTTTACAGTAAAGTAAATAATTAGGAAAATCTTAATTATTTTACTTACGTATGATAAACCATCATTGTTTGTTTGAAATTGATTTAATACCTGTCACCAAGTATAAATTCCGTAGTTGAACTTTGTGCTATTTGCGATGTTTAGAGATAAGAATTAGATTTAGGGATAATGGTGAAGATCTATTCACTTATTTTGCTTTTTATTTGGTACTGAATTATGAAATCATTTTCTTCTCAAAAATGTGAAAGTGTGATTTATTCATTTGGTTAGATTTATCAATTAATTAGATACATAATTACTTGCTTATTTACGTCTGTTACCCTTCATGGAGAAGCATAGGCCGCGCGCTAACATTCTCTATCCAACTCTTTCCTAGACAATCCTTTCCAGTTGCCATCTAACTTTTTCATGTTAAATTCCAATTCTCGGTGTATTGCGTCCTTTGGTCTTCCTCTTTTTCGTTTCCCTTCAGGATTTTAGGTAAGCGCCTGCCTCGTAATGCATTTTGGTGGTTTCAGTAATGTATTTCATATCCATTTCCATAATCTTTTCCTAATTTCCTCCTCAGCTAGAAGTTGGTTTGTTCTCTCCCATAATAGGCTGTTGCTGATGTTATCCGGCCAATGGATGTTGAGTATCTTGCGTAGACAACTATTTATAAATACTTGAACCTTCTTGATGATGGTTGTTTTACTTTCCAAGTTTCAGCTCCGTATAGTAGAACTATCTTGACGTTCACATTGAAGATACATGTATTGGATTATTGATTTATGAATGTTAAATGGTTGGAGGCAGTCAACAGTAATTCTTGGATAAGGAGTTTCGATTTATTTGCACATATCATCAAGGTGTACCTGTGATCTTGAGGTGACTGATAGTCTCTGACGGATTCAATCCCGTGTCATCCTGTTTCAAAGTGCGATATTTGACTACTGAGCTAATCAGGTCTCTATTGACCTGCTGTATGAAAGAGATGTATCTAGAATTGATTTTTTATTTGGTAGTGACCAGTATCATGTTTATTAATCATTGTCAGTTATCGCCAGTTCGATTCACTCAAATTGACCTATTAACTGAATAATGAAATGGCAAATTTTTCATTCTAATTTTTAATGTTATTTTGAACAGCTAAGGATTTGTGATCAGTGCATAAACAAATTTTCATCTGTAGTCTTATTTTCTTCCCTGGATCGACCCATATCAGTCGGGTTCCTCTGTAACAAGCATTAACGAGCAGTTCTTCTTCAATTAAAACAACATATCAATATCAGTAGTAGTATCAACATTCTGTTAAGATACAACAGTTTTTCTAGCTTTCTTTTCTAGTCATATTCTGCACGCTTGGTTAGTTTTGCCATCATCGACACTACTAGTACTACTACTACTACAACTACCATTGTGGTATATACTACTCATGTTGACAGAAGTAAGTATTATGTAACACCGATCGGAAGTAAAATGCCTGTGGGTAGAAGATTGAGAAAACCGAGATGAAGAGAAGAGAGAAGAAAACTGATAACAATCAAGCTAACAACAGGAATGAAAGACTAATGAAGTTTGTAAGAAACCATTCAAAAATGATGTGTAAATGATATATTTAGTGTATGATTTTCACATTTTACTAAACCATTGTGTGATTTTTGACTGAACAGTAAATTAGTCTTCGCTATCTACGTTCTTCATTCACTACATTACTATAAATACTAATATCACAATTTCTACCATAAATTTGGTATTCAGTTTGATAACATCATCTTAAGGTATTGAATTAGTGTGTTATTATGGTTTAGTGCACATAGATCTCAAATCCTAATTTATTCATCACTGATTTAAAATAAAACTTAGCGCCACAGAAAAAGATAAGAAAGTGACTTATGTATAGTATTCAAGTAAAGAGCTAATGCTATAAATAATACAATTTTGTTTATTTAAAAAGGTCTAAAGACTTTTAAGTTCAACAGACTGAAATCAAATGCTACATAAAGTTTCAAATAAGTGATGACTATCAGAATTAGTCTACATTTAATAAAGAGATTGCACCAATCTAATCACAAATGACGGAGAAGATTTGGAAGATGTAAAAACCTTTACATCTTTAGGCAGCATCATTGATGAACATGGTGAATCTGATGCAGATGTGAAGGCGCAGATTGGTAAAGCAAGAACAGCATATTTACAACTGAAGGACATCTGGAACTCAAAGCAACTGTCAACTAACACCAAGGTCAGGATTTTCGATACAAATGTCAAGACAGTTCTACTGTATAGGGCGAAAACCTGGAGAACTACGAATGCCATCATACAGAAGATACAACTGTTTATTAACGGTTGTCTACGCAAAATACTTCAGATCCGTTTGCCGGACACTATCACCAAACAACCAACTATGGGGGAGAACAAATCAGATCCCAACGGAGGAAGAAATCGGGAAGAGTGGCTGGAAGTGGGTAGTTCACACATTGAGGAAAGCACCCGACTGCGTCACAAGGCAAACCTTCACATGAAATCTTCAAGGCAAAAGGAGGAGAGGAAGACTAAAGAACACATTACAATGAGAAATAGAGACAGACATGAGAAGAATGAACAAAAGTTGGACAGAACTGGAAATGAGTTTCCATGACAGATTGGGTTGGAGAATGCTATTCGGCGGCCTATTCTCCATTGGGAGTAACAGGCTTAAGTAAGTAGGTAAGTAAGTAATGAAGAGATTCGATGGAATTAATAGTTTATACATCTTCCAGTATATAATGAAATGATTCACTGTTATATCAAAATAGATTTGAGAAAATTTAAACGACTTCTTATTACTTACTATTTTTATGATAAAATTATTAAATAAATGGATCATTGTATGTTTTATATTCCTCTAATTGTGAACTACCATTTAAATCATTATTTGTTATCATAGATCTTGTTTTGTTCTCTGTCATTTATGATGTAATCGTATATACTCTGTAATAACCTATTTTTTGTTACTGTATAATGAATCCATAGTGAGTACATATTATTATACAAATTCTAAGATTTATTATATAACTGTTAGTTAACAACAATAAACGATAATTCTGTTTGTTATATTCAACTTTCAACTTATTATCAGTCTAATAGGGAATTGTGTTCTGAATCCATAACAATAAAGATATTATTCAAATTTACTTATTATCAATCAAATTATATCATTGATTAACGCAGAATTCATTGGTTTAATAGAATAATATTGAAGAAGTACTTTATATTGGTGGATAGTATTATTAAATGGTCAGATTAATCAAACCTTTACCCTTCAATAATCATATACAGATACATAGAATTTTCTTGACTTCATCACAGTTACATCTTACAATATATTTCATTTTCAATAGTTGAGATCATGAGTTCATTGAAGTTATATCATCATGGAAAATCTGAAAGTATTGGACGGCCATTTTCCATGTTGGTCTAACTTCAACAGACTCATGATCTCAACTATTTAAATTAATCTAATATCCAAAAAACAAACCCTTTCTTCTGACATTTCATTTTGTTTAACACATAATTCATCTACATTACAACACTTAACTCCGCCTGTAGCTCTTCCAGAGTTACTGCCGGTCCCAAGCCTGGGTAAAGGAGGAGTGTTGGGCATGGGGTTAGCGTCCCCATCCCGTAGAAAACTAACTCGCTAAAGAAACGCTTACCAGAAAAAATAATTCAAACCATTTAAACTCTGCCCTGAGAGTTAGAAGGTCTTCATTTAGAAGAATTATGACGCTTCATGGTGAAAGCCGAGTTCCTTTGTAAGCCACGAAGCCGATGCCCCTTCTAACAACCAGAGCAAAACTTTTTATAAGTACATGGAACGTCCGAACAATGTGGGAGACCGAGAAGACCAGTCAAATAGCAACAGGAATGAGGAGATACAATTTCACAGTACTGGGAATCAGCGAAACCCAATGGACTCAAGCTAGACAACAAAGGCTAAATACGGGAGAGATGCTACTATACTCCGTTCATGAAGAGAAAAATGCTCCACACACTCAGGGAGTTGTTCTAATGCTGTCCATGGTAGCCTGAAATGCACTTGTAGGATGGGAACCTCACGGATCCAGAATCATCAAAGCATCATTTAAACCAAAGAAGGAGGGGATCACAATGAATATATTCCTTCACGAGGAGTAAGTAATTACAACACTTCATTTATTAAGTCAATTTAATACATTTCGTACATTTCGTATTTACAGTAAAATAAGGAAAAAGAAATCTTTATTTCTCTAATGTTCTGTACACAAGTTACAAAATAGTAATAGTATGGATTAATAATAATAATAATAATAATAATAATAATCTCAATTGTTAGAATCTTACTATTCTGATCCATATACAATAATAATAATGATAATAATACTATTTCATATCTTTATTAAAATCTTGTCTTTTTCGATAATCTATAATTTCAGGTTGTAATGAATATGAAGATCGTTGAATATGTTGTTCCATAGAAGAAGAATCTATTTGATTATTATCTATTCCACTTTGAATAGTATGTTTAGTTTCATTTGATTCAATATTTACTTGTTGTATTGGTTGAGATTGTTCTAATTTTATTGATTGTTTTTGTTGATCTATATGATCTAATTTAGTTGTATGTTTAAGATGATCAATATTCATTTCAATATTATTATTATTATTATTATTATTATTACTGTTATTTAATGTGAATTGATGTTTGCTAGCTCCTATACGATATTGTAATAGATCATTAAATGCTTCATTCAAATCTAATTGACATTTATGTTTCGATGTTGATGCATAGAAATCATGATGATTATTATGACGTGATAAATGATCAATTAATATATCATTAGCATTTATTGAAACTTTTCTATATTGTTTTTTATTAATATTCATTTTCATCATTTGTTCAGCTGATATAAAAGAACTTTCACCAAATGTACCACCGTCATCATCATCATCATCATCATCATTATCATTATCATTGTTATTATTGTTATTATTGTTAATATCATTAAGATTACCATTATAATCATCATCAATTGGTATAATTGATAAATGATTATGTAATATCCAATCATGTGTTGTACCATGATTTAATAAATTTGATAGATTATTTCTAGAATAGTGATGAAATTGATTAAATTTTAATGATTCTGGTATATTTTTTAATAAATTTTCAGTATCATTAGGACGTGTTGATGCATATAATAATTTTAATGCAATTAATTCATATACTTTTAAAATTTTCTCATCATAATGTTCTGGATTTCGTTGTAATATACGTCGAATATAATTTTCATCAATTTTAATAAAAAATTCTCTGATAGCATTACGTCCTTTTGAACCGATCAATGTTTCAATACCAGTTAATGTTTGATCAATAATATTTTTATTTAATATATAAAATAAACTTAATTTTTCTTGATCTTTTTTACGTAGTTTTAATAATTTCACTAATGGTTTTGTTGTTAAACCCATAAAACCAACTGTAAATAATATAATAAATAATGTTGTTGTTACTATGACATTTTTATGATATAAACTATTGATAGGAAATAAATCATCTGGGATAAGTACTGATAAAGCAAATGCTACAGCACCACGTAAACCACCATAAATTAATATAATTTGTTGTTCAATTGTAATTTTTGTTTCATCAATATTAACATAATTTACAATTGCTGTAATAATAAATACAATAATAGTTCTGGATAATAAACATAATATAAGTGACCATAATATAAAACCAGTATGCCATTCTAATTTATAAGATATTACTTGTATACCTAAAAATAAAAAGATTACACCTTCACTAACTTCAGCTAACATTCTTGTAATTAATAATAAACTTTTAACATATTTTTCACCAATATTATGAAATGCATATGCTGCTTGTATTAAACCACAACCAATCATTGAGATAATCCCAGACCAACCAATACAATCAGCTATAATATATGAAAAATAAGCTAATAATAATATTGTAAATACAGATAAATGACTATGTATTCTTGTAATTAAACATGTTATAATACCAAATATAACACCAATGAATAAACCACCAAAACTAACTGTAAAAAAAGATATAAACCCAATAAATATTTGTAATGTTGTTAATTGTTCATTACTATTAAATACAATCATAATATCATTTAATACAATTGTAATAGCATCATTAAATAATGATTCACCAAATACAATATAATATAAACTTAATTCAACGCCAATATCTTGAAAGATAGCTAAGACAGCAACAGGATCAACAGCAACAATTAATGAACTAAATAATAAATAACCTTTAATATTTAATTGTAATATAGGTTCACCTAATAAATTTAATTGATAGATTATATATAATGAGAAACCAATAAATAAAAAATTACATATTGTACCTATCACTGAAAATATTAATACAACACCAAGATATTCAGAAAATGTACGATTATATAAACCATAGGCTGATTCTAATATAATTGGTGGTAATAAATAATAAGCAAATAATTCCGGTGTAAATTTCCATACAGTATTCTCTATTGATATAGATGTATGATGATTATGATTATGATGATCAGTTGTATAGTTATCCATTGTATAAAATACAATACTACCAAATGTAATCCCAATTAATATTAATAATAAAGATTCTGGGACATAAATTGATATATATGGTATATAATGATAAGCTAATTTTAAACAAACTAATAAAATTAAAAATAACATAACAGTAATATGTGTAGAGAATTCATGAAATTCCCATTTAATGATTGTAATTTCTTTAGGATGAATATTGGTTGAATTAGATTTAGCATCAATAAATTGTTGCATAATTATAAATATAATAAGGAATTGATTACATAATAGATTTTTGAAAAATTGATCATATTCAAATGGTAATAATATCATTTTGTCATTAGAGATATAAGTAGTATAATCAGTAGTAATGTTGCTTCTTTAATAGAAAATAGGATAATATATATATATATATATATATATAATGTGAATCCTTTCTTTTTTTTGATATTATATTATATTCATGTATGTGATGTTAATGGTTAATGTATAAAAGGAATGAATATTAAATCTTTGTGTTTTTATAGTCAGGGTTAATCAGAGACACTCAGTCACTCGCACACACACACACGCATACACACAACGAAACATACAAATAAATAAACAAACATCATTAGTAGTATAATATTATTTATTTTATAATGAATTATTGATATGATTGATATCCTAAATAGAGAAAAAAAGATATCATTATTATTATTATTATTATTATTATTATTATTAGGTATTATTAATTATTTGTATCTGTGTGTGTTTGTGTGTGTGTGTATGTATTGGAATGAAAGAAACAAGAAACTGATGAATATCCATTAACACTATCATTCTCATGATAAAAGTGGCGTCAATAGTTTCAATGTAGAAACAAAATATATATATATATATCAATAACTTCCAATCAGAATTTACTGAATTTATGGAAGATCAATAGAAAAAAGAAACTTTATTCCACGACATAAGTAAAGTAGTATGTATGTAACTATCTTTGTATATATATATCTATCTATGTATGTGTTTATGTATATGTATGTATGTAAATGTGTGTATATGGGTAAGCTTGTTTCTATGCATTTAGTTGTTTATTTATAATATATTAAAAGAAATGTAATGAAAATTTACTTCTCGTATTACTATTGGATAATTAGTATTTAGGTAAATATTTATTTATCAAGGTTTATTTAGGAAATTTTATTGATCTATTCAGGAAATATGTCTACGTCAAGGTCATGTTGTGAATCTTGTAAATAAATGTGAATAAATAAATAAATTTGTAAATAGAAGAATTAATACAAGATTACAAATGAATGATTTGCTTATATGACTGATGTAATTTGTTTCAATAGGGATTCACAAAAGAATATTTTATTGAATAAGACCTAAGAATACAATTATATATAGTTTATATAGAATAGATACAATGAGGCTGGAAGTAGAGTCGAGGATGTGAATATATTGGATCCGAGTTGTTGTTCATACTAGGATTTCAACACAGTGCCGTTCGCTTGAAATCTCATTACTTAATCCTGTTAGTTACTGATTCTAGATAACTACTCACTTGTGCAACGTATACAAGGTTTAGTTTAAATTCAAATGATTCGGATGATCCTATTGTCGAGATTTTTCACTGAAATTTGGTCAGTTTTCGTCGACATATGCTTACCATATGCAGACTGTATTGATATAGCCCTAATGACACAAGTTAGTATAGAATAAACTCAGTCATATCTAGCAGATGAGTCCTGAATAGTAGGAATTGTGCATCCTGAATTCTACTACTAGCCACATTTCGTTTATTCTATGTTATCTGAACATATTTACTGCACTCTTCATTTTATTGAAAAAATTACGAATGTGACCTGATGAAAACCATTTCAACGATTTCAATTCAACTCACTTATTGAGAGATATTATTAATGTTTTGTTTTGATTACTGACTTGTGTTTATAGATGAATAATACGGCAGTTTTGTGTATTGGAACGAAGAGGATAGTCAATTTTTTCTAGTATTCAATGGTTATTTGACTGATGTCTGTCCATAGCAGGAATTGCAAATTGAACAATCCCACCAAACCACTCATGTTTATTTTGACTTTATTGAAATGTTGGCAAATATGAAATTACATGTGTGTAGTAAGTAATTCGTGGGACTTTGATTCATTATAGGATGAGTTTTTCCTCCTATTATTGTGAGAATAAGGGTTTGTGGAAATTGAAGTAATTTAATTGTTGAATTCATGAGTCTATTTAAATTAGATCACCCTGGAAAACCTGGAAGTACCGGACGGCTGTTTCGTTTTAGTATGCAACTCCTCAGAAGTGTGAAACCAGATTTTTCATGGTAATCTAATCGATATCACTTAGTGACTAGTATGATTAAGATATTTTATTTACACTAGAAATATGATAAAATAATCCACAACTATTTTCTAATGGATTCAAAACTTTGAAGTAAGAGAAACTTATGAGAAAATCTGAAAGTGCTTGTGCTTTATTGTTGACATATTTTGAGGACTACAGTTGATTAGTCTTAAGTCAGTTGTTATCAGGACTTAGTAGATTTGTGGAGAGTGAATTGAACGATTGAAACGAAACATATTGGGTTCGAGTCGTAGCGTCAACATCGACACTGTATTGCAGGCACATGTAGCTGAAGAGTGGCAAACAGCAGAGAAAACGCGCATTCTTAATCCCACTGTTAATTTTCATTCAACATTACAGAATATATTACGAAGAAAGACAGAAAAAATAACTACAAGAATAAAATATCGACGGGAAAGATTTAGACTGACTACTTTCTTTATTTTTGTTAGTAGACGGTAATTCTCATGTCCAAAAAAGCTGATAGTAACATTTATTCGGTAAAAGTATTCTTTATAGACACGATTAAAAGACGCTTGACAAAGTTTCAAGCAGTTATTTGAGTCAATGAGAAGAAAGTTTTTATAAATGGATAGTTTACAGAAATGGAAACAATAATATTGCAAAATGTAAATCTGTTGATTTACGCAAATAATAAATCTATTCATGTGTTCTTCAGGTTATTCTCACTATAAATACAAAAAGCAGTGACATATTGATTCATCTATATGAAGGTAGATTGTTCATTTCTGGAATTTTTCAAGGACCAAACACAGTTTCTGAAGAGTTCCTCGATTATTCTTAGCTAGAGTTGAGTAATGAGGGCTAGGATTAAAGATTTAGGGTTAAGATTCCTACAGCGTATTGACATCAGTTGTAGTGCAAAAATGAGCATTTCAGTTACATGAATGCATGAATTATACTAGGAAATATAAGAGTCGATATCCGAATATTTCGTTCATAAAATATAGTTTCTCCGGTTTAAAGTTGGATTCAAGTTCAAGGGTATGGGGTTATGATTTAGAGATGGTGTCGTTTCACATTTTATAAATAATTTAAAGAGAGTGAATTAAGCACATGATACGTTTACCACTATCATTTTCACGCTATGGTAACAAAAACATATATTTTCTCAGTAAAGTTGGATAGCGGCTAGAAATGGAATGCAGGAAATGTGTTTCGTCATATTTGGGACTCTTCAGTTTGATATACCTGCATCCTAGAATTGATGTTTACTCCGGTATTTAAAGCAATATCGAGTCAGTCCTCACAGGATGCAAATATGCTAACAAGAGACTGATCGATTTCAGTCATATACATCAATGAGAATGTACAAGCAAACAATATCAAAAGAATTAATATTTTTCGCTAATATTTTTAGCATTTTGATAGGCATATTAGGTATTTCGACTACTTGATGTACATGATATTTGGATTTTGCATAAAAATCTTCAAGTCACATTTTCGATTATGATTGTTTTGACTTTGAAGTTTACTTTTACTCTCTATTTTGTTGTTGTTAATCTTTGTGGATATTACTGTAATCTCAATGGTCGTGATCACGAGTCAGTTGAAGCTAGACCACCATGGAAAACCTGGAATCACTGGACGGCCATTTCGTTCTGTTGTGGGACTCTTCATCATCCTGTCTCGTGGGATTCAAACCCGGATCATATCGGTCTCGTGCGCGTATGCTTCACCACTAGACCACTGAGCCAGCATCCAGTGGTGTTAATGTCTAACTTCAACCAATCCGCAAGATTGAGCGACACATCCACCATTACCTTCTGTGAGTTACTATCTCACAATAGACCCGATTGAAATCTACTGCTCACTACTTCTCACTTAGTTTATTGTTGTCTATTTACGTTTCAAGGTTGTAATCGTTAAGGTAAAACTGAAGTTATTTAAATTATAACGTTTTTTGACTTCTTGAATTCTCTCTCTCTCTCTTTTCTTACCACAAACTATTCATAAATTGTGTTGTGGATTATTAGTCCGTTCTATCTAGTTCGAATAAATCTCATTTCATATTGAAATAATTTCTTGGTCATGTACAATTTGGAATTATCATATGTTATATAGAATTAGAATTTTTGATATTAATTAAATGTTTGGTTATAATTTAAAAATGACCGTCAGGATTCTATCTATATTAAGAAGAACCTGACATACATGACATTGATCACCACCTAATGATCAATCAATTGTAAATGCATCTCAGTCCTACAGGGGCTCAGTCTCAGACTGCATAGCTCAATGGTAATGTCTGTGACTGAGAAGCTGGATGTTACGCGATCGAACTTGTCAGGGAGCATTAATTCCCTCAAGATTACAGGTACACCTTACAGGCGAGTGCCCAATAGCACGAAACCTAAGTTCAGGATTCTCTCTTGATTACTTCAAACCACCATCTTAATATCATCAGCATTTATTCATGACTGTTAGGTTTTAAGTTTAAATGTATCATATCTTTCACAATAACTGTATTGTATCTCATATGGAATTGTAAATATACACTACTGAGAGATCCAAAACTAGATTTCTCAACCTTTTTTTGACTGTCACTTTGTGCTGAAACGTTGCTTTCATAAAATATCAAACACGTTCATAAGATGATATTATTTATTGAAAATAATTCATAAATAATAAACTTCTTCTTTGGAAGAAAAATGGCTATTCAGTGTTTCATGTTTTTAATGGTTATCTAAGATCGATCCGCAGTGTAGTGTGTAGAATTGAACAAGGTCCTCAAACCAGTACACTAATTATATTCTCTATGTTTGGTTAATTTACTAACGTTGGTACAACAGTTATTTCTGATTCTTTGACCTTAATTATCTTCTCTTGATATGATGATATGTTTTGTGGTATCTTTCATTAACACATATTTTTAAAAGTTCTCACATACTTAACACACATGATAATAAATACCATACAGAAAAAATATTTACACATATTAGATGTTTTGTCCGTTCTAAATCTAATCAATTTAGTTGAGATTACGCTTCTAAAGTTATGTAGGATAATAAGTTGAGGTAACATTTACGGAGATAGATAATCGACTTGAATCTCAATGTGCACATCTTCGCTACAGTGCAGGTGCTTTCAACTGATGAGTCCTAAACACAATGGATTTTATTTATTTTGAACCACTGACGAAACAGTGGCAACATTAAGAATCCTGGAGATAGTCGAACTTTATTAAGATCACGAACCAATCTAAGTTATACAATCGTTTAAAACCTAAGAGCACTGGCATGGATCTCTTGAGCAGGGTGTGTTCACGATCCAGAAATAATAATTCAAACCTAAGACCTTCGGTCTCGCGCACAAATGCCTAAACACTAGATCACTGAGCTGGGTCCAAGCGGTGTAACTTCAATCAATCAAGAGTAGATAGCTTCCTCACAACAATGGGTTTGAATTTCATTAGTCACATTTTCTCAATAGAACTCAGGAAATTTGTTCTCGAAGCTAGTCACTAATTAGAACCTTATAACTATCAACATCACCATCAACACCATTGAACTTTAACTCAGTGGTCTAAAGTTTATTTATTTTCAGGGGTAAGAGAAAAAAACTAGATTTGATTCTGTGGTTCATTGTTATAGATGTATACTTCATGGAAGTCTCAAGCTAAGACAAAACAACTAACCGATAATTCTTCGTATCTAAACATGATCTAAATTAGATCAATCCATGATCGTAATGTGAATCTCAATTATTCTCAATTATATTCCATAACTATAAGAATAAACCCCGATAAATAAAAGTATATTTTCTAAGGTCAAATTTATTTGATTTTAATTCCTCCCAATATTTGTAAAGAATGAAGAAAAAACAAGAAGAAGAAGAAGAAGCCAGAAACAAGGCGACATAAAACAAATTCGGTTATGTATGTATGTGTGTGTTTATCTCTTTAAAGACAAAAAGAAAAAAAGAAAAAAAAGAATCTCGATTATTTTTTTTTCTCCTTATAATAAAATGAGGTCATAGAGGGTATGAAAAACAAAATCGTGAACTTGGAAATGAACAATCGATTAACATCAATAAAAACAAGTTTACTATTCATCATGATAAAAATTAAGTTTTCATTTCAATATTGAAAAAAGTTTCCATTCAAAGAGTTAACAATAAATAAGATAGGAAATATATAAGGGAGTATAATTTAATTGATATCAACCTTACTAATGGACATAATCTAATATAATTGATAAACAAAAAGAATCTATGACTTAGAAACAAACAAAAAAAACAAACTCCTATTCCTTATGTACTTTTCAATTGAATGGAAATAGAATACTCCTTTAATTAGTTATTTTCTATTTTTTTTTATAAGAATAATATTATATTAGTGTGTTTATAATGAAAATCCGTTTTTTTTTAATTTTTCAAGTTTTTTGCATTAGATACTAAAGAAAAAAGAAAAAAAACTGAAAAAAAGAAAAAAAAATGGGAAAAATAATAGAACAAAACTGTATTGTAATTTTTAAAAGTTTCTCATTTAAATTTATAAAATATAATTTAATATTAGAAAGGGGTTTTGTAGAGTTTAATCATTTCAATAGTTGAAATCTCTGCAAAACCTTTTCTGATCATAGTCATCTGTTCACCGGTGACTAACTTCAAGTGGTATTTCTTGAAGTTTTAGTGAGAAGCTGTGACCAGTGGAGTTCAACTAGGTCTGTTGTGAGATATCAGCTCACTGTAGACAATGGTTTAAGGTGGTGCAATTTCGTGGATTGGTTAAAGTAAAATATTGACACCGTTGGGTGCCGACTCAGTAGTGTGGTGGTCGGTATTCCATATAATCCTTAAACTTCGTATACAGTTTGTTTTGATAATCGTCACTAGATAACGCCCCAACGGTATATTAAATCAGAAGGAGAATACGAAGTGTTGATTATGTTTATTACGGGACTACACACAGATATAAAAAATTACAGATGCGTCAAAAAAGCATGAAAGAGTTGTGCCGAAAGGCAAGCAGGCAAGCAAGCGAGCGAGTGAGTCAGCGAATATAAGTACGAGTAAGCGAGTACCATTAAGCGAGAGAGAGCCATGAACATGAATAACATGGACATATATATATATACATAGTGAAATGAATGAATCATCTAACCAATTAAGCGGTTAGTAGTAAGGCTAGCTGCGTGAATAAATGCGTAGGTAGTAAGCGATGCTCAAGCATACATGTTCATACACTCACAATAATAATAAAGATATAATGATATAGATAAGTTGTTGTTGTACGGATGACTCAGTTCGTTAATAAGTTAACAAAATGAATTAACCGAATTAAGTGTGAACCAACTCAATTGCGCGTAAGTTGTTATAGTGGTCTAGTAGGTTGAGCGTTTGAGCGCGAGACTGATAAATCCTGGGTTCGAATTTCGCCAGGGGCGAGATCGTGGATAAGCACTGCTGAGGAGTCACATACTACGACGAGACGGCCGTCCAGTGCTTCCAGGTTTCCCATGGTGGTCTAGCTTCAACTGACTCACGATTTAACTTTAATTTGGTAGTTGAATTCATGAATTGATTAAAAATAGATTACTATGGAAAACTTTAGAAGCATTGGATGGTTGTTTTGTCTTAGTCTGGGACTCCTCAGCAGTGTGCTTCCACGATCCTGCCCTATGAGATTGGAATCCAGCTTTTTCATGGTGATCAAGCTATAACTGACTTATAAATTCAACTATTAAGTTACTATAATATCTACAACACCTTCTTCTGACTATAAAATATAGTTTTAAAAAATCTAATCATTTAATTATTATTTTTTCAAGAAAATAATTTATAAAAGGGGTATTCAACTCTTTCAAAGTCGTATTTATTATGTGTCAAGTTTATAGAGTTAACTGAAATTCATTGGTTCGTATTCTGTTAGAGTTTTGTCAATTCAATGCAGAGATTAGATGAAAGGTAAAGGGTAAAGATGATAATTTTATTATTAAGATATTAAACCTTCATAAAATGAGATAGTAAACGTATGTATTACCTTTGCTCAATTATCCCCTACCGCGATCAGCGATGTGTGCCTATGTGGATGTATAGCGACCCTCCTACGATGAATTCCGATTATACTTAAATTTTGTTAAACCTTTTTTATTAACTTATTTAATAGACAATGTTATTTGAATAATAACAATTTGCATAGTTCTTTGTACTATTATGATCACTATGTTGTCTGTATAAACGTGTACGCACATATCTCGCTCTAGCTTAAATGTTGATAACTTAAATATCGCTCGACGAATTATTCTCTTCGCCATGTTTATTTGTACTCGAATCTTATTAATAGCCGTTGCCTTGTTGTGCTCTTATTATTATTATTATTAATGGCTTTATTGAATATTATATTTTGGTACAATATAGAATTCTCGACTTGACTATAAATTCACGTCTGTATTTGATCGTACACATATATTTGCCTCACTGCTTCAAACTCGCTCGATGTGTTTTTGGCATTGTGATCTGTGCTATCCGCTAGTAAACTGTAATCACCACTTTTTATTGCCTCCTGATATCAAACATCGTTGGGACTTATATAATAACGGTTATCAATGTGATTGATTAACGAAACTAAGCCACTGCAGGTGTAGGTTGAAAAAAAGCTAAGTGTACACAAACCATGATGTAATATCTGTCGAAGAAGTCATTGACTGTTGGTTTGAATTATGTCTTTAGATGGAAACTTATCTTTACCTCTTATAAGCAATACAATTAATTATAAGCAATGTAGAGTCTTGAATATATGTATATTGATTCACGTTGTTACATCATATAATCAGAATGAGATGAAACTTTCAAGATGAATACGAAATTGTTCGAATCAATAGTATTGTTGGTGATAAGAAAATTCACGGATGGTGAGTATACTTCGACAAGAATGAATAAATTCGCAAAAGGTAAACTATCAAACAATTTTGAAATATAAATGGAGGTACTGAATGAATGTATCTACACTATTTCGATCAATTTTGAACCATGTTACTCAAACTCTTCAGCTACTGATTACGGTAAACACGGTACGTTCAACCAAGAGATGTGCATCTGCTGGCATGACTCAATTCAATGAACAATGACTTTATGAACTTGTGTTACGTTTAGTTTTGACTAGCTTTAATTTTCAACCAAGCTTCTCCTACAGTAACGATCATAGCTCACTGAAGTATTCGGTGACTGATTATAAACATTAAATGTCTTGCCTCAGTTGATTATGATTCGCAGTTTTTTTAAACCGATTTTTTGTCTTTACGCAGTACTTTATGCATCCTCTCAGCATTGTGCATTCATTCATTCATTCATTCCAACATATATGAACAATTCTTCGAAGATATTCATGATCAAACTACTAACAACTTATGGACATTGTCTAATTTCAAAGGTCATGTAGAGTAGAGTGAATTACTACAATGGATACCCGTCTCTTGTATAATAGACTGGTATTTAACCTACCACATGTAAATTATCAAAATCCAAAGAAGCTTTCTGATTCCATGTTGAGATTTCTTTGATCACTATTCATCTCTTCCTCCCCCCCTCAGGAAAAATGAGACATTTAATGGAAGATCATAAAATTGATTCTATTCATTAAACTATTATATACAGTTCATAAGAGTTAAAATAGTACTAATCGTGACTACTTTTTTTCACAGGTTGAAATCATGAGTCAATTGAAGCTAGACCACCATGGAAAATCTGGAAGCACTGGACGACTGTTTCGCCCTAGTATGAGACTCATCAGCAGTGCGCATCCACGATCCCGCACCCCGCGGGATTCGAACCCAGGCCCTACTTGTTTCGCGCGAGAGCAATTAACCACTAGATTACTGAGCCGACATCCAGGGGTGTTACTGTCTAACTTCAACCAATCCACAAAGTTGCGCCACCGTGCTTTTTTTACAACTTTATACATTTAGAAAAACAATATGTTATTAAAGATTGATTTTGATTACTAAAATTCACATTGATTTCTTAATGAAGTTTATTATCTTAGCAACTACTCTTGACAAGTTATTGACAATTTAGTGATAATTTGAAATCTGATTATTAGAAATCACAGCAGTTTTTTTTCCGTCGTGGTAACAAGTTAATTAGAATATTGAAAATAGTTTAAAATGTAGTTTAATTAGTATATTAGTATGAATATTAAGTAAAATTGAACATTTGAAATGAATCGATCGAATTTTATCTGTTATATCCCGATGAGAATAATGAATGGTAGCTTTTGGAATCCATTTATGGACCAATACTATGCGTATATTTCTATCGTATAATTGATAAATAACTAAACTATTCATATTCGTGTTCCTCTTATCATAAACTTTATTTTGACCCATGAATTATTATTATACGATTTACCATTCTTGAGTTATGCCCTGTCTATCAATTACTATCTCCCTTATTCACAGCCACATTTGGCTAAATGGTGTTGTTTCTTATTTTATGGTACGACTTGGACTTTTTATTTTGTATAATAACCTAGTGTGTTTGAAATAAACGACTCATATCACAGAAGCTCAGACTGGTGTTCTGGACCTAGCAAATGGGGCTAGGCAGGGAAACAGGACTGGTAAAAACTCTAGACTGCTTGTACTGGTTTTATACGTCATTGGTCCGGTCGTTAAATACCTGTTCTCTAATTGTCGGTATCATTACGTTAAACATTAGTAGGACACAGGGCACAAGTTATAACATTATTGTTTATATTTTTGTCGTATAATTATTAAATACTTAAACTAGCATATTTTTGTTTTCTCCTACTTGTAGGATTTGTTTTGACATAGAAATCCTTGTTTTGTGTTTTACCCAAAGATATTGTTCATTTATTACTTACTTACGCCTGTTATCTCTCACGGAGGAGCATAGGCCGCTTACCAGCATTCTTCATCTAAATTTGTCCTGGACAATACTTTCCAGTTGTTTCCAGTTACTATTCATCCTTTTTATATCTGCTTCTGTTTCCCGACTTTATGTGTACTTTGGACTTCCTCTTTTCCGCTTTCCTTCACGATTCCGAGTTAGGGCTTGCCTCGTGATGTAGTTTGGTGATTTTGGTAATGTATGTCTTATCCATTTCCATTGTCTTTTCCTATTTTCCTCTTCAGCTGGAAACTGTTTGGTTTTCTCTCATAATAGGCCGTTGCTGACGGTATCCGGCCAACGGACATTGATTACGTTGCGTAGACAAGTGTTTATAAATGCATGTACTTTTCTGATGATGATTGTGTTAGGTTTTCAAGTTTCAGCTCCGTTCAGTAGAACTGAACCTATTACTCAGTCATCTTCCACTTATGACGTAGTTATATCCATTTTGTAGTTTCTTAATTCTGATATGTGGTCAAGATTTTACCTTTACTATTCCATGAGCGATTCATACATTTAAATTGTATAGTTAAAAATGAAGTTGGATGGCAGCTAGCAGTGGAATCCAGGATGCGCGTTTTATACTGTTTGGGACTCGTCAGATGGATTTACTTGCATCTTAGAGTTGATTTTCACTCTGAGACTCAAACCCAGTACCGTTCACTTCAAACACCATCTCTTCATCCACTAAGCTACTGAGTCCTGATAGCCACCTGTTTGTGCAATTAGGTGAAGTTGGTTATAGAACAATCCGCACAGGATACACATATGTCAACAAGAGGCTGATCAATTGCAGTCCTAAACATCCATTTGGAAGATTCAAGTAAACAATATCAAGTAAATTTAAACTTCGTCTCTTTGAACAAGCAAGTGGCTATCAAGACTCAGTAGCTAAGTGGATAATGCCATGGTGTTTAAAGCGAACGGTACTGTGTTCGAGTCATAGAGTGAACATCAACTTTGAGATATAAATGCATCCAGCTGACGAGTCCTAAGTGAGACAAGACGTGAGTTCTGAATTCCACTGCTAACCACTACCTATATTGGCTTATAATGCTTGTGGAATTAAGGCAATATGCACAGTATACACATATGTCAATAAGAGACTGTCCTAAACATCAATAGGAAGTAAACAACATCAAGTGTATTTAAACAGTACAAATTTTTAAAGGTATGATTGAGTTTATTAAATGAACAGAAATTGAAATTTGAATGAATGATACCTTTTTTTAAATTTAATATACTTACTTATCTAATGTTATAGTTATATTTCTGTCTTTAGTATATTTGATATGTGGTAAACAATACGACCCAATTCTCATGTTTTGTTCTATTTGGAACTTATTAGTTAGATGTATCTGTATCTGTTTTTGTTGATGTTAACCCTAAGAATCAAAATCAATAGCTTTCCATTTAAAAATTCAATGCGTTATTCCCTAACCTACTGATTAGATGTAATCACTCACTACCTTGTTCAACCAATTTGAATGAATGAATAAGGGTATGTAATTTACTGTTAATGACATTGATGTTTACTGAGTAGTGACCAGTGTCATGTTTCTTTAGTCTTTTAGTGTTGATTAAGTTATTATGTAGTCACTAATTTAAATGACTAAACACGACGTACATCATATTGAATGGCAAGTGGTCACAGAAAACACAAGAACTAGATTACTTTCACAGTGCTAACGTTTAGAAGTTTGAATCCTTCATAGAAAATCATCTTCTTTAAGGTGGTAAGTACATCTTACTGGCATGTACTGACTAGCCTGAGACCTATGTCAAAATGTTTCTTCCTTCTATTTCCAAATATCTAAGAGTTTTTAAAATCTTTGGTTCATCTTAATGATAAATACGAAGGAGTTAGAAGGCTAAATACATGACATCTTACTTAATATGATCACGTAATTTAAATGTGATCATATTATCATGTATAAGTCTTCATTTATTAGTTTCTTAGTAAGCAAATATTAACAACGTAAATAGATATAGTATTACAAAAAATCAATCAATTAATCAATGTTCAGATCAATACTTTAAAACATAAAAGATGAATCATAAGTCAATAGCCTATCCTTAACATTTGAATAATGATACATTTAAAATGTTTAACTAACCGCCATCTCAGGGATCGATTGATCATCCACATTTCAATGAACTTATTCATAAAATTATAGTATAGGGATAAGTAAATCAGGATTAAGAAATCAATGTGTGGATGTTTATCGTCTGTTACGTAATATGATCATTAGAATATAATTTTGTAATTTTAATGGTTAAGATCATGAGTCAATTGAAGCTAGACCACCATGAAAAACCTTGAAGCACTGGACGGCCGTCTCGTCCTACTGCGGGACTCCTCAGCAGTGCGCATCCATTACCTCGCCCCTTGCGAGATCCGAACCCAGGACCTACTGGTTTCGCATATGAGCACTTAACCACTAATTTACTGAGCTGGCATCGAACGGTGTTAATTTCTAACTTCAACTAGTTCATGAAATTGAGCGACACATCCACCATTGTCTTCAGTGAGTTACTATCTCACAACAGACCTGGTTGAACTCCACTGGTCACTATTTCTCACTAGAACTCCAGAATATACCTCTTGAAACCAGTCACTAGTGAGCCAGTGCTTACAGGTTTTCCATGGTGTTCTAGCTTCAACTGACTCATGATCTTAACCATTGAAATTACTATAATATCCACGTAACCCATCTGATATAATTTTGTATTAACGTTCAAAATCTATCAAATTATAATGAGAATGAATTTGTTTATCATTATGGACTAAAATTGAGATTATTAAATGTATCAATGATCAAGTAATATAAATCAAATCTAACCTTTAAACCATTAACCCTAAGTCGTTAAGTCTATACTTCTAATGCCTAAATGCTTAATCTCAACACTTAATCTTAGCTTAACTCTTTAAACTCCTAAATCTAAACAAGAATACTATAAAGGTTAATAGAAATCGTTTTGATATTAAAAGACAAATATTTGAACGAAGAATATTCTTTTCAATGAATTCTTTTCAGATTCTACAATTATATAATCTAAGGATAAAGTACACTGTTTAAAGTATGTTGAAATGATTCATATAGAATGTTAACTTGAATCTGTATAAATATGAAGTGAAATTTAAGATCGATGATCAGAATTAAATATGGATCAGATAGAGTGAGAGAAATAATAGTGCAATTACAATTCGATCAAATGTTTCATGAAAGACTATATTGTGTGAAAGATTAGTGAAAGAACAATGTATAGGGGACATTATTAATGATATTTAACCAATAGTAATAATAATAATATTCTGATAAACATTAGAGGTGACCGGTTTTATACATCTGTATGAGGTAACTTTTGTTGTTGTTGTTTTCTCCTTGATTTTTACAGAGAGACAGTAAAGCCTTTAGATAACTTCAAGAGATTCATCAATTATATAAATCCTTGATATATTTGTGTTGTTTTTCGATAAACTACTTATTTAAATTCATTGTTTCCTGGTTGGTTAACAACAGGCTTAAATTGATTGCAATTATTTTAAACTTGTCCTCATACTGTACTCTCAATGAATGATTTATGGTATACAGGAAGTATGCATCATTCTAGAAAAACTAAATCTCTTTCAGTTAGATGATTTGTTTGTGAAACTTTCACTATTTTTCTGGACAACATGATAAGCACATACTTGCAAAAAAACGATGAGTTATTAGGATTTATCCACAAATGACTAACAGATTGTTCTGTTTGCCTGGAATTTGGTTGTTTGTTGGCTGTAACCGTGTAGTTGTTGTTCATACATTCATTTTGCTTATTTTCTCTCTTAATCTGTTCTCTGATCTTTTTCTTACTGTTTGATAGGTGTTCTGGTTTTCCATATGCTTATTAATTGATACGTGATTGGAGTTATATGTTTAGCATCTGATCAACAACAAACCAAACTTTAGAACAAGAGAGCAACCCTTAATTTGCTTGTGTAGAAATTCCAAAACCTAATTAGTTTTGAGATATGTCGTGATAATGCTGTCCAATAAGACAATGAAGGCTCCATGATTAAACTATCCAGCTCAGAAAACACGACACACCCAAAATCCTCATTCCAAGCTGTAAACATTCTTCACTTTTTCAGGATTAATTATTCTTGGAATTAAGATTGATTTATTTAAGCTATCAGCATGATGTTTTCATTGACAGTAGTAAGCGTGAACAAGATAGTTTTCTAAATCTTTAGTTGATTGGTCATTCAATAATGATCAGTTCCTTCAGAGGCAGCTAGTCTCAGCAATTTATCCTTTAATCTTAATGTCATCATCTAACAAATAGAATATGTCATTTGCAAATTTTTCTGTTGAACATTTTTAAACTGTTTTGCTTAAGCTCAACATTAACATTTCACCGGTTGTCACTTCTCAATGTTTAAATGTAAAACCTAATAAGTTGTAATCGTCACACATTTATCTCAGTTAGAATACCATTGATAAAATGGGTAGTAATGAAGAACTATTTTATCCTAGAGTGAGAATATTTTGCACTGGACACCTAAGACCTCACTAAGATCTCGTTAAGAACGATTGATTGTAAGAAACAATGAGTCGGCATCTAATAGTATAGTTCAAATCTCAACCAATTTGCAATACAATGAGACTGTCACTCATTATCAAAAGTCATTAGTATTTCTTTTCGGACATTTTAAACTTCACTAATCACTTCTTATTAGAATTTCAGAAATATCCTGAAGTCATTATTGGGCTGACTATTATAATTTAGTTAATAGTTTTTCAGGACAAATTCAATCTATAGATTGTATCTGTCACAGATTTATGTTACTTGAAGTGTTGTCGAAAGTCAGGGAGGACCAGATAGTGGTTTTGTTCTAATACAGGGCTCTTCAAAAATGTGGACTTGCAACTTCATCAGGGGTCTGTGATGGACCATTGAGTTGAACTATTATGATAAATTCAAGCTGTAAAAAGAGATATATTCGAGGTTTTAGTGAATCAAGGATGCAGTTATCAAGTTGTTGAACAGTTGATGATATTGAAGAGAGTCCTTCTTGATCTAGGTTTGATGTTAGGTCTCAACAAAGCTTATCCTTAATATTAAAGGAATTGATGCTTTCCGTGCGATTTTGAAGTTACATTACACAGTGTTATGGATTTTTGTTACAACCTCAAACACAACTGAATGCATGCTATATTGAAACGGAACAAAGACTATTAATAATTGAGACATGAAGATAAGATTCCAAATGATGAATTCTATTTTGTTATAATGATAAATTTGCGATTGAATAACGTCTATATGAAAAATAATAATGAGTTAAAAATGATTAACTTATCTGGTCAATTATCAAACTTCAATGAATTCAGTAGGGCACGACATGACGTCAATAGCCTAATATATGTAAATAATTCAAAATAGCAGTCGATTCATTAATTTAACTAACAAATAGAACTGAATTAGTGAGTTATATATTTGCTGCTTCCTAACAGTGCCACAGTCAGGGACATTATTAATGACCTATTCTTGGAATAAATTAACATCCTATTGATCTGCGGATAATTACACTTATCAATCATTTCTCATTTGTCAGTATATTGTTTGTCCAATCCCCAGTGGTGATTTGATTCCAATGAGGTCATTAGTATAGATCACTCGATATCGTTTGAAATATATTTCTCTTTTACATATTCAAAGGCAATCCACAAGAATCCCTTGATTTGATTGCATGCAAAATGTCAAGTTATTTAGGGCAGTGGTCATACTGCGATTCGACCAATAGGATTCGATCAGCCCTAACGACTAGAGAAAAGGGAAACTGACTGTTATTTAATTTTTAGTTTGTGAGTGAACTTTTCATAACAGCATATATGAGCTTTACAACCAACTTTCTTCAGATACGTTTTTCTAAACAATCGAATTCAGACTGAAATAGCATAAAAAGTCATTCTAAATAAATACGTAAACAGATATTGTTAAATATCTCCGGAGAAATCTAGGTCGACGGAAGTGAAGCATAGATACTTGAGACGTAGATATAGCAAACTGATGTTTATTCATGGTGACTTCAAAATAAGAATGTTTTAAATATCTCAGTCATCATCGACGTCATAAACTTGGTGTTATAAAAAAGTAAACACCGTTTAAACTAAAAATAGTAAACCTTCAATTAGGACGGTTCCCATCAAGTAATTCACCGAACTCAAGTAACCCGTAAAAACCTGGAAGAATCCGGTTGCAGTTTGGTTCTAGCATGAGAGTTCTTAGTAGTACACATTTACAATCCGGCCAATGTGAACCCTGGGTCATCCTCGATCTCATGGTAACGTTTAATATTTAGACCACAAAGTCAGAACCAAATAGTTTATAAGATATAAGTCTCCAAAACGAAAAAACCAGAAATCGAATATGGTTCCAGATTCAGAATCAAAGTTAAATTCATAAATGGAACCTGCTATGCTTTCATACTTGTCTGACTGAGAGGTTGAAGTTAAATGAAATGAGAGCGTCAGCATCAGTACTTCCAAAAGCTTAATTCAATTTGCATCACTCTGCGCTTGTTGACTTTGTAAAATAGTTTTAAGGTCGTTCAAAGGTATACACATTTTCTTTTAGAACAATCAAAATGGAGAAAAATTTCCGCCGCCACTTCTGTTACGTTATTGATCTGTATACTCAATAATATACAGAAGACAAATTGTCTCGATATAGCTTAAGGCCTTGACACGATAGATTAGCTAGTTTAACCTTGAGACTAAAAATGCGTTAGTCCGAATTGAGACTAATGGCCTTGAATAGAAAGGCAAATGAATGTAATGTATGTGGTGAAAGGTAAATATCAAAAGTGGATACGTCATACTAACCACACACTGGAAATCGCTGGCACTTCACAGAAAACCGATGAACTGAGCTCAGTGTGTAGTTATATATATTATTTCTCATGTAAACTTATCAGTTAATTGTTAATACAGTTGCGATTTATCGTTATCAAAACACATTCAATAAAGAAAGCGCATGATATTTTCACCAAATGTTTCTGAATTACC
This sequence comes from Schistosoma haematobium, assembly GCF_000699445.3. Lineage (NCBI taxonomy): Eukaryota > Metazoa > Platyhelminthes > Trematoda > Strigeidida > Schistosomatidae > Schistosoma > Schistosoma haematobium. Next base: position 12,005,213 of record NC_067200.1, read on the forward strand.
TCATTAGATAATGAAAGTTAAGGGCACCGATTACTCCAACGACTGGTGACGGGTGCACCTGTTATGTGCTTACATAAAGTCAAATACGACACAGTTCCTAACTCCAGAAATCAGTAAACGATGGATTTGGTGTGATATTATTTTAAGCGACAGAACCATGATCAGCTCCAATAAAAAACATCCAGTAACTCTTAGATGTGACCCACAAACCGCTTTTATTACGTCGTATAATTCCTCCACGACCCAACACATGGACAAAGAACTCACATCCACAGCAAATATCTCACCCAAACTATTTGATAACGAGTATTTTAAAAGGTTTATTCACATGATGATAGTGTTGTTGGTCATTGTAGATACCTTTTCATTTTGCTTGAAGACTACTCATTTTATGATAATTATCATGAATAATGAAATTGTATCTTGGTAAATATACTTTCAGCCTCAATCTTAAATTAAGTTAAAAATTAGGTATGTTTCAAAAGTAATCGTGAATGAACTGTTACACTTCAGCTCCTAAATAATTACACAATATAAGTGGTTTATCGATGAAAACAAACGGATTTTCTTGTTTCGGTATTTGGAGCCTGTAAGATCGTACCGTAGGAAAGCAGAGCAGTTGTATTGACCTATTCCAAGTATTGATCAGCTCGCAAAGACTGTCTTTCTAATGTCAAAGACAAGAAAAAAATGTGAGATAACTTCCAAGAGTAATACTAAATGATTATGGATACAGGATACAGTTTCCCACGCTCGTCCACTCAATAGCCAGAAAACAGAACAACTGTTTATCCAAATCTTCCTATTGATGTTTAGGACTACAATTGATCAATCTCTTAGTGGCATATGTGCATCCTATGCGTATTGCTTCCATATTACATTAATTCACAAGTATTCTAAACAAAGATAGATAGTGGTAAGCAGTGGAATCTAGAATGCACATTTTGTCCTATTTATACTATTTGCAAATAAATGGAAGAAATCAAGAAAAACTGGGCATAAATTTAACTCATGAATATGAGAATAATCATGGGTAAAAATATTTAAAAAAAAAACAGAATTGAAAACAATATGAATATAAAATTTATTATTATTTATTGTTGTCATAGAGACTTTCTGCTGTCAATGAAACGGAGTTTTTTTCATGTGATTCCAATAAATTTGTTCATCTGACTAAAAAACTCTTCATGCATATTTTAAGAAAATATCAAATTGAATACGTACAGGAAAAAGGAAGCTTTTTCCTATGTTTTTACTACTTATTATCCGAATAAGGGTTTGGAAGATGTATTTGGACAGCATCATTAATGAACACGGTGGATCTGATGCAGATGTGAAGGCGCAGATCGGCAAGGAAAGAACAGCAAGGCTACAGCTGAAGAACATCTAGAACTCAAAACAAATGTCAACCAACACCAAGGTCAGGATTTTCGATGTAAATGTCAAGACAGTTCTATTGTATGGAGCGTAAACTTGGAGAACTGCGAAAGCCGTCATCCAGAAGATACAACTGTTTATTAACGGTTGTCTACACAAAATATTTCAGATCCGTTGGCCAGACACTATCACCAAACAACCAACTATGGGGGAGAACAAATCAGATCCCAACGGAGGAAGAAATCGGGAAGAGTGGCTGGAAGTGGGTAGGTCACACACTGACGAAAGCACCCGACTGCGTCACAAGGTAATCCCTCACATGAAATCCTCAAGGCAAAAGGAGGAGAGGAAGACTAAAGAACCCATTACAATGAGAAATGGAGACAGACATGCGAAGAATGAACAAACGTTGGACAGAAGTGGAAAGGAAGGTCCATGACAGATTGGGTTGGAGAATGGTGGTCGGCAGCTTATTCTCCATTGGGAGTAACAGGCGTAAGTAATTAAGTAAGTAAGTAAGCCCCTAACTTTCTTTCAACGACCCCCAACACCAGTTGGCATTACGCGTTAGGGTAATCGATGTTCAGGCATACGTAACACGTGGATCAACCATCTCAGCGGATGAATATTTACAACCTCATCAACTGATTTACCATCATTATGTTAATAATGCTCTGAACCAGGTATGGCCAACTAAAGGTAATAAGTATTCTTGTATTCAAATCAATTTGTAGATATTCTAATAACATATATGCAATTTCCATGGCTTCCATTAAATTCTTTTATAATTATCATAAAATATCAATAAGCATTTTAAAAGTACTAATAAAATGTAAATAAGTAAAATCATCACAAAATATTAGACATTCATTTCTGTTATGTATTGGATTATGATATATAGCTATGTACTTCTATTATTCATTGTTAAAACATTGACCGATTCATAGGTAACTTTGTATTGTGTGCTTAACATTTAGATACCTAATTTCCACGTGGTAGCTTTACTATTTTCTATCATTAAAATTTTATATCAGTCATCTATCTATAAGGTATATTAATGAAATGACTTTGAAAAGATTTAGATGCACTATTTAATAAGAAATAATCAGTAATATGATGAATTATTTTACAACAATAGATTTTCTATTATGAAATTATATCATCATCATCATCATCATCATCATCATCATCATCATCATCATCATCATCATCATCATCATCATCATCATCATCATCATCATCATCATCATCATCATCATCATCATCGTCGTCGTCGTCGTCATGATTTTTCTTGGCATTTCAATCATCGGGTAAATGCTCTTAGGTCTTGAAATTTAAAGAATGTATTGATTATTATAACAAGATCATCGTTCGTCGGACAAAGATATACCAGCTGAAACATTGATGAAGTACATAAACAATTTCTCCATAAATATATTTTGTTTGTAATCCCTTATCTATCCTTTTGACCTTGAGATAGTATATAGATACAGAGATATGTTATATCTAATCATGTTCAATTTACTAATTTGTGTATATATTCACATACAGACAAAAAATTGAAGTGAGAACATACATGAACATCGACTTCAAAGGTGACAGAGCCACATATATCTTAAAGAGGAGAATTTCTGATTCCTAAAAAAGAACATTCTTCGCAGCAACTTTGCCAATATTATTCTCCAGCCGATCAATGTTCACCAATAATCAGAAAGATAAATTATCGCATCTGATTAACTCAATGTGCAGTATATAGGTTGTTCGATGCGTACTTCATCCAAAAGAATTCAAGAAAATTATCCGGTGTGGCTTAAAAGAGGAGGCGACGGCTCAATAAGAAGTTCTATAATCGAACACCTTGTGAATAAAGGCCATTCAGTCAAGACAGACTCTGCGTTCAAAGTCACCTACAAGGTAGGTAGAAGTCTTCCTAAGACAATTAGACTGCATCTTCTCTGCATTGCCGAAGCAATAGCCATACATCTGGAAAAAAACAGAATTATGTGTGCAAAAGAGACTGTTACAACCTCTTCTTCTATCATGGTCTTAATGTATTAAAATTTTTCCTCTCTCTTTTTCATACTCTTGTTCCCTTACAGCCATCTGCTTCACATTCCATCTTCCCTTTAAATCCTCTACTCCCAAATGTTTTATTTCTGTTTCTACGATCATCCTGATTTTGAGGTGGTGAAGATTTGTAGCTCAGGTGGATGATTTTGGTGGAGTTTTGTTCTCTGAGCTGGATGGTTTGGTCGTGGAGCTTTCATCGTTCTTCTGAACGACATCATCAGTACAAACTTCAGATAGAAGTGAAGTGTTCGAATTTTTCCATATGTGTTTCACAGCTTGTTCTGTGCACCTCGATGTTGATTGGTTCTTGTTGACCTTAGATTTATCACTGTTTACTTCTTTGTTTTGGTTGTGTCTCCCATTAATTTGATTTTTGTCCCTATATTTGTGCATGATTTTCCTGATTGGTTGATAAATTGGATTGATTTCAATATGTTTGTTGACTGCTGATTGACCTGAGTTCCAGGCTTCTAAAAATTCTCTGATGTTTTTGGAGTTTCCTCTCTCTAAGATTTCTACATTTTTCCAATTGAATGAGTGTCCGCAGTTATCCACGTGTATTGATATAAGTGAAGAGATATCATGGCGTTTGACTGCTAATTGATGTTCATGTAGGCGAAGGTGAAGGGGGCGTCCACCAAAATCATCCTGATTACATTTCATCTCTGTTTCAACATTTTGTTTTATCATGCCGAGCTCTTCTTTGCTAATGATAATTCCCCTATCTATCTTTTGATGAATACTTAAGACAATAGCAATCAAACGATTATTAAACTTTCCTTGTTTTAAATTTTTTTATATTTTTTAGTACCTTTGTTTATTGAGCCTCACTGTCACCATGTATAACAGAAGTTTATAATCAGTATTATTATCACCCTGTAAAAATAAGTATATATATTTGCGATTGTACAGCTTTGAAAATGAATTCGCCGAAAAGAGAACTCTTCGCTGAACTAATCTTTCTTATTTAATGTCTTAATGGGTGTATTCGGTTTATTAGAACATACATTTAACAAAGAGCTTTTTTCCATGTCTATTAAAAGAAAAATATACATTCTGTTTTATAAAAATGTGTACAATTACTTATGAAATGCTACTTAAAGATAGAAAATAATGCAATAAATCAACAGCTAAATATATATATATATATATATATATATATATATTTAGATATTTCAGATTGTACAATCACGTTTACATAAATCAAAGAGCATTTTAATACGTAATCGGCAAGACTCTAATTTATGAACGAGCCAATCAGAAGCGTCTTAGAGATTTCAAAGTTACGGCTCCAACTTCAGTGCTTAATGCTAACGTACGATCGGTTCACAAGGAATTTTGTACAAAACGTGAGAAATGAGCGACTATAACAAATAAAGCGTCAAGACTATAATTTGTGGACGAATCATTCAGGTGTAAGATGATAGATCTCGGATTTTAACGCGAAAGCCTTTCATCCATTTGTCTAAATAAATTTCTGGCATTATAGCTGATGTCAGTTTGTGATGAAAACCCCATATATAGTTCCTAACTAAGGCGAATTATGACAATTATCGCGAATGGGATAATAAAAGCACCAAAAGCACTGGCTGCAGCCAGGTACTACAATATATACGGATGTTTGGAGAGCGTACAGACTCCTACATAGGCTTGGTTATGTTCATCGTGTCGATATCCACAAGTGGCATTTTGTGTACTCAACAACTGGAGTGCATATAAACAATATTGAAGCTATGCGGTCGAGACTGAAAGAGTTTTTGAGACTTTATCATGGCTCCAGAGGCCGACTGTTCTTTAGCCGTATGGATGATTTCCTCTACTGCATACATTACGATTTTAAAACCTGTGAACCTCTTTCTAGCCTTGACAAGTTTTTGAACCCCGTATTAGAAGTGTATCCACTTTATTTCCTTGGTTTTGTATAACATATTTTTACTCTATACTGACTGTTTGTTGATTGGCTAATCTTTCTCAAGGTTACTTAAGATTCGTTCAAAGGTTGTCCATAACTTAGAGTCTCGCCATTTCTGAACCCAAAATTAAATCATGTAGTGAAAGAATGAACTTTAATATAAGAAGAAAAAAAACTTTTCAAAAATAACTGAATTCTGGATCATATATGGTCAATAATGAAAATTACAAAAATGCTTAATCAAAAAAAGGGTATAACATAATGATCTTTTTTCATAAGACATCGATAAAATACTGAATAATAAATAATAGATTTTAGTGTAAAATAAAAATATTAAACTCTCTCTGCTTAAACGCATCAAAGTGATATTAAACAATGAAAATAACTTAAAAAGGAAGAATGTATTTGTAAAATCTCAGCAAAGAATTTGAAGTAAATCCAACATTTCACCTGACAATCTGGTCCAAGTTTTCTCAAGAAAATATATTATTCCTCTTTAACGTTTCACATGAACTCGTCGCCTAAATATTGTGAAACTATTCGTTCGAATTTAGAGGAAAGTTCTTAATGAAAGTAAATGTTAAAATTATATGAAATTGAGTAGTTTAAACAAATTTCTATTTTACCGAATTGAAAGTTAAAGTAATACATGTTGACTATCAATCGTTTTGCAATGTTTGTTATATTTGTTTATTTGTTTTTTCTATAAATAGTTGAAACCTATTTTTAAATTATATTTGCGACAACAACAACTCAAAAATATCTGTTAAATATTTCCGCCTACTTAAATTATTTAAGTAGTACGTGACTTATATAAAATTTATCAAACATCTGTTACATTGTGTGAGAAATTAAAATGATAATAATAATTTTTTTCGAAAAAAATTGAATTTTGACTGATCCATTCCATAAATATTTCTGTATCATCTTCTTCTAGGTGTTTATTACCTATCAAATTAAAAAAGTTATTGAACAAAGAATGTTTATTTTCTTTTAGAGAAACAGATGTAATTCATAAGCAAAGATGGATATTGGCTAGCAGTAGGATCCAGGATGCGCGTTTCGTCTTATTTGGAACTCGTCAGCTGGATGTACCTGCATCTTAGTCCCAAATAGAATAAAACGCGCATTAAACTGGATCCCCTTGCTAGCCACTATCCATCTATGCTTATAAAGCTTGAAACTCCAGGTAATATCGAGGCAGTCCACACAGGATGCACACATGCCAACAAGAGACTAATCAGTTGTGATCCTAAATACTAATCGAAAGATACAAGTAAACAACATCAACTGAAATGTAATTCATGTTTGAGTTTGTATTAAATCATTTCGCTAAATTAAGAATGAAAATTTACAAAAATGTTACACGTGTCTTTCAGCAAAATAAAAAATAAATTCGATATCTTTCGTATACAGCTGATCAGAAAAATTCTATGAAATGCTTACTAGAACTTTACCCGTTTGATTTCAAATGGTGAAATTAACATATATATATATATATTCAGACAAAGCTTCCAATAGAGTGTTGCTGAGCCGAATAAGGGATAATGTAAACGCCAAACTTCAAAGTTAACAAGCTTTGTTTCTTGATAACTGACCAGGCAGTGATCAAATTATGACACCACAGATCATTGTTGAGTCGTCATTTGAATAGAACCCATCACTATAAGTCCTTGTTTATAAGAGACAATTCAACAGTGTGGGTAGGAGGACGTTCTTGTATCTTCTGCATTACTACAGAGTAACTGAGATTATTAGCATCATACGGAACTCTTATAAGGGACTAAATCATAAATAGTGGTCAACTAGCAAAAGCTTTTCAAGTGAGGACCAGTGTTAGTGATTAAACTGCTTTCTACCTCTCTTCATCTTCTATCTAGTGGTTAATTGTATTCTGAAAGCCTCCACAGCTTAGAAGGAAGCACGGAATACTGTGAGCATCTTGGATCCAACTAGACTATTCTGACTTCGCAAATGACCTAGGCTTTCTATCCCATAAATAGCAGCCAGTGGATGAACAATATTTAAAAACAACCGAAAAGAATAGTCCAGGAGAGAATTCGTTCAAAAATTATTGTTGACAGCCTATGCAACATGAGTGATAACAGGAATAAGTAAAAGTAAGTAAAAATTAGTAGTAGTAGTAGTAGTAGTAGTAGAAGAAGAAGAAGAAGAAGAAGAAGAATAGAGAGGACTGTCAATAAGAAAATTATAAAATATTATCGATACAGTCATTTTAATTTACATGAATTGTAAAGATTCAGTTGAAGATCCACTTTATTTTAGTCGGTTGACTTTTTGCAAAATTCAAAACCAGGTTAAAACCTCAAAACAATTTCTTATTATTTCCGATAATCTCTAACTATTATTAATAAATCTTAGACCAAAACCTTTTTGAAATTAATCAAATTTTCATACAACATTAGAATGAAACTTTTTCCAACAAATTATCTTTTTTTTAATAACTTCCTTTGGAATCAGTTTCCCCGAGATCCAGTGTAATGCCTTAATCTATAAATTGAAGGAATTCGAAGATGAGAACATCTTATACATCTATGGAGTATGACGTTTTCCACATTCTATGATGAAATGGTAGAAAGTAAGAGCGTGAATCACTGAAATGAAAAATCGTTTCATGGAGAAGTGTATATAACTTACTTGAATACACTTCAATATAATTAAGGCGTATCATTACTAATTAAGTAATATATATTTTTACTAGTAATATTTCTAGTAGTTTTAATAATACGATTAACACCAGATAGTAGAATATAAATTTAATCATGTTTGTTGTCAATAATCAGAATATGGACTTATATGACCTTGTTCCTGTGCTAAACTAATGAAACATCAAAAAGCATTAGCAGCCCTACATCAACTCTGGATCCTTATCCATCCTCAAAATAGTAATTTCTCGCCTAACCCTACCTGTTGAGTCTAGAGCACAATCTCAGCTTCCACTGCATGAATCACATATTTCAGATATATTTGATTTATATATAAGTAAACCAGACTACATTATATCATAAAATAGAAAAATAGCAATTATACAAGATTAGGTCAAAAGTATCTGTGAGTGTGAGAAACTGTAACTAATAAACTGGGAATAACTTAAGAATAGTAAATTGCAGGTCGATTGAAGGCTTATGATAAAAGGAATATATATTTATATATAACCTAGTTGCTTAACGGTTATACAATAAGATTATATGTATAATAACAGTCCGTATTATATAGTTCTCGGAAGTTACCCATAATTTAATCTTCTCCGCACGCAACAATATGCTTTCTAAATGTAAATAAATCTGATTAAACAATGAATAACATATTACTAAATTAACAATTATCAGTAATATATATATTCCTATCTTTCTGTTATATCCCGATAAGCAGAATGAATGGTAACTTTTGGGATCCATTTATGGACCAGTGCTATGAGTATATTTTTATCGTATAATTGTTATGTAACTAAACTGTTCATATTTATGTCGCTCTTATTATAAGCTTTAATTTGACCCATAGACTATTACTATACGATTTACCATTCTTGAGTTATGGCCTGTCTATTAATTACTATCTCCCTCATTCACAGCCACATCTGGCTAATTCTTGTACAAATGTTGTTTCCTATTTTATGGTACGATGTGGCCTGTTTGATTGGTATATCAACCCCGTATGTTTGAGATAAATGATTCATATTGCAGAGGCTGACATCGATGTTCGGGACTTAACTGGCTGGGCTAGACAGGAAGCGAGACCAATCAGGACTCTAGGCTGTTCGCACCTGTTTTATGCGTCACTGGTTCGATCGATAATTCGCTGCTCTCTGATTGGCGGTATCGTTGCGTTATCCAATATACAGGACACACAGGTTCACAACCTATAACACTTTCATATTGTTAATCTTTATTATTATCATTCTATACTAACTAGCGATCAGTTTGGTGAGAGCTTTTGTTATAACCGAGTAAACATTGATTTGAATATTTTAAAAATGTTGTGTAACACCACGAATTAGGCAATTTCTTCGAATATGACAATGGTATAGTAAGCATTCTTTGTTTTTTACCCATCTATCTCTCTCCTTCTTTTATTTTCAATTACAACTTAGTACTGTTAATTAGTAGTAATTGTAATTTAATCACTTTGGATTCACTTCCAAACGTTGATTTGTCTGCTTAAGGACTTTTTATAATAGTCAGGGAGTATTACTAGCGCTAATATGAAAATTATGGATTGGAGATGTATACACAAACATATACTTGAATACTATGTTACATTTAATGAACATGGAAATTAAATCACCATATTATTAAATTAATCACAACTGATGAATTCAGTTATCTATGATCATTATGAAGGCTATTGACGATAAATAATAAATTTCATTGAAATCATGAACTGGTCCAATTTAGATCACCATTGAAAACCTGGGAGCACTCTACGGCCGTTTCGTCCTATTATGGGGCTCTTCAGCAGTGTGCATCCAAAACCCCGCACGTAAGAATCAAACCCAATTACCGTATATTCACTAATGATCAGCTTCTAGAGAAACTGTCTAAATCTGTAGTGAGAAGTCGTGATTTATGGAGTTAATCCGTGTCGGACGTGATGTGGTTACTCACCGAAAACATTTGAAGATAGCTATCAAATTTCGTGGTTTAATTGGAGTCAAAAATTAACGCCGCCAAATCCTGACCTAGTGGTTTAAACGTTACGTGTTCTCACGAGAGACCGTATGTCTTGAGTTTAATTTCTATATGCGGGGTTGCGGATACACACTGCTGAGCGGCCCCATACTAGAAAGAAATGCCCTTCAGGTGCTTTCAGGCTTTCAACGGTTGTCTAACTCGGATAGATCCATGATTTCAATGAAATCCAACGAACTCCGCAACCCCTTACTGTCAATAAATAAAGTTTATCTAAGTGTTAGCTTCAAGTTGAAATATCACCATGACAAGTGTAGTTCAATGTACCATAACATTATTAATGGAATCCAGACTTATATTCTATTGGTAAATATGCATGTCACTGGTTGAAATTATGAGTCGATTGAAGCTAGACCACCATGGGAGACCTGGAAGCACTGGACCGCCATTTACGTCCTAGTATGGGACTCCTCAGCAGTGCGCATCCATGATTTCGCACCCCGGGAGACTTGAACCCAGGACCCACCAGCCTCGCGCCAGGCGCCTAACCAACTAGACCACTGAGCCGGCATCCAACTGTGTTAATGTCTAACTTCAACCAATCCACGAAGTTGCGCCACAGTACACCATTGTCTTCAATGAGCTGATATCTCACAACAGACCTGGTTGGTTGAAGTTAGACACTAACACCATTGGATGCCGGCTCAGTGGTCTAGTTGGTAAAGCGCTTGGCGCGAGACTGACAGGTCCTGGGCTCGAATCTCGCGGGGTGCGAGATCGTGGATGCGTGCTGCTGAGAAGTCCCATACTAGGACGAGGCGGCCGTCCAGTGCTTCCAGGTTTTCCATGATGGTCTAGCTTCAGTTGACTCATGATTTCAACCAGTGAAATTTCTAAAAATCTCCACAAAACCTCTTCTGATAAATATGAATGTGTTTTCAAAAATGGTTTACAACACAAACAATGACTAACTAAATAACCATCGAATAGATATTTCTCCCCAACATGGAACTCTATCACCATGCATTCGTGCCATATATGAAGTATTAGGGTACTGATGTTATCAATCAGAATTGAACCCGATTCATACAGCCTCATAGTCTGAGACGTTACCATTGACCTATTTGGGTCGTGACTGAGTTTAAGATATTTACAATCCATTGACCGTCATATTTCATGACTCTATCATAGTATACATTAATGGGTTGTGTTTTTTCAAAAACTCTTTCACCCTAGTTTGGAAATCACCAACTGTACACATCCAAAACTCAACACAGGAGCCCAGGCAGTTATCACTGATGACATTTAGTAGTGGTTATATTTTACTCCATATTATTTGAAAATGTTAATGTTGATCATTTGATTCCGCTTCAGTAGTCTAAATATCATGTACCCACCATGAGATTTGTAAATTCTCGGTTTAGCCCCTTAAGACATAGGATTTGACTCGATTGTGTCATGCCTTACATCAGCACGGCAAGAAAAGATTGGAAGACAGGGTATTAAATTAATTTTAACAGCAGTGAGACAGTTCAAAAGAAATAAATTAAAGTGAAGAATGGAAATTTGATAATGCCATAAAAACTAATCATCAAAAGGAATAATGAGAGCGAATGCAGCTGCTTTACTATGACCAATTTTAAGTCTCCAACTATGGATTACGACTATTGAACATATTCTTAACAAGATTCCTGTCTCTAACGAGATCCATCAGATTAGTGATTGTTAACTTCGTAGATTCATTCTATATATTAATTTCTTGGCTTCTAGCTTTTTTAAAACCCAATTGTACACCGGGCTGTGCAACAAATCTAGGTAGACGGTGGTTACATATACATAATACAAGTACTCACCACCTCATCTGACGAGTTTTTATAGATTTGTGTACACTCATATATTGAAAGAAATGACTTTATGAATCGTAACAGCTTATCGATGCCTTTGACATTCGGTCACTGGAAAACAGTCTACTAAATGATATATATTGATGACATATCTACTGGTTAAACTACGAGTTGGCATATTTAATGGTTTGGTATATACTGAATGGTCGTCATAGAACTCTTTCAACTCTCCTGAGATATGTATTGCGACAATTATTAGAAGACATGTCAATACAATATATATATATATATATATATATATATATATATATATATATATATATATGGTTCTATTTACGGCTTGAATATGTTCTCTGTCATATATTGGTCATTCTTATGACAGGAAGAGTCAGTGTAGACGATGATGTAACTTCCACGTAAGATCTTATAGATTAGGTAGTCACATCACGTCAATTCAATTTCAGGATTAGATCAATTATTAGAACAGTACTAATAACGACGTAGACCTCAGTGATACAAATTCATTTCATTTTGAAAACATTTACCTTTTCTACTTTACATAAGTTGATGATATCTATATGACTCATTCTAGATGAATATTACAGACGAAATATGGTCAGTGCAATAATTCAGTATCAAATAAGTTATTTTAATATAATAATTACAGATCCACATTTTAATATAATTGAGATAGATTGATTATTAGATAGTTTAATTGTAGAATTTTGATTGCCTCCAAATGCCCTGATACGGCCGACAGTGCGGAGAGTCCGCTCGCTCTCTCGAGATGCTCCAACACGGCCACGCGTATATAGCCTCTGCCAGGGGAATCCTACTCACTTCCTTATCGTGGCTCATGTGTTGTTTACGAAATTGAGAAAATGAAAAGCGAATGTCTGATGCTATAACCGGGTTGGTGGACATCGAGAGTCCACCTAGGGGAGTTGAAAAACCCTTATTCCAAACCAATGGTGCACACTGGGCTCCAGTACCCTGAAGGAACGAATGGCGTATGAACCAATCGTTAGTCACCGGCTACCATGAGACTGTAACTCCTTACGTTGCTCCATTGCCTTGTGGGTCAGACTTTTAGATCGAATGCTCTGTGTGTGGCCCATAAGTAAACCACCTGGTTCGGTTTGGGCACCCGGGCAGTATCACAGCCCTCACACAAATCCAATGCGATTTGTGTGGCGCATATGTAACTGGTGTTCTCTTGTGCCAGTATTTATGTGTTCAAAAAAAAAGAATTTTGATTGTCATTCTAGATAACATGATCAATGCTTAACTTATGTGAATAGTCTATAAAGTAAGTACTAATTCATATTATCCTAAATGACAATGAATTCCTTACATTCACGTCATCGAACTCAACAACATTTAAACTATCCAACTGAGCTACAAATTTTCTATATGATTTCACTGATCAATATATCGACTAGTTGTTATTTTTCTGTGCAGTTTTTATTTGTTTAAACTGAACAGTTTGATCAATAAATATAGTGATTGCCATTTTGAACAACATCACATGTACCGCAAATTTCAAATAGAAATAAACATCATTGGAATTTCTTTACATGTGATAAAACAAATTGTTTTGTGAATCATGAAAAATTTCATCAGGTGTTAGTAACAATTATTTTTTTTTCATTATATGAATATTGATTTTAGTGGAGTTTTGTTCTCTCAGCTGGATGGTTTGGTCGTGGAGCTTTCATCGTTCTTCTGAACGACATCATCAGCACAAAATTCAGATAGAAGTAAAGTGTTCGAATTTGATTTTTGTTCCTACATTTATGCATGTGCATGCACAAACCAATGGGAGACAACCAAAGCAAAGAAGTAAACAATGATAAATTTAAGGTCAATAAGAACCAATCACCATTGAGGTGCACAGAACAAGCTGTGAAATACATATGGAAAAATTCGAACACTTCACTTCTATTTGAAGTTTGTGCTGATGATGTCGTTCAGAAGAACGATGAAAGCTCCACGACCAAACCATCCAGCTCAGAGAACAAAACTCCACCAAAATCATCCACCTGAGCTACAAATCTTCTCCACCATCTCATATTGATTTTAATTGTATTCATCCCATGACTTAATATTTAGTTATGATTTTGTAATTGATTATGATTTCTTCTAGTTGGTTGGTCAATATTAGTGCGTATTATTAATTACTTACGGGGGTTTTGTGGGGAGGGAGGGTGGTAAGTTTTTTTTTTAAAATATTTGCTGGTATTTTCTAATATTGTCTCTGTTTATGATTTGTGAACATTTCATTTAGGATAATATGAATTAGTACTTACTTTATAGACTATTCACATAAGTTAAGCATTGATCATGTTATCTAGAATGACAATCAAAATTCTTTTTTTTTGAACACATAAATACTGGCACAAGAGAACACCAGTTACATATGCGCCACACAAATCGCATTGGATTTGTGTGAGGGCTGTGATACTGCCCGGGTGCCCAAACCGAACCAGGTGGTTTACTTAGGGGCCACACACAGAGCATTCGATCTAAAGGTCTGACCCACAAAGCAATGGAGCAACGTAAGGAGTTACAGTCTCATGGTAGCCGGTGACTAACGATTGGTTCATACGCTATTTGTTCCTTTAGGATACTGGAGCCTGTGTACACCATTGGTTTGGAATCCGGTTAAAGCGCCGGACATTCGCTTTCCGTCCTCTCATTTTCTTAAACAACATCCACGCCACGAGAAGGCAGTGAGTAGAAATCCCATGGCAGAGGTTATATACGCGTGACCATGTGAGAGCATTTCGAGAGGGTGAGCGGACTCTCCGCACTGTCGGCCGTACCAGGGCATTTGGGGGCCATTTACATAGACAAAGGTGAATAATATAACCATTTTGTACTGTATTATGTTTTTCGTGGTTAAATCGGATCATTTTATAGAATATATTTGATTTATTTTGTTGTTTCATCTTTCAGTTTGAATAAAATCGATTAGAGTGCTTTTGTTGGAAAGTATACTACAGTATGTACTCATTTGTTTCTGTCAGATTTGCAACCAAATGATCTTACAATTCATAGAATTATTTCTGTTATAGCTAGGAATTTGATCTACACCTTATTGTGTTTTGATATATCTGAGTCTCTATTTTCTCTAAGTTTATTTTAGGGATCAACTCATTTAAAAAATTGGTAGTTTGTTGTATGGATTCATAATTTACTTAACAAATATTTATACATATAGAATGGTGTCTTAGTAACTTAGTGATTTAGTTCTCTCCAAGAGATCAAAGGTTATCAGAATACACTTCTCAGAAGTGCTCATACTAGGACCAAACAACTGTCCAATGTATTCATAGGGTCTCAATAGCTATTTGACCAAAATTAGTAATGTAAACTGTGAATATCATTCACTTGGTGTTGTTTTATTTGTATCATCTCGTTAATGTTTAGAATTGTAATTGATCAATCTCTTGTTGACATGAGCATCCTGTGTAAATAACCTCGATATAGTCTTAAGTCACAAGCGTTTTAAGCAAAGATGGATAGTAGCTAGCAGTGGAATCCAGTTTGACGCGCGTTTCGTCCTAGTTGGAACTCGTCAGCTGGATATACCTGCAACTCGTCGTTAGATTACTGTCTAGGGACTGATAACACATGAATATGATAGAGACACTTCTTTTTATGATAAGTAAAAGATTGACAGTTTTAACGTCAAAACATTATGCTACAAAGATATCTAAATACTAATCCATGTTATACTAATGTAATTCTTCTTTATTTCTATATATATAAGAAATATTAAGTTACTATTATGTATATACATGTTGTATGCGTCACGTTTACTCTGATATTAATACAAATATTTTAATATTATAGAATCATATGATGATAAACAATAAACGTTGTATATTGAATGCCAAATTATTTATCAATATGAATCTAAACTAATCTATTTATCAGTAGATAATAATCAACATTTTTTGATAAGTAAAATGTCATATATATTGCTTGTTTATTTGTTTCTAAGAAAATAATAATAATTAGTATGCAGTATATAATGCTGTTCAACTTCACTCATAAATACCCTAGTACGACCGAGGATGGGGATAGTCATCTGTCCCACTCAAAATGCTCTCACATCCCCACACATATAAACCACTGCCACGGAACTCCTACTCATTTCCTTCTCGTGGCGAGAGTGTTATCACGAAATTGAGAGGACGAAAAGCGAATTTCTGGCGCTTTAACCGGATTGGTGGATATGCAGGATCCATTTAGGGGAGTTGGTAAACCCTGATTCCAAATCAATGGTGCATATGAGCTCCAGGATCCTGAAGAAGCAAAGGGTGTATGAATCAATTATTAGTTACCGGCTATCAAGGGACTGGATTTCCTAAAGTTGCTTCATTGCCTTGGAGATTAGACCTCTGAATTAAATACTTGAGGAGTCGCCGCCTAAGAGAACCCAGCTGTTTCGGTTTGGGCACCCAGGCAGTATCATGCACAAATTGAGTGACTTGTATGGCGCGTGTGTATTCAGCATCCATTTGTACTAATATTTATGTGTTCAAATAAATGAATTATAAATTCTTTTATATCTATCGATTAAAACACTTTAAAACATTTTCAAATTTCATAATAAATATATTTTTTGTTGTATTCTAATAAGTAGAAAAGTTGTATTTCTGATGTTTCGTGACTTAATGTGAACTACTTCTTCAGAATAAATTTGGCTAGATATTTACATCAGAAATATACTTGTGATTAACTTACTATCCAATGCTCAATTGATTTGAAAATCTATCAAATTCAATCATGGCAATGATACCAATTTTCAAATATGGTTAAATTAATTTATGCCATGAATCAATATTATTTGAGAAAGTTAGTCTCTACCTCCCTCATTCACAGCCACATCTGACTAATTCTTGTACAAACGTTTTTCCATATTTTATTGGTACGTTGTGGTCTGTTTGATTGGTATATAAACTCAGAATCTTTGTAATATAACGATGCATATCTCAGAGGCTGAGACTTGCGTTCTGGACTAAACTAGCTGGGCTGAACAGGGAAGCGGGACCAATCACGACTCTAGGGCTGCTCAAACGTATTTTACCCGTCCTTGATCCGATCGATAAGTCACTGTCCTCTAATCTGCAGTCACACTTATAACATAAACTTTCATAATTACTAGATGATGTCTTACATGTCAGATATTGAGATCTTTGAAGTGAATACATTTTATGTAAACTTTAATATCAGAATATTTAAAAAGAAAAATGTATTCAATTTCAAAGAAAGTTTTATGAATGTACATTTTGAATGAAAAAGACTATTCTCACTTACTGTTAAGATTTTCTGTTAATCCAACATTTAATATGATTGATTGAGATGACCTGTTCTTACTTAAACTGTTTTGAGTCTATTTTAGAAAAAACAAAACAATATGAAACAATTAAAATGACGAAATCATATTTCAATTTTTGGGATCATGAGTCAAGTGAAGCAGTTGTTTTGTCCACCTACAAAGTTAAATGATGTGTTGATTGTTTGATAATAAAGCCATCTTTACAATTCTGTTTTGCCCGTTTAGACTTTAGCTCGTCATGCATTGTGAGTTAACATATTAACTTGACTGAATAGGAAGCTTCGGAAAACAAAATTTATAAACCTTATTAGGTTCAATATTTGATCCAACAGTTTTAAATAAGACAGAACAACGAAAGTTTAATTATTTATGATAGAATGAAACTAGATATATCTGGCTCATTCATGATCGTCTGAAGAGTAAATTGAATTTTCATGGCTTTCCCTGAAAAGTTTGATTATCATATATATATATACTCCTAGGGGAGTCAGAAAACCCTGATTTCAAATCAATGGTGCCCATCGGCTCCAAATGGCATATGAATCAATCTTTGGTCACCGGCTACCATAGGACTGCATCTCCTGACGTTACTCTACTGCCTTGTAGATCAAACCTTTAGGTCGAAGGTTGTGAGTGTGCGCTCCTAAGAAAACCACCTGCTTCGGTCTGGGCACCTGGGCAGTATCACAGCCCACATACACAAATCAAGTGACTTGTGTGGCGCATATGTATTCGATGCCCCTTTGTACCAATATTTATTTATTCAAATAAATAAATAAAGAGGTCACAAAAAGTATTGGAAATTCATGCATGATTCGTGTATAATGTTTATATTCAAATTATATACAAATCATTTGATTACAAAACATTCACATCAGGTAATTAATGAAATTATTCAATATGTTCAATAGATACTAACAAAGATGATCTATTTCAATAAATAATATAATCAAACAAAATATAATTATAATAGTTGAGATTATAAATCAATTGAAGCTAGATCACCATGGAAAATCTGAAAGCATTGAATGATCAATTCGTCCTATATTCTGAGACTCTTCAGCAGTGCTCATCCACAATCTTATTTCATGAGATTAGAACCCAGAATCTATCAGTCTCACGCGTGAACTTTTAATCTCTAAAACATTTAGTCTATCAGCATTCAACAGTACTAATCTATATTAATCAAAATTCATGAAATACTTACAATTTTTCAAGTTCTTTATTTAATTCTTCTACTGTATAATTTGGATTAATGATTATTGGATTTGATAAGATAGAATTAATTTGTTGTATAGTTTGTTTATATTCTTGATAATCATTCATATTATCATTATTATGATCATGATATAAATCTCTTTAAAACAAAATGATTATTTTTTATTGATCATATTAACTTACTCATAATTAGGGAGACTTTTAATTAATTTTAATGATGTCATAAGTTGATCATTAATTTGTTGATGATTATCTAATACATCTAAATGATCATCTTTATCATTAGATAATTGATTATCATTATATTGATTTATAGGTTTTTCATTTGATGATTGCCTATTATGTAATCTATTGATTAATGCTATAATATAATAAAATAATAATAATAATAATCATTCATTGTTACTATGCTATAAATGAACTTACATTTTCGTGTTGTTTTTATTTTATTTTTTTTATTTTTTTGTAATTCATTATTATTTATTGAATAATTAAATTGATGTTTTGAATGAATGATTTGTTCATTGGGTTCCTTTTTTGATTGATTGAGTTTACTTTTAAATTTGATAATTGATTTAATTATAGAATGCATATGAAAATATTTTAAACAATGAAAAAAATAAATAAATGAATAAACAATATGAAAATTTGCTTAGTTACTAATACGTTTATATCACTAACAACAACAAGAATAAAAAATTTCATTTCAATTGTTAAATGTTATAACATAAAGCCTGGTTAGTGATCATGTGATTTATTTACCAATCAAAATACGACTTATTCAATTTGAATACTGTGTTAAACCAATGATGTTCGATGTGTATGAGTAGTAGATGAGTAATAGATGTGTACTACAATCAATCATCTGTTTGCTTAGTTATGAATGAACAAGATGTAAGATGGTTGAATGAAATGAGCAAGTAGCTTGGAACACAAATTTCGCTCTACCTCAAACTCGCCAATCGGAATGATATGCAGTATAGAAAGTGCAGATAATTCATATATCACTGGAACAATTGTCCCCTAGTGTCATGGTCGAAAAACGTTGTAATTCAGCCATAAATTCCACAACTAACATCTTTTAAGACTGCAACCTATAAGTCGCTAAATAATTCATGTTGATTGACTTGTATTCTCCGTAACAATAGTTACCTAAGTAAGTATAAATATGTCTGTTGATATAATCTTAACTTTTTAATTTATTGTTATGGCTTAAATTGACGTTGTTCTTGTCATTACTGATTGGTTTCTTTACTACATATACAAATATCAGCAGCTTCAAACAGTGTATCAAAACACCATAGTTCAATACATGATGTAATACATACGAATGTTCAGAAGTATACTGTGCATTATCCAGTGAATAATGCGTCGAGGTTTGAAATGATCGATATTCGATTTCAATCTCAATGTGAACAATAACACTGAAATACAGAACAACTGACTTATCGAGTCTCAAATCTGACGGAGCAGGCATCCTGGATACTATTATTAGCCATTATCCATCTTTAGTAGAACCTTTTGACGAGAAAATGGTGGGAAGAGGCAAGAAAAACAATTATTGATATGTATGATGTGTTTTCTCGTTCACAAATAATAAGGTAAAAGTTTGTGATGAATGTCTTTAGCACTATGATATTGATGATGGAAATAATGAAGGGAACGGTCAAGTGGATGAAAGTTTTTTAAGGACAGCGTCTAATGTGCTCTTATTAACTACGAGGTAGTGAATGAACTTGATGAAGATTTCTAATACTTTGCTTAGTGGTCATAATGAAATACAATCTCAGGGTCAATCAAACGCCTTGCTTTAACAGTGATCTTTATTCTCATGTTAACATTAAAGCTGTTTAAACAAGAAATTACACAGCAAATCATAAAGATGAGATCAAGTTTGTTAAAACTTTATCACGTGGAAAATTTCATTCTCGTAGTTCATGTGCATTTCGTAATGCCAAATGTCTTAAATGTGGTAAGATAGAACACATGCAGTCAGTATGCAAAGGTACTGTTCATTTTGCTTCAAGTAGTTATAGATCTTGTTATTTAGATCCCAATAATTCGGCTGTTCCTAATGACCATTTATCTTTGTCAACCATTTCGAAAGGCAATGCTCATATTCAAAAGCGATTATATGCATCGCTTGGTTCATGTGATAACTTTATTGTGGACACAATCAGTATAGAGTCTATTATTCAGTCAAGAACTTGAAATCTTTAGATCCTAATGTTGTGTAACGACCCACTGAAGTTTCAATATTGGGGATTACTGGACACAGACTGCCCATACGAGGATGTTGTGAATTGCTAATAAGAGATAAACTGCACCCAAAAATTTTGAGACATATTGCACAACATATCGCGGCTCCACTGACTGTGATATTCAATATGTCACTTGACCAAGGTGTGTTATCTATGGACTGGAAGGACGCAATCGTCACTCCCATACATAAGACAGGACCAAGACAACTTCCATCGAACTACAGACCTGTAAGCCTTATCAGTGTTGTAGTTAAAATATTGGAAAGAATAGTCAAACGGACCATAATGGCATTTATGGAAAACCAATAACTTGCTAAACATAGAAAAACATGGTTTTAGAAAGGGTCTGTCTTGTACAACGAGCCTCCTTATAGCAAGGGAATTTTGGATAAAGGTGCTAGACAACGGAAACTCAGTGGATGATATCTACATAAACTTCAGTAAAGCTTTCGACAAGGTGCTAACTAATAGACTGTTATTGAAGTTGGAAAACCTTGGTATTGCTGAACCTATTTTAAAATGGCTTAAGGATTTACTAGTGGGTCGTAGACAGAAAGTAATCATAAACTAGAAGTGCTCCATCTAGAGACAAGTACTTAGTGGAGTACCTCAAAGTTCCATCCTAAGCCCTTTACTTTTTATACTGTGCAAATGAACTCCCAAGTACGGTACAGTCCCCAATGTTATTATACTCTGACGATGTAAAAATCGGGCGAGTAATAACTGGAGACAAAGATGCATGTGCTCTTCAGGCAGAATTAAATGATATGAATAGCAAGTCTAAAGAGTGGCTGATGCCTATCAATGAGGCAAAGTGTGTCTACATGCACTTGGGGATACAAAGGTTATTACGTACAACATAGGGGATGTGTCATTACCAGTAGTCCGGTCTCATAAGGATCTAGGGGTGACAGTGAGTAATGATCTTAAGACGACGGCCCATTGCCGAGAGGTCGTAGCCAAGGGGTTCCGAACCCTCTGGGCTTTAAAACGGACATTCACTAAGTTAGACACTACCATGTTCACCAGAGTATACACATCCTTAGTGAGAACTAAGCTTGAGAACTGCGTCCAGCCTGCAAGCCCCTGTCTAAAAGGTGACTCGGATATCCTAGAAATAGTACAGAGGGCGGCCACCCGTGCAATTCCAGAACTTTGGGGTTTACCATACAAAGAGCAGCTTGAAAAGCTGAACTTCTTTACTCTGTCCTATCGCAGATCAAGGGGAGATCTAATTTTGATGTACAGAATACTGAGAACTGATTTTGGACTTAACCTATGCTCTTTTTTTCTTCCCACTAGATCGAGACATCTCAGAGGACATAGCAGGCGAGTAGAATAGACGAGAAAGAAGAAAATACCCGTGGCATACAGGTTTTCACACCGAGTCATCAATACTTGGAACCTGCTGCCCGAAGCAGTGGTGTCCACACATTCAACTGACTCTTTCAAGAGAAGACTGGAAACTCACAGAAGCATATTAGAAAAGGGATAACATAGGCCGTAGGTCTTCTGTCCTTTCTACACAAATCCGAATTTGAATTTAAAATCTGAATTTGAATCTGAGATGATAATTCTTCATACATACCTTAAGGAATTCGAAAAGGCTTAAAGTGGAGTTGT
Organism: Schistosoma haematobium; assembly: GCF_000699445.3. NCBI lineage: Eukaryota > Metazoa > Platyhelminthes > Trematoda > Strigeidida > Schistosomatidae > Schistosoma > Schistosoma haematobium. The sequence continues at coordinate 12,027,517 of NC_067200.1, forward strand.
CTTTTCTAGTTTCTAAAGAAATTTCTGATGCTTAACTTAAAGATTTGATAGCTACTTGTGTTCAGTGCAGTGAAGGTATGAAAATTCAGCCTATAAAACTTCAAGTACAGGGTAATCCAGTCTTTCTTAAAAGACGAATAATTCCGTATGGTCTTCCAGAAGCAGTACGTAAGACATTAAACGACTTGTGTGCGAAAGGCATAATTGAACCAATTCAGTCTTCAGCATGGGGTACTCCTATCGTCACGCCACTGAAGTCGGACGGCAAGACCCCTAGAATTTGTGGTGACTATAGATTAACATTGAATTCCCGTTTGTTGAAGCAAACGTGCACGACGGTAGAAGCTGAAGATATTCTAAATCGACTTCACGGTTCTAAAGTGTTCTCGAAAGTTGACCTAAAAGATGCTTATCTTCAATTTCCTTTAGATCAATCTTCATCTATTTTGACGACAATTACCATTCCTTTTGGTCTGTTCAAATACAATTTCCTTCCATTTGGTCTAAGTTGTTCTACAGCCATATTTCAGGAAGTTATGAATAAAGTAGTTAGTGATCTTGAAGGTGTTGAAGTTTATCAAGATGATCTCATTGTTCATGGTTCTAATAAGGTAGTTCATGACCAGAGACTTATTGTTTTATTGCGTCGTTTAACTGAGAGGAATATTACAGTGAATCCAAATAAGTGCTCATTTTTTGTATCTAGTTTCGAATGTCTTGGATACCTAGTTAATGGTAATGGTTTTAGACCAGATATGAAACGACTAGCTCCACTGACAAATGCACCGTCTCCAAAAATCTTACGGAATTACGTCCACTAGTGGGCGCTCTTCAATACTATTCCCGTTTTACTCCTAATTATTCTTGTCGTGCAAATTGTTTATTTAATATTTTCACATCCAATCATTCAAATGGAGTGAGGAACAAGAGTCATGCTTACGAAGTCTGCTGAAGTTTCTTCAAAGTGGTGCTGTTCTTCGAACGTACTCCCCTAATGTACATTCTGTGCTTATTACTGATGCATCACCTGTGGGAATTGGTGCAGTTTTGGAACAGGAAGGTAGACCAGTTATTTGTGTTTCACGCAAACTTACTGTTACTGGAAAAAGTTATTCACAAACTCAGCGAGAAGCATTAGCTTTGTTTTGCGCTCTTAAAAGACTTCATAAATATTTATTCGGAAAGAAACTCACCATTGTTACGGATCATGAAGCTTTAAAGTTTATTCATCACCCTAAAAAGTCCTTGGCATGTTCCTAAGCTGCTATGGTTCAACAATGGAGTATTGTTTTGAGTACATGTGACTATACGGTTCAGCACAAGAGTGCCAAACAAATTCAACATATTGACTACATTTCTCGACAGTCATTACAAGATAGACCTATTAATACTTCGGACTGTTTGTTAGTACAACCTTTACCAATGAGACGTTCAGATCTCATTAGAGAAACTCGTAGATATTTTGGATGTATACTCAGTGCTATACGGAAAGGCTGGACTGTTAATTTGAAACGTAGATTTCCTATCTATTATTCAAAGCGGGATGAGCTATCTACTACTCCTGATGGTATTCTGTGTTTAAATGATCGTGCTGTCATTCCTCCTTCATTGCGTAAATCTGTTCTTGAAGATCTTCGTAGTGGTTATTTAGGTGTTGAGAAAATTAAGTCATTGGCAAGGCTCACATGTTGGTGGCCAGAGATAAATGCAGATATATGTTGTACAGCGAACAATTGTGCAAAATGTCATCAGCTGAAAAATCATCATGCGAAGTGAACTCCATGACCAGTAACGTCTGAGGCCTGGCAGAGATTTCATGCAGACTACTGTGGTCTGTTTCTTGGCAAATACTATGCACTAGTAGTCATTTATTCTTTTTCAAAGTGGCCTGAAGATTTTTTCACAACTTCACCAAAGTCTGATTCCACAATCCAAGCCTTAAGAAAGGTGTTTCGCCGAGAAGGGGTTACCATGGTGTTAGTGATTGATAATTGCTCTGATTTTGCTGCAGATGCAGTCACTACCTGGTTGAATGGTATAGGATGCAAACATCTGTTTACTGCTCCCAGACATCCTTGTTCTAATGGTCAGGCAGAACATTTTGTCAGGACATTGAAAACTGCTATTGATTCCATTGCCGCCTCAACATTTAATGAGTTTTGAGTACCGCATGTTCGAATCTCGATAGGAATTTCACTTCGTCGAGATATATCGTTTAGTTATTAACTTTAACTCTCTCATCCAATCAGAATGATTAATCTAAACCTGTTTCAACACGAAACAAAGGTGCCGTATTAATTCGCTTTTTCAGTTCTTCGCTTTCACGATAAAGTTTGACTGAAGTAAACCGAACTAAATCAATTCAATCCACAACGGAAATGGCGTCGAGTAAAATTAATTCAGTGAACACTTCATCAACACAAGATAGTGACGTACGTTTTTTCGTTCCTTCAAAACAACTGAATGTTCTACTGAATCATTCTCATAAGTAGCCTCGACATTTTAGTTAAACAATTTTCCGGAATGTTTTATTTTTCCAGACCAAGTCATAGAACAGTGTTGGATTATTTTTTGGAGAAAGCGACAACTATGGCGATTCCACGTACCGTAAGGGGGTTAAAAGGGTTATGGCTTCTAATTTTTATCTATTATCAACTAAAATTCAGCTTCATTTTAACTTCGTTAAAATAGTTTGATTAAATGACTTTGGATGAACTACACTTGAGCACAGAAATTCCCAGTGGATAATGGAAATTACGTCGTCAAAATTAGTACTTCGTTCGTTAAAACGTTTTTGCAAAGCTTCAACCTAACCCTATGGATTCTTACGTTATAAAACAGTCAATTGCCGATGATTTATTTCAAACGGCGTCTGGATAAAATTACATTTACAAAAATGACGCCCAAATGATAATGATCAAATCGACATTTTTACTGGTGACGATTGAGTATGTCACAAGTCTAGCTTTGATGCATACACTAAGCAATAAACTTCTAGAATTGTAACAGTGTAAATACTGGCTAGTGATTCAAAAAAGATTTAAATTGGATCAAGTTATTTTCTGTGCTTTAAATTCAACTTTAACAACTTGTAGACTTACGTACTTACTTACGCCTGTTACTCCTCGTGAAGGAACATAGGTCTCTCACCAGCATTCTCCACCCAACCCTGTCCTGAGCAATCCTTCACAGCTCTTCCCAGTTGTTATTCATCCTTTTCATATCCGCTTGTATTGCCCTACGTAATGTGTTCTTTGGCCTTCCTCTTTTTTACTTCCCTTCAGGATTTCATGTTAGGGCTTGTATCATTTTGCAGTTTGATGATTTGCGTAATGTATGTCCTATCCATTTCCATCTTCTTTTCCTAATTGCCTCTTCAGCTGAAAGCTGGTTTGTTCTCTCCCAGAGAAGGCTGTTGCTGATGGTATCCGCTCAGTTGATGTTGAATGTCTTGCGAAGATAGATATTTGTAACTACTTGAAGCTTCTTGATGATTGTTGTAGTAGTTCTCCAAGTTTAGCTCCGTACAGTAGAACTGCCTTGGCATTTGTGTTGATGATTGTGACTTTGATATTGGTTGAGAGACAGTTGTTTTGAGTTCTATATGTTCTTCAATTGTAGGAATCCGCATTTACGTCCGCATCTAATCCTCCCTGTTCATCGGTGATGCTTCCCAGGTACATGAAAGATTCTAGATCTTCACCATTAAGTGTGGTTGGATTGGTGTTCTCTGTGCTGTGTTTGAGGATCTTGATTTTCCCTTTGTGTACGTTGAGGCCTACTGATGCAGAGGATGCTGCTCCACGAGTTGCGTTCATCTGCATTTGTTCGTGTGTATCGGATAGGAGGGCTAGGCCATCTGCGAAGTCCAAATCGTCTAATTGGTTCTGAGCTATCCATTGTATTCCGTGTTTTCTCTGGGATATCGAGGTCTTCATAATTCAGTCGATCACCAGAAGAAAGAGGAAGGGAGAGAGTAGACAGCCTTGTCTGACGCCGGTCCTCAGTTGAAATGCATCTGTCAGCTGTCCACCATGCACGACCTTGCACTGTAGTCCGTCGTATGAGTTCCGGATAATATTGACAATCTTCTCAGGAACTCCGTAGTGTCGAAGAAGTTTCCATAACGTCCTCCTATCTACACTGTCGAATGCCTTTTCATAATCAATGAAGTTGATGTACAGTGACGAGTACCTCTCAGGTGATTGTTTGACAGTAATCCGTAGTGTCGCAATTCGGTCTGTGCACGACCGATCCTTACTGAATCCAGCTTGTTCATCTCGAAGTTGGGCATCTACTGTGTCGTTCATCCGGTTCAGCAACACTCTATGGCAGACCTTCCCTGGTACTGTCAGTAGTGTGATGCCAAATCTTCCCGAATGGAACATGGATTATCTTCACAGTTGCTTCTTTGTCTGACTTCAGTGCTTCAGCTGGTATTTTGTCAGGTCCTGCTGATTTTCTACTCATGATTTGTCTGATGGCCATTCTGATTTCTTCCGTCGTTGGTGTGTGCTGCTTCGATGTCCGGGGGATTTAATGGAGCTGGTTATTCAAGAGTTCATCGAGGTATTTTATCCATCTGTTCCGCTGTTGTTGAATTTCAGTGATTGGCATTCCTTCTTTGTCCTTGACTGGACTCTCTAGTTTACTGAATTCTCAGTGCTAGTTTCTTCGTTGTATCATATATTTGCTTCATATTTTCATCTCTTGCACCTTTCTTCGCCATCGTTGCTAGTTCTTCTACGTATTTCTGTTTGTCGGCTTTAATATCCTTCTTCCCTTGTTTGTTGGCCTCAATGTATTCAGCTTGTGCTTTGATTTTCTCTGCTCGTGTTCGGCTATTGTAAATTACCGTTTTCTTGTTCCTCCTTTACTTGATCTTGTTCAGTGTTTCTAGAAAGATGCATTCCTTATAATGATGCTTATTGCGCCCTGGAACCTCATGACACGTTAAGGTTAGTGCTTCTTTGGTACGTTTCCAGTTGTCCTACATAGTAGTTTCTTCTTCCTTTAGTAGATCCTGTAAGGCATAGAAGCGGTTGTTGAGAGCTATCTTGAATTCGACGAATTTGTTAGTATCTCAAAGAAAGGCTGTATTGAACCTTTGTAATGCCGTTCTCCCAGTTGTCCATTGTTTCTTTAGCTTCAGTTTCATCTTGGCCACTGCCAGGTGATGATCCGAATCTATGTCAGCTCCTCTCTTGATTCTCACATCCTGCATTGTCCTTTGGATTAATTTATTGATGTAAATATGATTTATTTGGTTCTCTGTGGTGTGGTCCGTTGAGATCCATGTAGCTTTGTGTATACGTTTGTGTGGAAATATTGTGCTGCCTATAATCAATTTGATGAATGCATATGAATTTGCAAATCCTTCCCCATTTTCGTTTCTCCCTCTCAGTCCTATTCGTCCCGTAATATCTTCATATCCGTTGTTGTCTATTCCGACTTTGGCGTTTAGATCTCCCATCAGAATGGTGAGGTCCTTTCTTGGGCACTTCACTATGATTGATTGTAGCCTCTCATGGAATTGATCTTTGTTGTCGTCTTTGCTGTCATTGTTGGGTGCATAACATTGGATAATATTCATTGTGATGCCCTCCTTCTTTGTCTTGAATGATGCTTTAATGATTCTGAATCCATGAGATTACCATCCTACAAGTGCATTTCGTGCTACTTTGGACAGCATTAGAGCAACTCCCTGAGTGAGTGTAGCAATATCCTCTTCGTGACCGGAGTATAGCAGCATCTCTCTCGTATCTAGCCTTCGCAGTCCAGCTTGAGTCCAGTGAGTTTTGCTGATTCCAAGTACTGCCAAGTCGTATCTCCTCGTTTCCATTGCTATTTGACTAGTCTTTTCGGTCTCGCACATTGTCCGGACTTTCCATGTACCCATAAAAATTGTTGCTCTGTTTGTTAGAAGGGTCATCAACCTTGTGATTTCCGAAGGAACTGGACTTTCATAATGAGGCATCATAAATCTTCTAAATGAGGACCTTCTAACTCCCAGGGTAGAGTTTAAATGGTTTAAATTATTTTTTCTGGTGAGCGTTTTTTTAGCGAGCTGGTTTTCCACGGGATGTGGTCGCTAACCCTATGCCCAACCCTCCTCCTTCGCCCGAGCTCGGGATCGGCCGTAGCTTCAGAAGAGTAACAGGCGGAGTCGGAGATACAAAATACTGGGCAAAATACAAATAAAACGAATACGTATAAGATATTGGCTACATTGCTCACCAGTTGATAGTCAAGTAAATACCAGCTGAACCAGAGCCAACCTCAATCACTGTGAAATGTAGCTGGCACTGGAATTTACGATGTGTAGTTCGTCCTATTTAAGACTTATCAGGTAGTTGTACCTGATCCTGGAGTTGATATTTAGTCAGCGTTACAAGTCTTAAAGAGAACCAAACGCCAATCCTGGGTTCTACCGCTAACCACGTATCATCTGTTCTATACTTATCTTGTGTCATAATAGTTTTATCGCGACCACCCATACAGGATGCACATATACCAAACAAGATTGATGAAGTTTCAACAAAAAGATAGTTCAAATCATTACAAACAGAATGAGTCACTTGGGTTGCTATTAAAGGTAGGATCAGACTGATCATTTATGAGCATAACTTTACGTCGACATACGTTTGATTATTATCCTCAAAATATTCCACATCATCAGTACCTATTATCATCATCATCCCTTTCCGGTACTTCTCTAACGCTGTCGTTAACAAGAGCACATTAGACGCTGTCCTTAAAAAACTTTCATCCACTTGACCGTTCCCTTCATTATTTCCATCATCAATATCATAGTGCTAAAGACATTCATCACAAACTTTTACCTTATTATTTGTGAACGAGAAAACACATCATACATATCAATAATTGTTTTTCTTGCCTCTTCCCACCATTTTCTCGTCAAAAGGTTCTACTAAAGATGGATAATGGCTAATAATAGTATCCAGGATGCCTGCTCCGTCAGATTTGAGACTCGATAAGTCAGTTGTTCTGTATTTCAGTGTTATTGTTCACATTGAGATTGAAATCGAATATCGATCATTTCAAACCTCGACGCATTATTCACTGGATAATGCACAGTATACTTCTGAACATTCGTATGTATTACATCATGTATTGAACTATGGTGTTTTGATACACTGTTTGAAGCTGCTGATATTTGTATATGTAGTAAAGAAACCAATCAGTAATGACAAGAACAACGTCAATTTAAGCCATAACAATAAATTAAAAAGTTAAGATTATATCAACAGACATATTTATACTTACTTAGGTAACTATTGTTACGGAGAATACAAGTCAATCAACATGAATTATTTAGCGACTTATAGGTTGCAGTCTTAAAAGATGTTAGTTGTGGAATTTATGGCTGAATTACAACGTTTTTCGACCATGACACTAGGGGACAATTGTTCCAGTGATATATGAATTATCTGCACTTTCTATACTGCATATCATTCCGATTGGTGAGTGTGAGATAGAGCAAAATTTATATTTCAAGCTACTTGCTCATTTCATTCAACCATCTTACATCTTGTTCATTCATAACTAAGCAAACAGATGATTGATTTTAGTAAACATCTACCAGATGTAATTGAAGCTGGACATCATGTACATCTTTACTTTATAATAAGGTATGTGTTAATTTGTGATAGATCGAATCGCAATTTTTGATAGGATCCTGATCATAAATATCACTATGAACCTATTAAGAAATCTTCCAGATCGACTAGTGAAGCTCTACAATATTGAAGTCTGCAGTCAATTTGAACCACGTCAATTTCAGTTTAGAATTGTTAGAATGAGAAAACTTATAGAATATTGTGACCTGTGAGAAATTACTCTTATAAATCACATTGGCTGCATAACATCAATACTCTTTGAATGATACAATTTTCCAGGAATCGAAGTATCATTCAACATAGTGTTGAATGAACCAGAAATTTAAGTGATGAATGAATAGCAAAATATCACAGTATTCAATCTGTGTAGATTTCGATTATTCAAGACATCAATCAAACTAAGTGATGCCGCTTGAAACGAACGATACTGAGTTCGAGTCACAGAGAGAACATCAATTCTGGGATGCAGGTATATCCAGCTGCCGAGTGACAAATAGGGAGAAAAGCGCATCATGGATTCCATTGCTAGTCACCAGCCATCTTTCCTGATACAGATTGAATTATATTGTGTGACTACCATATGAGTACAGACGAACGTATTGTATTCGTAATTAGAAATCGAACAGTCTTCAAGTACAAAGGTATCAGTAATTTGTACAAACGCCATAGACCTGTAAATCGTGTGAATTGAGGAATAAGACTTGAAACATTGAGAATTCCGTCTGATTCATCACATTGAATATAACATCACATCAAGTACTATCATTTCTGTAATATCCAATAAAATATTCAAAGTAATATTGATTACTTCTTCAATCTCAGTGTAAACAACGTGTTTGTCTAATGAACAAACATATTCTTGTTGACCTCTTTTATTTATAGAATCAGCTATGATTATACTTTGTTATCATTTATCACCTCATTCCATCTCAAATAACCAATAAACATGATAATGTATATAGTCTATTCTGTTTAGTGAGCGTTATATGAATGTTGGTTAGAATAAAACAACATCGTTCTCTAATAATATGTTGTTTATTTGTCTGATAATCACCTGCCCACAAACATCAAAGGTGAGTGAAATTCTCATTTTATAAATTATTACTACTTTTCTAAAAAAGGAGATGAAGTGAAAGCAAATGTTCTGGTTGTCGATTCATAGATGCTCTTGCTCCAGCTATGAATAAACGCTCCAATCATTTACCATCTCAGTTGTATTGTTCAACTAACTTCATATAAGGGTAAGTCTTCTTTGGGACTCCTGTTTTGTTACACTTCTGATAGACTTACATACACTGAATGAGTTGCATAGCACAAAACATGGAGTGTATCTCTCTGGTGATGTGAAGTTAAACTACTATAGTGAATGCGACAATGCTTGAATCCATGTATCAATCTGGGCTAGGCCACCTTTAAAAAACTGGAACCACCGGACGGCCGTTTAGTACAATACTCATGAATCCCAATGTTAAAATTACTGCAATCTCAACGGATACCCACTCTGACAATATTACAATGCTGTTGAAAGTTTTGTTAGGGAAAGAAAAGTCTCATATATATTCCATCATTTGATGCCATTATTAACGCTAACACTCCATTTAGAGAAAATCTGAGTGACGTTAAAAACCTTCTATAACTTCGTAAATTTTCTGGTACATAAATTTTGTTTTATTAATTTGAAAGTTACTTCATTTTAATTAACGTACAAGTTCTTGGAGATGTTAGATGCAAACTAAGGTTTGGACTGAAAAATAGCTGTCTAGGTGGGTTAGATATGCGCCCTTGCCCAGTTGAAAGCAAAACATTGTGATTGGGTAAACTGACGGTTCTGAAATTCATTACAAATTTAAATGTACACTACTACCTAAACAAATATGACCACCCAGCTATTCAGCCAATAATTGTTCAATGAATCAAATATAAATTACAATAAATAAAGAAGTTGATAAAGGATGAGAGAAAATTACCAATCGCAACAAATCAGTGTTATTCCATCCTATCTGGCTAGATCACGCATAGATTCATTGAAAAACACATTATTTGATTGCTTTATAACACAGAATGCTTTCAATTCTGCAAGTGTGCCACAATTCACAGTCAGTAATGTACAATTCTAGTCAATACAAGCAGCACAATCAAAAGGAGGAACAAACCAACATAAATGCAATTCAGGAAGGAACGTGAAAGCTTACTGAAGGCGTAAGAAAAATAACAACTATAGTAAAATACAAATATGACTAACTCAAATGGAATGAAAAAGGATAACAAAAATATACAACTGAAGGAACAACAATAGGAACAAACTACAAATGTATACATGGAAGGATTTTTCACACATACACAAAACCTTCAAAATGGATCTTACAGGAGGTATTATTTCATTCAAAACATCAGTGACAAATGTTGTGTAAACGAATTATTCTTTTTAAAATCAACGTTTGATAAAGAGATGAGTTAAGAGCAAAAGTAATCAGTTTAAAGACGTTTATTTAAACTGTAAGGATAAAAGGTATTATACTTTACAAAACCAGTTATTTCACAGTAAGAATGATGATCTGAGTGCTCATTATGGAAGCGGTTATTTCATCATTATGAGATATGTTGTCCAATGTTAATATCCGTCGTTAGAACGTGCTAGAATATCACTCACCATATGTGAATGTGTATATCAGTCTGAGAATAATGTTATGCATTGAACAAACTTCCATTGATGAAGTAACTGTAAAACCTTAAACTTGTTGTACTTATAAAAGAACTGAAAATGTTGAATAGGCTGATGTTAGCGTTCGATGGTGCCTGAATTTATAATGATCGATCACCCAATTGTTAATGTACTTTACTTGACAGCTTTTTGAAGAGCGAAGCAAAGTTGTTGTAGTCAACACAATGTGAACTTCACGAGCAACTTACTGTGGAAATATTTCCACAGTATTTACAGATAAAATATTTCACAGTCAGTGGTATGGATGAAAATTCAAACCGAAATATCACCGTAAGAATCATCATGAAACGAAATTTTTAATTATTCACTTATTCTGTAAAAATGACCACACTAATCACAATGTGAGACGCTTTGTCAATGAAACTGGATGCATTCCAGGATATATGATTTTTGATTGAAATTATGGACCAACAAATGTTAGAACTGTATTAAAAACCCGGAATCACTCAGCAGCCTGTTTGTTGTATTACGAGACCCCATAACAGTACCTATCGACAATCATGAAAGCAGAAATCGAATCCAAGACCTTAAGTCTTGCGCGAACGTTTAGTCTCTTGCCACTAAGTAGCATCCAACGGTGTTCACGTCTAACTTCAACCACTTCACGACATTGCGCGACCATCTACCATTGTTTTTGGTAGGTAACTGCCTCACACTGAACATAGTTGAACTCATCTGGAATGAAAGAACAATGAAGTAGTATTAAGAATCAACTGACGGAAGACATGCAAGTGAAGAGTCGAATGTATGTTTCGAATGTATGATCCTGACAAAGCATACCGGAAATCAAAGTTTCAGGTCAAACACATAAAATAAACCTTCATTTGACTTTTTCTCAAGCAGACTACGAAGAAAGTAGCATATCACTGACCGTGAGATATTTTATGAAAACCATCAAGATTGAGGTCATCTGGACAAACGTCAACACTTTTAAGATCACTGATCACATTATGAACCACTTCATGAAATATGGCTGTAGAACAAATTAAACCAAATGGAAGGTAATTATATTTGAATAGACCACAAAGAGTGATAGTTGTTGTCAAATCTGATAGACTTCTATCCAGACGAATCCGAACAAAGACGTACTTCAAATCAGCTTCACTGTACACTTTAGAACAATGAGCTTGACTACAAATATCTCCAGCATCACCTGTGTTATGCGTTAGCTTCAGCAAATGGGAATTAAACGTTGAGGAATGAATCCTTATTCATTCACAGAACTTAACGCAATCAGTCACGAAATATTCAATCAGAGCATCGAAATCTTCTTTGAAAGCTATTGAAGGCAGGTTCACTTTATGACTTTATAAAGTCAAAATTTTGTATGAAATAAGGAAACTGTTTACTGCGTTTGTCAACAATCGAATTATGGAACGAACCAAAAGGTATATAATTGCTCTTTTGTGTGGAAATAAAACCTTAAACATCATGAATAGATGTGGATTATTATCATCAAAAGCTCCAATTTTATTAAGATTTAATAACGGGGTTTGGAATCACCATTAATGAAATGAATAGTAGTTTAACATGCCACCATAATCTGCCAATTCTTGTCACATTTTAAGCATTCAGCATCACGGAGAAGAAATGAATTTTGGGAATGCAGACTGCCACAGGACATATATTTATCATGCCTGTGTTCACCTTAATATATATTACATTGTGACCTTATGGCAATATCATTGCGATTCGCACATGATTCACGTATAACATGAAAAGACTGAACACTTTTCAGTCTTAAACATTAACGAGAACATTCGAACATCTAATGCAAATGATTCTTGGTCGACTAGTTTCTCACAAATCCATGAGAATAGGACCGATTATCAGACAAGTTTTGTTTAATAATGTGATCAATTATTGACGCGAACACTTCAGTGTTTTCTATTTTCCAAATCTCTCATCTTATTGCCAATGCTACGGCAGATCTGTTACTAATTCATCATTTACTCTACATCTTTTTTCATTCCTATTTGAGTATCAGCTAGACCGTCTAAAATTATTTCATATTCAACACATTCATAACACCTAAACAACAACAGTCTGTTAACTAGCTTTCACTCAACAGTGAATAGTCAAATAAGGAAGGATTGAGGTGCTTAGTTAAATATTGGTGCCGCATTCCAACAGTTTAGTTTAAAACAATGAACGACGTCAATTTCGAATGATATTTCTTAGTATTGAGACTTTAACAAAATGGACATTTACAACGGACACATTTTTGATTTCAATGGTCACATAATCACGTATACACGATACTGTTAATTGACAAGTGCAATGTTGTAACCTCTTGTGAAATTACCCATGTTTTTTTTATTGAATGAAAACAATGACATAAATACAAAAAATTATATTTTTATATTCTAACAAAAAAGTGACATCAGTCATGACGTAAACAATCAACAATGTGATATGCAGTTCCATTAAAACAATCTTTAGTTTATTGAAATGATTAAAAAAATTGAAAGTGTGTTTACTAAACTAAAAAATAAAAATAAAAAAGTCAACTTGATGAAAACAAGTGACAAACTGTCTGTGAGAAATATTGATATGCTCGCTTCCTTATGCAGCATTATAGCCGAATACCAAAGACCATAAAAACAATGCGGAACGACGTAAGATTTGGTAATTGGGGTAAAAGTATTCCAGTGGTATTCCATCCTCAGTGTCTTCAGATGTTGTTTTATCTGTATCGATGTACTGAAATGAACGAAATAGTATAATGATTAGAAAATATCAAATATTTACCAAATGTGATTCAGTGCTTACACTAGTCTTCTTCAATTCATTTATTAGATCAGTTTCAGTAGTTGTTAGATCAATGAATAATGATTTAGGATATCTGCTACTGATTTGACGGTCAGTGTGATGAGTACATATTATCCTACAACTAACCGACAACTATTTCGTGTGATGAAATTAGTTCACCAGATGCTTCAGCTTATCACAATGTAAATAATTAATAACAAACCAATATCTGACGTCTTTATTGAAGTAATCCATCCAAAACACAAATTTCTCAACAGGGTATCAGGAATATTTGTTCTCACATTCAATAATGTAAGTCCACGAAATTTCACTTTCCAAACATGATGCAGAATTTATGACAGATTATTCTTCATCATTCAAACTGATCTCATAGGCATTTTGTAAGAATCCACACATACAAACCGTTTCATATTGGACATCGAGAATAACTACACATTCTATGAGCAGGAGAAATACCATTTTTTCAAGTACAAGTGTTAAACGACGCTTCTATTGGTTGTTGAATGTCCACATGGAAACATAGCATCGTACTCATATCTGATTAAACATTATGAATGTATACAATACGCTACTCGTTTGCAACAAAAAAATGTTCTTCCGAGTAAACAGATTCACAATGTAGAATATGGTAATATTGAAAACAATGTGTGAAGTCTATCAATCACTTACTTTATTCTTGCAACCATTTACTTTCAATTTATAAATATCCTTATCACTTCTGGTAATGCACATATTGGCTGTTTCACACCATATACACCTTGTTTTCGGTGCTTTTGAGCCACGACATGCTTCAGTCGAATCGTATTTCGGACAATCTTCAGTGGAAAAAATAGGGCGATTGCATAACAAGTTAGTAAACAAAGGATAAGTGAATTAGGAAAAATATAACTACAACTCAATGATATGATAAGATGATTTCGAAATTAGGCGGCTGTTTCATTCACTAAGAACTTGTCGTCACCTTACGCAATTCAAAATTCAGCACACTTCCTTTGACATCCATATTTCACGACAACATTTTGGCTTTGAATGAAAATACATCCATAATCAGTAACATTTTATTCAACGAATATTAAAGTCAATCTAAACATAACATTATGGAATGATTCTCTTAGTTGTCGAGATGGTATTTTAATACCCTACCACATGATAAAATGAAAATTCTTTGTGATTACTCAATGTACATATTCATGAGAAAGAGGACTCGTTCATACCATGTCATTCACTTTTCACGACAACACATCGGAACTGAATGAAACAAAGTTGAATGTTCAACGATGAGTATTGACGTGTAGATTTGGTAGATGCTGATAACTGTTCGCATTCAGAAATGTATACACTATGCTGTCATCTGGTTCAGCAAAGCGCACTGCATTTCATTTCTAACACATTTAGAGTTTCATTCACTGATATCAGTCTGATGATGAAAATGTGTCTCGTATCAGCTACAACGTAGGACCAGGCACATATGTGCATCGGTCCAGGTTGCCATACCGCATCAGCACAACAAGATGAACACCGGATTCATAGCAGTGGTTGGGTCAAAGGTGGTAATATATAAGAGAAAGATTGCATATAGAAATATAGTACAAGAAGAAAAAATTGGTTCGTAGAAAGAAAGATATGAAGTGTTTTTAATCTCTTGGTTTAAGGGAAGACAGAGAGTGTATACACCAACGCCATTGTGATCGATTCTGAGCCATGTCACCAAGAGTCTCCAACCATTGGTTACGAAAGTCACGCGGACCCCAACCAAGTAGTCTGCATCTACCAACATGGCTCAAACTAGAAGTTAGTGTCTTCAAGCACTGATGCCACGTTTTAGTTTGGCCGCCCCTAACTTTCTTCCAACCATCTCCAATACAGGATAGCATTGCACGTCGTGGTAGTCGGTGTTCAGGTATACGTAACACGTGGCCCAAACACCATTTTAGTCGATGAAGATTCATAACCTCATCAACTGATTTACCATCATTTCCTAATACCCTGCGTCTAACCTCACTATTACTTACCCGGTGATACCAGCAGACGCCAGCAATATTTCTAAGGCATCTGTGGTCAAATACTAATAGCTAACGAGTGTCTTTTACTCTTAATGGCCATGTTTCGCTGCCGTAAAGTAAAACAGAACGGACTGCCGCGCAGTATACTCGTCCTTTTATTGATAGATTTATATCTTTCCTTCGCCATAGGTGACGTAAGTTGACAAACGCTAAACGAGCTTTTTGAATCCGCGCAGAGATTTCGTCAAACACCAAAGTATTAGGGCTGATCGGACTTCCAAGATAGGTGAAGTTGCCGACGCGTCCGACTATCTCACTTTCCATCCTTAGTTCAGGTGTTGACGCAGACCAGTCCTGAAGCAACAACTTGCATTTTGAGGGAGAGAAGCGCATTCCAAACATTCTGGCATTGTTGCTTAGTGCTACCAAAAGACTCTGCATTTTGTCAGCGTCTTCACCAAACAGGACTATGTCATCTGCGTATTCTAAGTCGATAAGTGGACCTCCTGGATGCAGATCAATACCCGAGAATTCAGTCGAGGAGAAAGTTATTTCCATCAGTAGATCTATGATGAAGTTAAACAAAAATGGGGAAAGTGGACAGCCTTGACGGACACCACTTGAGGTTGCAAAAGTAGATGACAGTTCGCCATAAGCTCTGACTCGACTAGTAGTGTTCGAGCAAAGAGCCTTTACAAGGTTTATGTACTTCTGGGGTACACCTTTCAATTACAGACACTGCCACAGAATCTCGCGGTCTACAGAGTCAAATGCTGCTTTTAAGTCGAGAAAGACCACCATTGTCGGACGTCGATAAGTATGCCTATGTTCTAGAACCTGACGAATGGTAAATATGTGGTCGATGCAGCCACGACCAGGTCTGAAGCTAGCTTGAGTCTCTCGTGTTTGCAGTTCACGAGTCTTAGTCAGGCGTCTGATAATTATCGAAGCTAGTATTTTAGATATTATATTAGTCAAACTAATCCCTCTGTGGTTGTCACAGGATGATTTTGACCCTTTCTTATATATTGGGACGATAAGTGATTGTGACCAGTTAGATGGGATAACGTCTAACTCCCATATCTTAGCTAAAATATTAGTCAACCTAATTGCTAAAATTGAAACACCATACTTAAAGACCTCTGGAGCCGGTCCATCTGAACCAGCTGCCCTTCCTCGCTTCAGATTAACTATAGCCTATTGAACTTCAGCAAGAGTTGGGGGACCTACTTCAATGTTCCATTCACACTGTCCGGGAATGGTGGGTAGTTGTAGAGTAGCTGAAAGACAGCTGAACTGCTCCTTAAAATGTTCCGCCCATCGGTCTAAACGTCTGGACTGGGAGCAGATGAGAGTATCGTCTTTTTCCGAAATAATCTCACTTACACTTGACTTATTAATTCCAGTTTCTTTTATTAGTCTGTAAAGCTGTCTTGTGTTCCCTATAGTCGCCGCCTTTTCCATCTCTTTTGCTTTCGTTGCCCACCACTGCTCACGGTCGTTTCTTAGACTTTTTCTTAGCCTAGATCTGATTTGTTGTCGCTCTTCATCATGATCGGAACCTGATGGGACGAGTTTGCGAGAATCCATCAGTGTGATAGACTTTGAAGAAATCCACTGGTACCTTGTAACTCTGTGGTTTAAGTCACTAATAGATTTCATTGCTGTTTCCAGAGCTGTTTGTATACCTTTCCAAGCAACATCTGGGTCAGCCTCGTTTTCAGAACTACCTAATTGTAAACTCAGTTGTTCTTGGAACCTACTTTTGGTTTTCTCGTTACTCAACTCAGTTCTAATGGGTTTTTTTACTGTGGCTTTTTTGCGTCCAGTGAGGCGCAAGCAGATGCGTGCCCGTATTAGGGCGTGTTCGGAGTCCAAGCAGGTACTCCAGAATGAGTGACAATCTTCTACCGACCCTCTCCAACGATGACTGATGGCAATATAGTCTGTTTGAGTCCATCGTTGGTTTGGTGTAGGAGGTCGCCATGTTAGACGACGTCTCTCCTTATGCTTAAAATTTGTGTTTGCTAAAAATAAGCGATTGTCTGAGCATAGTTGCAGCAGACGGTCACCATTATCTGTTCGCCGTGCCGAAATGCTAAAATGTCCACCTAAATGCCTTTCTGTTTGGTTTAAACTACCTATCTGAGCAATAAAGTCACCCCCTACGAGTACTATGTCTGAGCGTTTAGCTTTCTGAAGAAGTTCGGACAGCTTTCTGTAAAATTCATCTTTCACATCATCTGAGCTGCAGTCAGTGGGAGCGTAGGCAGAAACGACGAAAAGGCAACGACGTGTGTCCCTATCCTTCCGAGTTCTTACGGAGCCGTTCAGCCAAACAGCACATAGACGACTGTTGACGGGGATCCACTCTAGCAGTGCTTGTTCTGCCATCATGCTTAGTGCTATGCCTACACCTGCCAGTTCACGAGAACTGGCCATCGGGTCACCAGATACACGTAGGGTGTATCTCGTTGGCTCTCCGTTTTGCCGAGGTAAGGTCAAGTGAATGACCACAATGGAATGCTGTATGCGTGTTGCGGAGACACAGCATACATCAATGGAAAGAAACTCTAGGGTTTTAGCCAAGGAAGCCTGCTGACCGATATGACATAGGGTGCGTACGTGGAAGGCTCCAAAGTGTAGTTTGGAGCGAGGTTTCAGTAGACCTGGGACAGAGTTTTGAGCACTAGAATCGTTGGCTATGGTGACACTTGAGGAGGAAGCCAAAAGAGGAAGTTTAGGGTTGAAAGTCGATGTAGGAGGAATAATAGGAATTGAAGAGGAAAGTTGATTATGAATACAGTGGTCTTGGGTGCTGTTAAGGTTATGAGGGCGGTTATCACTTCCCCGTGGCCCACACCGCTTCAACATGTAAAAACTGGTAAATAACATTGTAAACTCATCCACATTGACTATTTTGAAATCCGTGCAAGAAATTCATTTGTCTACATACAATAAATTCACTTATAATTATGTTAATTCGGTCGAAAAACAAAGGAGTGACATTGTTTTTCAATTCGTCGCTGACGTTTTTCGGGAAGAGATTTCAGTCGACCTATCGTTATGGAATGTTTGAAACTATGTGATCACATTATACTCTGTGTGCTGTCGGCTAGCATGTCACACTAGTTGGATCATGAACATTCATCGAGAGTAAATTAAATTTTATTCAACGAATAGTGGAGTCAATCTGAACATTAGATTATGGAATGGTTTTCTCAGTCATAGTGATGTTATTTCAATACTCCAACACAAGACGAACTGAAGAGTGTTTATTATTACTCACTATACATATAAACGAGAAAGGAAACACTTACCTAACATGAAAATCCTCAGTATTTTTGATACTGTACTAGTATCTACTGCCTATGGTATATCAAAATCTGAACACCTGACTTGTCTACACGTCCAATTCATCGGATGAACAAGATGAAATATAGATTTTGGAGAGTAAGCGATTGCTTCCAAGTTAATTACGATTTCAAGAAATGTTTCCGCGATTTTAATAACTCAGGAAAGTTCAATATCATATCTAACAAGTTGGAAAACTATGGACACTTCCAAGTCAATGCACAATCAACTAACTGATATATATTATCTCATCCATAGTTTTGTGACATTATGTACGCTTAAGTGAATTTTATCGACGTGAGGACGTGAAGAACATCCGTCCTTCATCATTTAAAATAATCAACAGAGAATCCACGTATAGGTTAGCGTGATTTGATACTAGTAGCCAAATTTCATTTAGTTAGTTGCTGAAATTGCACATGAAATTTTCAATTTTTTAAAACAAAATTGATGTATTCAACTGTAAAAATAATCATTTCTGATACAATAACGTTTAACATACCCCCGAGAGCTTCATACACCACTAACGTTCCACTTCGAATCCATGTTTTAGGAACATATATTTCAGTTACTTTCTTATCTTGTGAAATAAATTTTACGGAAGAAAATAACTGAGATTTGGTTTAACGAGCGACTGTTAAAAAATGGGAACAAATGCTCGGAATATCCATGATGAAGATATTCACACACCATAGTTATATTACTCAGTATACCAGGTTAGGCGTAAGTCAGCAGACGTGAATCGTGAAATTCACTGTTTACAGAATTCAGCATATAAAACAGAAACGACATCAATACGATTTCATCAAAACAACGACAATGGTTTATGTGACACTAGCAAGGCTGTCGGTTGTTCAAATGAAGACATAGATACTCGATTTCAATTCAGAAGAATTCAGTAGTTCACTGTTCAATAGACTTGGTCAAAACAAGCGGTTTTGTCAGCACTAGTTTCAACCTTGATTTAGTATCACATATGATATTAAACTTCGCTTCAAGATGTGAAAACACATTGTAGGGTCAGTGAAATGTCGCTGAGCCCTAGCCAAATCATCCGGCAGTTGGATCACTGAATGTCGAACAGATCATCGCTCCCTGCCAAGGTCATGTACAACCAACGCGCATTAGTTGATCGTATGCCATGGACTGGCCCATGTGGCAGTGGTCTTACTTTCGCTTGTATCTACTTGAACTAATATATTTCTGTAATAACGTCCTCTGTGTTGTACAGTCTTCAAAGCGTCTATGGTACCTTGATACGTCAATGGGATAGTCCACGTAAGGTACTGGCCACGAGGTGTGACTTCGATGTTAGCTACTTTATCACACCATTCACGTCTAACTCGAGTAGGCCTCCAATCATTTCGACATAGATCATCTGTGATGGTGATCTACAACATCATCCTCGTTGAATTTTCAATAAACAGTAGTGTTTGGACAGCGAGTTTACCAGAAGCATTCAGATTTTATTTCACACGTTTTTCATCAACACTTTAATGACACTTCGACCAATCTGTTCTCACACGAAACTACTGAATGATGTAGACTGTAAGAAAGATATATTAGATCACTAGGACAGAATACAGCAAAGTTCTGTATTGACGTGGTGATCAAAGGGTACATAAATAAGTTAATATTAGGCTAACAAATAACTGCTTGTGTAGGTTGGTGTTAATCAAAATGCAAAAAACATTTGCTACCTGTTTCTCCGCAATGTAACCATCCATAAATTCCCGATGGCTTTTCGGTTATTCTAGCTACCGTAGGAATCTGAAAAGAAGTAACGGAAGTCTGAGTAAAGATTTGTCAACACACAACCACCTTTATCAAAACCAACCAATCACTAAAGGACGGTGTCGTCATCCACATCACTTTACACAAAGACAACTAGTTACACAGTAAGCATACTGATTTCCTCAATTTCCTCAGGAGTGTGCCTCATCTGGTCTACGAAGATAATCTGACTCACTTCAGTTATCAACTTCACTGAAATCCAATGGACGATCTATCTATCGTGCAATGATGCGCTACACTGTGAGATGAATATCTACGTCACTTGACGGAAATGTGATAGTGAATAGCTACAATGCTGCTGCAAGTGAATTTGTTGTCATGTAGAGGAATTTTGTTGATGTACTCACTTCCATCCATCACCGTACATACAATTCCTGATAACGTCGAAGCAATCAAAGTGGATTCAGTTCAACACAAATGAAATCTTTCATCTCACTTGCGCTTTCTAGTTACCACACATCTGTTGTATTTCCAATTGGTGAAGTACTAAATGCTGACATTCGAACAAGTACTCACTAAGAGACGATCAAGATTTTAACAATTTATCTTGCAGATTATTTGGCAATGAAATTTTCAATTAGCTGAACTTCAAAAGACGTAGTCAAGCTTGACAGAAAATGACTGTGTTGGAAAGTACTATAAAATACACTGTTTATCCTCAATCGGCTCAAATATGTCAGAATTTCTATCGACAACATTTGACTTCCTATAATTCATTGTTTGAAATAAGTGCTAGAATAAAGTGTGTCAGTACGGAGTTATTAATAGAGTCGTATAGTCTGTGTGCACGTTAGAAATTGTTGATATCCTTCTATCGTGTTCAATGTATCTTGATGCATTCGACAGTGTTGACTTGCGCAAAGTAAGATAACAATCTGAAATACATCAAACAACACTGCAATACTATTCAATTTTGCAACTTACGTTCGCATAATAGATTGATATCTTCCCATTCGGATGTATCAGAGTAGTTATAGTGAATGTCGGAACTACAAGCAGAAGACTATCGTTATTTAAAATTTAAGGTATTAGGGATCAGCATGTCATTGTTGGATGCGAAAGTGTATGTGCCTACGTGCAAAGTGATCAGTTTTAGGCAGGTATTTTCTCCGTTATCTCAAATGTTTTCTTTGGTAGAATTCGTAATAAATATAATCTGGTGAACGTCGTGTAAGTGAAGCAAGCATGCATTCTTCAATATAAATGTCAGATAACTAGGCTCCGAGGCCGTATTACAGCGCCGTTTCCATATCGAAATAATAAATCATCAAGCTTCCAATTAAATCTGATAGTTGAGGAGTTATTGACATTTGCTCAACACTCTCTATAATTACACCTGAAAAAATCACCCCTAAGTACACATGACATTAGCTATGGTTTGTTTGTTTACAAATAGAACATGGTAACTTAGTCGGTTATGCAAGTCATTGGTTTATCAGTGTTCGGTAACGACGGAAAATGATTAGCTTCAGGTTTTTCGTCTTGGTGACTTCTTAATTTGAATGAATACTTTTTAGGAATGACCGTGTGGTGAGTAACACAAATTTACTTATTTCAGAATACAGACTTCTGATCAAGCAGCATTGAAGCCTGTTGACGAAGATGTATCTCTACATTCGTTTATCCACAAGTAAAATGTGTTTATGACCTAATTTATTTATACGGATCTATTTATTGCACGTCTAATCTAGTTTGCTCCTGTTTATGTCAATTGTCTTCAGGTCTCAATCAATGTGTTCAAACAATCGATGGTTTCCCCCTTCCTAATTTCTGTGATGGCTACACTTTATTACTTTTGTCAATTTTTGAAAAGAATTCAGTGATGTAAAATGAACAAAAAATGTGCAAACAAGTACTGCGAGTAATGGTGTAGGTGTTTTTAAATATTTCATGTGTAATCAAATAATCATTTTATGGATACATACTTTTACCACCAGCAACTGGATAATAAGACATTCTGACGGCCAATAATTCCCCTGAAATGATGGAAGTAAAAATATTTGCGGTTTTATATATGTATAATTAATATCCACAGAGAATCAGTTTAGACATTAGTTATCATCTTTCTTTCAAGATTTAAGTAAACTGGTTCATTTTAATAGGAGTTGCAAGGAGACTCATAATTATTATTTCAACGATATGATGAATGTTTCAATACAACCAACTGAGAAGAACATTTTACTTCCGAAGCGTTGATGTTAAAAGCTTCAGAAAACCAAATAGACCAGTAATATCTAAACGACAATTACTTACTTACTTAAACCTGTTACTCCCATTGGAGCATAGGCCACCGACCAGCATTCTCCAACCCACTCTGTCCTTGGCCTTCTTTTCTAGTTCCATCCAATTCTTGTTCATTTTTCTCATGTCTATTTCCATTTCCCGGCGTAATGTGTTCTTTGGTCTTCCTCTCCTCCTTTCGCTTTGAGGATTCCATGTGAAGGCTTGTCTTGTGACACATTTGGGTGCTTTCCTCAATGTGTGCCCTATACACTTCCAGTGTTTCTTCTTGATTTCTTCCTCCGCTGAAATCTGGTTTGTTCCCTCCCACAGTAGCTTGTTGCTAATAGTGTCCGGCCAACGGATCTGAAGTAGTTTGCGTAGACAACTGTTAATAAACACCTGTATCTTCTGGATGATGGATTCCGTAGTTCTCCAGGTTTCTGCCCCATACAGTAGAATTGTCTTGACATTTGTATTGAAAATCCTGACTTTGGTGTTGGTTGACAGTTGTTTTGAGTTCCAGATGTTCCTCAGTTGTAAATATGCTGCTCTTGTTTTGCCGATCCACGCCTTCAAAACTGCATCAGATCCACCGTGTTCATCAATGATGCTGCCCAGATATGTAAAGGCTTTGACATCTTCTAAATCTTTTCCCTCAATTGTGGTTGCACTGGTGCACGCTGTGTTGTATCGGAGAATCTTGCTTTCTCCTTTGTGTATATTGAGACCTGCTGCTGCTGAGGCTGCTGCTTTACTGGTCGTTTTCTCCTGCATTTGTTGTTGCGTTTGGGATAGAAGGGCCATATCATCTGCGAAGTCTAGATCGTCCAACTGCATCTTAAATGTCCACTGTATCCTGTACTTCCCTTCAGATTAAACGACAATACACATACAAAATCATTTTCTGAGATTCCGTTATTCCAATCCAGCAGTGTTCCCTCAATTTAACTAATTATTACTCGGAAATTCTACTTCAATGTCACTAAATGCAATAACTGAACGAAATGAGTGAACTTCATTTTGATGTTCTAGTTGTTCCGGGTCGAATCAATCATGTCATACCAGTGCACTGTTTATGGTAATTTTTTATCATCTGTTATTATTATTATTCTTAATTGCTATTTTAGATTCATAGGAATATGATAGTCAATAATGTGATGAATACACAGTGGTTCACAGATCGTGATTAAGATAAATTAATTCTTTATTAAATAATTTAAAGAAAACATTTGGACGTCATCAAATACAAGTTGGTAATCCATGTGATTTAATAATCCAAAATGATCTCTCACACAGCATCGTTTATTGTTGTAGATGTGTTCAGTGGAATTCGTTTGATTTATCATTTCTACTGTAGGGTCAGTGAAATGTCACTGAGCCCTAGCCAAACCATCAGGCAGTGGTAAAAAAAAAGCAGAACATTCTAGTGGATAGTGGTTAAGCAGAAAGATGAATTTATAGTCGATAGTTAATCTTGTCTTATTTATACCAGTGGATAAGTTACAAACAGATATGCGTTCGTGTTGCCTTGTGGCTATACTCACGTGTGGTTGTACATGACCTTGGCAGGGAGCGACAATCTGTTCGACATTCAGTGATCCAACTGCCAGATGGTTTGGCTAGGGCTCAGTGACATTTCACTGACCCTACACTACTCAATCAATTCGCGTTTATTTCAAAGTGAACCATCGTTTTCACTTGACAGTAATGAATACGTGTTGTGAACACATTTTAGAGCATCAAATCACACAAGCAAATTAATCACTGTCTACTGGTCAGCTTTCAAAAAATAACCAGGTCAAATATTGAATCATTTATGCAAAATAAAAGTTAGAAACGAAAGGCAAAACAAATTATCACCGGATAATAGAGGTACTCACGCTCATTCGAAATATCAGTTTTCACATAATAACCGCTTCTCACATAATTTCTAACTACTCCTAAGTAATTTTCATCGTACATTTCAATTCTACCTGTGATTATCGAACGAAAAACATGAAATTCAAATGACATTCTGTAGAGAATGAATTAAAGACTTTTAGATTAACTGGAGACAAAATAAATTTCATGGACCTAATTAAATTTCTGTAAGGCTTTAAACTGTTTACAACTTGAACGAAATAAGATATCAGTAGATGTTCTGAATGCTACAAAGGGCAAAAAACTGATTTACTGAAGAAATTAAATCAACATTGGTACACGGAATGAAATGTGAATAAACAAAACTCGGTAACAATTTTAGTTCGATGAAAATCATTCTCTTACCAGTAGTTAATATTCTGAAGTTGATGACTTTGGAGCCGTAAAACGTAAACGAGAACTTCGGATAGATATCCTGATTATAAGCAAACATATGGAATGAAACATCGTTGCGAAATTTAGTCAACTCACTTTATTATCAACCAATCTTTCAAACGTGCCGCTAACAATTGGAGGAGACTGATCAGAGCGGATCATCCGGGAATAATAATAGTGATGAGACTAAATATGTGTATTGGAACCGGATCGATTACTTACATAATTATATGCATTACTTTGAAAAATTACTTTTTCATATTTCCTCAATTCAGGTTTTGTGCAAATGTCATGGCAGTCGATGAATTTATAAATTAATACGATGATGGAATAGAGCAGTATAAACTGGCCAGTTGCAAAGTTATGCCTAGAATGGTACAGATAAAAATATACAGCCTTATTTCATTGAAACAAATTGAAGTTCATAAAACACACTCATTTGCTTAAACTGTATAGTTAACACTCACCTCATCTTCTTGTTCACAACGGTAATAATTGTTGTTAGACCTCGTCTTGTTTATATAAATTTTTTAAGTGTTTGTTTGTTTGTTTCTTATTCGACGATTCAAAGTGACCATTAGAAACATCACGTTTCATAAAATCATATGATCATTGTTAACCACTCATGGTAGACGACGAACTCATCGTAGTGCAATATACTTCTAGCTGTTGTACTCTAAAGGCTGACACTTATCCACCATTGGTTGAAATTCCAAGGCCTCTATTGGTGAAAATAATATTGGATACGATTAGCGATAGTTTAAACGAAGTGAAGGGTTTCTAATGTAGTTCAAAATGTGTGCTCATATTTTCACGAACAAACATTTTGTTACTTGTAATTATTTGTGAACTGTTTACCAACGGTCTATTGCTTTGGTTTGATAGGTTAAAATCCAAGTAACAAAACCTGTCTTGATTAGATATCTAAATTTGCATTTTTACATCTGAATCTATGTTTAATGACATAAATCCTGTAAGACGACTCCATCATCGTTGAATGTGGGATTGTAACTTCCGAACAGTCACAAAAAAGCCCATTTGACCGGCACATAGTACCGTTGGCTCTAAATAGATTTAGCAATCAAAATACACAAAACGTTTCTTATTATTCAGGTAGAAGTGGACCTGTATGTGTTCAAACTAAACGTAATGAGTCAATTACTGTTGAATGATTAACGGTCTACACTTTCGTAAATGAATAATAATTTCAGCGGCAGAAGCCCAAACTACTCATGATTTGGTTATAATTGCAAAATGTAATTCTTGGAAGTGTGATGGTGAATTTTGCGCTGCAAAAGATGTCGACAGTAACCAAAATATTGCTTCCAGGAGTATCATATTCTGTAGTCGAATAAACGGTTGTTCGGTAATTTCGCGAAATCATGAACATCAGAATTGTTTTCAATTATACATAAAATTGTCCCATTAATGTCTGGCTTATTATCAAATTAATATTATTCCTGATAATTACATGTAGTTACAGCATGTTCAGGTAATTGTGTAGCTTATTTCCTAGGGTTTGATAAAAGTTTACTTGGGTGTTGATTCACTTCACTGTATTATACAGTATTCTATAACTTATGTATTATTCGATTATCATAAGGCGATTCTGCATTGGTGTCACGCTGAAAGATTATCTGAAAACGTTTATCATCTGAAGATAATCTGTTCAATGATTCTACTAAAGAATCCTCGATTGTCACTCATTGATGGACATAGCAACCACTGCACAGTGTGTAGTTCTTCGGTTATCAATATTTGGTACTACACTCATTTGAAATACATTAAATGTTGGGCAACTAGAAACTGAAGGTGAGATGAAAGACTCCATGTGTGTTGGACTGAATTGGTTTTGAGTGTTTCGATGTAATTAGGACACATTATAGTAAGGATTCTCGTGAGAAATGAACGGTAGTGGGTGGAAGTGAGCACATCAACACAATTCTACCACATGACAACAAATTCACATGAGGCATAGATGCAATTCATCACAATCATATTTCCATCAACGGACGTATATATTCATCTCACAATGTATTGCCCCATTCCATGACAGATAGATCGTTCATTCATCTTCACTGAAGTTGACAACTGAAGTGAATCAGGACATCTTTGTAGACTAGATGGAGCATAGTTCTAAGTGAACTGAGGAGATCAGTCTGCTTACTGTGAATGTGATCAGTTGTCTTTGTATGAGATTATATGAATGACGACACACTACTTCATTGGTTAGTTGATTTTGATATTGATGTTTTTGTGTTAGTGGAAATTTAATAAGATTTTCACTACTTTTATCAGATTTCTAAGGATTTGAGAGTAAATGAACTGAGATCGGATTTAAACGGCGCAATTTATTGTGAATCATGTAAAAATTGTTTTTTATATTTTGATTCACACTGACCTACATGAACATTCATCTGTAAGCGTTATATAACTTTCCATTTGTACCCAATTATCACTATGCCAACACAGAAATTTGCTGTAAACTATCATAATAAATTACTTACGCATGTTACACGTCAGGGAGGAGCAACGGCCGCTCAGTAGCACTCTCTATCCAACCCTTTCCTCAGCAGTCCTCTCCAGTTGTTTACAGTTCCTATTCATCCTTTTCACCTTCAGCATGAGGCGTCATTATCCTTGCGAAAGAAAATCCTTCAATTCTCACTCAAAGTTTAAATAGTTTAATTTGTTTAATCTGGTTGGCATTCTTCAACGAGGTTTGTTCCTCGAGATTCGGTTTCTGACACCTTTCTTAGCTCTTCTCCTTCACTCGACCTTGAGGCCGGCAGCAACTCTAGAAGAGCTACAGCCGTATCTTAATCTATCATAGAAATCTAACACATCTTTCTCACAGTCTGCATTATTCAGTTTTTCCGTGTGTGTAATGTAAACTGACCAAATTGTCATCGGAGTGTTGAGGAAGATTGTCCGAAGTAAAATCAAAATGGTTTTCGTTATCTCACTATTCAAACGTTGATGTCTATGTAAAATCAAACGTCAGTCAGGTGTATACACATCATGAAGCGAAATTGCATTATCACATTTGATAAAGATTCGCAGTGGAAATTCATCCTGGAAATGTCTAGTGTTTGTGGTTGAGTGTTTCGAATAATAGAAAACTGAGGTTGTCTGGAATGAAATAAAAGTAACTGTGTCTTCGATTCAACAACCGTCATCCTTGTCGCTATCAGAAAGAATATTTGAGTTGTTATGTTGAAATCGTGATGATGTTATCTCAGTCTTCTGCGCTAAATTCCATCAACGATG
The DNA here is from genome assembly GCF_000699445.3 of Schistosoma haematobium. Lineage (NCBI taxonomy): Eukaryota > Metazoa > Platyhelminthes > Trematoda > Strigeidida > Schistosomatidae > Schistosoma > Schistosoma haematobium. The sequence continues at coordinate 12,055,590 of NC_067200.1, forward strand.
AATTTCACGGTCCACATCTGCTGATGCTTGTTTAACCTGGTATACAGAGTAATATAACTAAGATGTGTGAATATCTTCATCGCAAAATTGCGGATGGAATTTTGGATTAGTCTTCCACATATGTTCCACGATTGACTAATTGAGACAGGGATATATGAACTTGGATATTAGGCAGACGATATATCCGTTCTTTCATTCATTCACTCATTGTTCGAACTGCCACACTTGCGGTCCTTAATCATATCACTTCTCAATGCAAAAAAAGTGTATTTCGTCAAACAGAACTGATAGTAGATTTTTGCAATGCTCAGTCGTATTGCTACACTGACATGATCGCATGTTGTTGAAAGATGAATATGAGTTAGGAGATAAGTATTTAGTGTTAGTGATTAGGTGTGATGCACTGTTTAATGGTTGAGTGTGAGAAAATGCACCAAATATTTGATCAAGACTCATATGATGATTAAACTACGGCTGACATGTCATTCGGTGCTGAAGTTTGCCCTCACATCTCAACAGATTTGAAATGCGCTCTTTTGGAAAGAAGCATCCGCAGTTGAATATTTAAATAGCATGTCAGGTTTGCACTGTCTTGCCAATTTCACATTCATCGTTTTAGATTATTTTATTAAGGAGATAATTTGATTGAGCTAGACAATGTTCGGTGTTTGTAGGCTGTCGGCAGAAAATCGTGTAGTCCGGTTTCATAGTAGATGGTATAAGTCAGTATGTTATACTCTCAATCTTGAAGAAAACAATACTGCTCGTGTAATTCAAACTCATATCACTGAATTTCGCAGTATGAAAATTTACTGCTACGTTACTGTAAACACAACTGACAAATTGTAGGACAGAGATGTTTATATTTATTGATCAAAGCACAATTTTTGACATCCTGTTTGTCTAGTAATCAAATACTGATGGAATTCCATCAATCAGGTATTCTACCTTTACTACTTATTAGTAACTAGTTATTATGAACTAATGATTCCCTCGTACTTGTTCACTGCTTGATTTCGAATTTCAAATACAATACTTTCGTTCGTGCTCATTCAGCTGACGAATAATTCAGGAAATATCTATGGTTGTATATAGGGCACACATTGATGAATTCACCCTAATTTGTCACAAAGCAAGCCGTCACTTGGGATATTCAAGGCCAATGGAGGAGTGGAGGTCAGTGTTCTGACACCGATGTATCAGCTGGTTGTCCATTCATCTATTTAGAATGATTTTTACTCTGTTTACTTCTTGATTCTTCTTACTATCATGATTTATGTTTAAATAAAATCATGGTGATGTATTAAATGACATTGTCATGAACAACATCTGACGTCTTTCGTTTTCGTACTCAATAGTACTCTGAAGTAATTCTATATACTCCTTATTCATCATTTCAGAATTCTTAGCAATTGGAGTTTTGAAATTTCCACATCGACAATTGGTACAACCTGTCAAATTCTTTATTGCCATGCCTTATTTTTGGCCTTCGTTAAATATGATAATTATAGACTTATAACTGTAGAGCATGAGGATAAAGTTACTGAAAACAATTGTTGGCTCAAATATTTTTCATTTTTGAATATTCTAAGGGAATGTTTCAGTGTTACAATGTGATTGTACCAGTATTTAATAGTTATATAGGTGTGCAAATGAATACGGTGACAGAATCAGTATTTATGGATAACAATGAAGGCTTTGTTGACGATCAGACGTACTTCATACGTACGCATAGTTCTGGTTACAGGTTCATTCAATATGAAACAAGAATATAAATTTATTATTTTTGTATTCATACAATGGAGAATATTCTTCTTTCTTTGCACGCCTACTATATGACCTTTAATCACATTAATCATTTCAATGATAATGGTTTCAACTTGTTTTATAATGTCATTATTATATTCATAAATAAGATAATTTTCATAATTGTGTTTACTTCTCTATGAGCCTTAATCACATTAACCCTTGTAATTATCTTATTATATTCACTAATAAATGTACTTACAAATTCATGGACCTAACGACAAAATTACAATTTTCACTATATTGAAATATTCCTATGAAAATGTTCTACAATGTGCTATTATTCTATAGTTGAGAATTGTGTTGGTAATGCATGAACGGTAATCACATTATTTTCAATCTAGAATTATTAGATTAGTGTTCGATCGATAACAAAATCTTGTCCAAGTTTTCTTAACCTTTATATCTAATAAACGTTTGAAACCAGTTTACGAATACATGAGAGATAATCGTTTTTCGATTATTAATCTCTAAGGAATATCAAAATTCATTAGACATTACTAATTGCTTCATTACTTAAACTTCGCCATAGAACAAAAAAGAGATGGGAAGAAAAAAATGTAAATCAAATTGCGGGTGGCTCTGAAAAAGGCCTTTACTCAGTCTCGCGGCCGGACGTCGTAACTATGAGTTGGTTATAGCGCTACACATCGGACAGTTCATTGCTCGTACGTTTGGTGATGGGTCGTAAGCACAAAACCTATGAAACATTGCTTCGCAAGGACAAAAACCCAAGCAGCTGCATCACCAGTTTCATACGGAGGCTGTGCAAGATTACATATATCACGCAAACGGTTGTCATCATTCTCTTCTCCATATTCGATGTCCGGTTCCGTGAACCAATCGGAATTAATAGAAATTACTTCCTAATCGGCGTTGATGGTAGTCACGGAACGGGAACCCGCATATGAAGAAGAGAATGTGTGACCTATACACAACCATAGATATTTCCTGAATTATTCGTCAGCTGAATAAGCACGAACGAAAGTATTGTATTTGAAATTCGAAATCAAGCAGTCAACAAGTACGAGGGAATCATTAGTTCATAATAACTAGTTACTAATAAGTAGTAAAGGTAGAATACCTGATTGATGGAATTCCATCAGTATTTGATTACTAGACAAACAGGATGTCAAAAATTGTGCTTTGATCAATAAATATAAACATCTCTGTCCTACAATTTGTCAGTTGTGTTTACAGTAACGTAGCAGTAAATTTTCATACTGCGAAATTCAGTGATATGAGTTTGAATTACACGAGCAGTATTGTTTTCTTCAAGATTGAGAGTATAACATACTGACTTATACCATCTACTATGAAACCGGACTACACGATTTTCTGCCGACAGCCTACAAACACCGAACATTGTCTAGCTCAATCAAATTATCTCCTTAATAAAATAATCTAAAACGATGAATGTGAAATTGGCAAGACAGTGCAAACCTGACATGCTATTTAAATATTCAACTGCGGATGCTTCTTTCCAAAAGAGCGCATTTCAAATCTGTTGAGATGTGAGGGCAAACTTCAGCACCGAATGACATGTCAGCCGTAGTTTAATCATCATATGAGTCTTGATCAAATATTTGGTGCATTTTCTCTCACTCAACCATTAAACAGTGCATCACACTTAATCACTAACACTAAATACTTATCTCTTATCTCGTTTTTCTTTTGACTCAGTCAAATCACAGGCATGCTTAGAGAACTCCTAAAAAGGAAAATGATTGATAATTCTACTTACAAAGATCTCAAACCACGTGTTTCACGTCTACCTCATTTGTATGATTTACCAAATGTTCACAAACATGACGTTCCTCTTAGACCTATCCTATCAATGATCAACTCAGCATATCATAAGGTCGCACGCTGGTTAGCAGAAAAACTAGAACCGCTTCGTTAATAGATTCATTCCAGTTTGCTGATAGACTAAATCATACGAATGCTAACGACAAGTTCATGGTCTCTTTTGATGTAACTTCCTTTTTCACGAATATACCACTTTTTGAAACTATTGATATAATTTGTCAGAATGAAGATCTCCTACCTTTACCAGCCCCACAATTCAAAAAACTACTACTAATATGTACAACAGATGTTCAATTCCAATTTAACAACACCATAGATCGCCAAGTCGATGGCGTAGTAATGGGTAGTCCACTAGGTCCAATTATGGCAGATATTTTTATGGGGTATCTTGAAAATACGATACTTAAACTGGCAATTATTGAAACAACGGAATACTCCAGATGTGCGGACGACACATTTATTATCTGTAGTAATAAACAACATGCAATCCGCCAGCCCAAGCTCTTCAATAACGCTCATACTAACATACATTTCACTATGGAGCACGAACAGAACGACATGTTCCACTTTCTTGATGTTGCCATAAAACGCAGGGGAGACGGAACAGTCAAACGTTCAATCTATAGAAAAAGTAATTGGAATAGCCTTTACGTGAATTTCAATAGTTTTTGTCCAGATTGTTACAAGAAGGCGTTGGTTAAAACACTATTTTACAGGGCAGAAAAGATATGTACCACCGACAAACTGGAAGAAGAATTAATGAACGTAGAAAAATGTCTAAAAGAAAACTTTTATCCACAAAAGTTTATTGACAAATATAAAAGGCCCAAGGAAAAGAATACGGAAATAACTATGGTCAATAAAATGCCAGTATATATAAATCTTAGCTTTAAAGGTGATGACGTTGCACAAATTATCAACAAGAGACTGAATACAGCGCTAGCCAGAACTTATCCGGTTGCTAAACTTTTAATTCTCTATAAAACAACATGTTCAGTAACCCAATCACAGATCGACAAGCAACCCTTTCATGTTACCTCCAACTGTATTTACAAATTCACGTGTACCTGCCAAAGCAGCTACATCGGCCAAACTGAAAGGAGAGCATATCTTAGATTCTTTGAACATGTTCCAAAAGTCTTAGAACAAGGGAAAGGAAGACTCTGAACAGTGCAATCACCAAACATCTCCTTGATACAGGACATCAGGTAGATACCTTACAATCCTTTAAGGTGATTAGTAAGCAGCCAAACTCCAGTCTTCTGAAGTTTGCTGAAGCCATTGCCATCAGGCGTCAAAAACCTGACCTATGTATTCAAAAGGAGACGGTGATTAATCTTTCCTTGCCCTGGTGACAAATATTCCTTCACTGCACCATTAAAAAACTTTTTTTCATTTTTTTCATTTAGTACATCATTGACTCTATATTAGTTTTTCAACCATCATTCAACTGAAATCTACTCACTATATTCCTACCAATGTTTATTCATTATGTAATCGATTGATTCTAACCCACTTTTGAACTGTTGTCACAATTAATGTTGTAGAATATCTGTTAACATCAGGTATATATTTAAAATATTCAGTGAGCAATTTAAACCCAATATGTAATTATGATGATTTTTAAATATCACAGATTGTAAGCAACTGACGAGAATCTACGAAACAAAATACATTCATGATAATCTGCTAGAATATTTACAGGAGGAGTATTGTTTTCTTCAAGATTGAGAGTATAACATACTGACTTATACCATCTACTATGAAACCGGACTACACGATTTTCTGCCGACAGCCTACAAACACCGAACATTGTCTAGCTCAATCAAATTATCTCCTTAATAAAATAATCTAAAACGATGAATGTGAAATTGGCAAGACAGTGCAAACCTGACATGCTATTTAAATATTCAACTGCGGATGCTTCTTTCCAAAAGAGCGCATTTCAAATCTGTTGAGATGTGAGGGCAAACTTCAGCACCGAATGACATGTCAGCCGTAGTTTAATCATCATATGAGTCTTGATCAAATATTTGGTGCATTTTCTCTCACTCAACCATTAAACAGTGCATCACACTTAATCACTAACACTAAATACTTATCTCTTATCTCGTTTTTCTTTTGACTCAGTCAAATCACAGGCATGCTTAGAGAACTCCTAAAAAGGAAAATGATTGATAATTCTACTTACAAAGATCTCAAACCACGTGTTTCACGTCTACCTCATTTGTATGATTTACCAAATGTTCACAAACATGACGTTCCTCTTAGACCTATCCTATCAATGATCAACTCAGCATATCATAAGGTCGCACGCTGGTTAGCAGAAAAACTAGAACCGCTTCGTTAATAGATTCATTCCAGTTTGCTGATAGACTAAATCATACGAATGTTAACGACAAGTTCATGGTCTCTTTTGATGTAACTTCCTTTTTCACGAATATACCACTTTTTGAAACTATTGATATAATTTGTCAGAATGAAGATCTCCTACCTTTACCAGCCCCACAATTCAAAAACTACTACTAATATGTACAACAGATGTTCAATTCCAATTTAACAACACCATAGATCGCCAAGTCGATGGCGTAGTAATGGGTAGTCCACTAGGTCCAATTATGGCAGATATTTTTATGGGGTATCTTGAAAATACGATACTTAAACTGGCAATTATTGAAACAACGGAATACTCCAGATGTGCGGACGACACATTTATTATCTGTAGTAATAAACAACATGCAATCCGCCAGCCCAAGCTCTTCAATAACGCTCATACTAACATACATTTCACTATGGAGCACGAACAGAACGACATGTTCCACTTTCTTGATGTTGCCATAAAACGCAGGGGAGACGGAACAGTCAAACGTTCAATCTATAGAAAAAGTAATTGGAATAGCCTTTACGTGAATTTCAATAGTTTTTGTCCAGATTGTTACAAGAAGGCGTTGGTTAAAACACTATTTTACAGGGCAGAAAAGATATGTACCACCGACAAACTGGAAGAAGAATTAATGAACGTAGAAAAATGTCTAAAAGAAAACTTTTATCCACAAAAGTTTATTGACAAATATAAAAGGCCCAAGGAAAAGAATACGGAAATAACTATGGTCAATAAAATGCCAGTATATATAAATCTTAGCTTTAAAGGTGATGACGTTGCACAAATTATCAACAAGAGACTGAATACAGCGCTAGCCAGAACTTATCCGGTTGCTAAACTTTTAATTCTCTATAAAACAACATGTTCAGTAACCCAATCACAGATCGACAAGCAACCCTTTCATGTTACCTCCAACTGTATTTACAAATTCACGTGTACCTGCCAAAGCAGCTACATCGGCCAAACTGAAAGGAGAGCATATCTTAGATTCTTTGAACATGTTCCAAAAGTCTTAGAACAAGGGAAAGGAAGACTCTGAACAGTGCAATCACCAAACATCTCCTTGATACAGGACATCAGGTAGATACCTTACAATCCTTTAAGGTGATTAGTAAGCAGCCAAACTCCAGTCTTCTGAAGTTTGCTGAAGCCATTGCCATCAGGCGTCAAAAACCTGACCTATGTATTCAAAAGGAGACGGTGATTAATCTTTCCTTGCCCTGGTGACAAATATTCCTTCACTGCACCATTAAAAAACTTTTTTTCATTTTTTTCATTTAGTACATCATTGACTCTATATTAGTTTTTCAACCATCATTCAACTGAAATCTACTCACTATATTCCTACCAATGTTTATTCATTATGTAATCGATTGATTCTAACCCACTTTTGAACTGTTGTCACAATTAATGTTGTAGAATATCTGTTAACATCAGGTATATATTTAAAATATTCAGTGAGCAATTTAAACCCAATATGTAATTATGATGATTTTTAAATATCACAGATTGTAAGCAACTGACGAGAATCTACGAAACAAAATACATTCATGATAATCTGCTAGAATATTTACAGGAGGAGTATTGTTTTCTTCAAGATTGAGAGTATAACATACTGACTTATACCATCTACTATGAAACCGGACTACACGATTTTCTGCCGACAGCCTACAAACACCGAACATTGTCTAGCTCAATCAAATTATCTCCTTAATAAAATAATCTAAAACGATGAATGTGAAATTGGCAAGACAGTGCAAACCTGACATGCTATTTAAATATTCAACTGCGGATGCTTCTTTCCAAAAGAGCGCATTTCAAATCTGTTGAGATGTGAGGGCAAACTTTGGCATCAAATGACATGTCAAAATGTATTAAACCTCACGTAACATTTGATCTCTCACATTTAACCATGATATGCAACCATAATCAATATTCAGTGAAAACATGCATTTGGTCAATAGTAAAATGTGTTTATTCAGAATATCGGATGAGGATGAGTTTATCCGTCACGGTGATTGATATAAAATGGAACACAGAAGTTGATGTGGATTTAACACCAGGACGATTCACCACGGTCTCATAGACCGATATACACAGGAAGTAACAACTAGTCGATTCTCAAAGAATGAGGATTATTAGTGGGCGATCCATAGATTGATAAACTGATGAAGTAAGAGCTAGATGATTCTGTGAGGAAACAACCACTACACTCATCTGAAGTTAGACGGTGAATGGCTACAGTGTTTATTCATAGCTGGAGCAAGACCTTCTATGAATTGACAGCCGAGAGATTTGTTTTCACTTCATTTTGTTCATAGAAAGTAGTAATCTTTTGAAAAATGAGAATTTCACTCATTTCTTTCTGTACGTGTGGCTGATTATCGGTCGTATGAACAAGTTATTATTTCAAGGCGATGTTTTTTTATTCTAAATAAGAGTCATATTACGCCCACTATACATACTAGATGATATAGAATACCATATTGTTTGATTAATGAGATGGCGTGAGGTGACTGACGACAACAAAGTATAATCATTGATATTTCTGTCAATAACTGAGGTCAACAGACATATGTTTTCGTCAAGCAAATGGTCAGATAATTTACACTGAGATTAAAGAAGTAATAATATATTTTATTTTAAATTTTTCACAGAATGTAACAGAAATGATAGAATTTGGTATAATGTTACAGTCAATCAAGGGAATCGGACAGAATTCCCAATTTCTCAAATCTTATTCCTAAATGCACAGCATCCAAAAGCCATTGCATCACTAGTCGAATTAGAGAAAGTTGATCAAACGAGATACATCTTTATGTTGGAACATTTCATTTCCGAGTGCGTGCAACCGTTTTCGTAGTTCTGCTTCGCAGTTTATTTTTGCGTAATGTCGATTTTTGTGAGATAATTGTCCTCATGTTGAATATAGATCAGATAGAGGTGAAAGTAATGAGTGGCATTTACAAATTGTCGAGTGAAGTGTGTTACTAAAGTCAAGGTGAAATGAACTGTTGGATTGGTTATCTGTGGATGGTGGGGGGACTGTCATCGGTCAACTGCGTTTGCGTATGTTCTTGATTCGAACTCCATTAGGATCAGTTACAGTTATCACAATTTTCAATGGAGAGATCAGTCTTTAGTTCAGGAGTGTATAACTCCATTAATGTGTACATAATCATTTTCCCAATTCAACTGAATCAGTTGATACTGTGGAATGAGTACAAAATTCCGTTTGATTGACAGGCATAAATGGAATGAAGTAAAACGCTGATTGACAAATAAGACTTTACACGATAGAAAGAAGCAAACGTTTTGTAGTGCGCTAAATGATTATCTGAAAACGTTTATCATCTGAAGATAATCTGTTCAATGATTCTACTAAAGAATCATCGATTGTCACTCATTGATGGACATAGCAACCACTGCACAGTGTGTAGTTCTTCGGTTATCAATATTTGGTACTACACTCATTTGAAATACATTAAATGTTGGGCAACTAGAAACTGAAGGTTAGATGAAAGACTCTGTAGTGACTCACATTTATCACGAGAACACGACTGGTTTAATAAAAACAATTATTATTATAACCAACTCTACCAGTGTTTATTTTAATGTGCTTTTGTTTGACTGTGCTAATGACAGCTATATTTTGCTTCCATTCACTTACACACACTTTGATTGTAACTTCGCGCGAATTCGGTTACCTTCTGTACCCAAGCTTGTATCCTGGCACGATCTCGGTATCCTTTCGATACCACGCGATCGCCAGCAAATAAATGTCTCGACTTGGTCCATTAACTGTCTTCTGATATTTGGCTTCTCGGAGATTTTATGGATTTATCTGGTTACGTTCAACCCTCGCCTTCTGATCTATTTGGCACGTGTTTCTTGGTAGCGGTGTTCATAGTTAACCTCAACTCGACGCCACACTACAATTGGTAATCCCAACTCGAATACAACTCCATGTGTGTTGGACTGAATTGGTTTTGAGTGTTTCGATGTAATTAGGACACATTATAGTAAGGATTCTCGTGAGAAATGAACGGTAGTGGGTGGAAGTGAGCACATCAACACAATTCTACCACATGACGACAAATTCACATGAGGCATAGATGCAATTCATCACAATCATATTTCCATCAACGGACGTATATATTCATCTCACAATGTATTGCCCCATTCCATGACAGATAGATCGTTCATTCATCTTCACTGAAGTTGACAACTGAAGTGAATCAGGACATCTTTGTAGACTAGATGGAGCATAGTTCTAAGTGAACTGAGGAGATCAGTCTGCTTACTGTGAATGTGATCAGTTGTCTTTGTATGAGATTATATGAATGACGACACACTACTTCATTGGTTAGTTGATTTTGATATTGATGTTTTTGTGTTAGTGGAAATTTAATAAGATTTTCACTACTTTTATCAGATTTCTAAGGATTTGAGAGTAAATGAACTGAGATCGGATTTAAACGGCGCAATTTATTGTGAATCATGTAAAAATTGTTTTTTATATTTTGATTCACACTGACCTACATGAACATTCATCTGTAAGCGTTATATAACTTTCCATTTGTACCCAATTATCACTATGCCAACACAGAAATTTGCTGTAAACTATCATAATAAATTACTTACGCATGTTACACGTCAGGGAGGAGCAACGGCCGCTCAGTAGCACTCTCTATCCAACCCTTTCCTCAGCAGTCCTCTCCAGTTGTTTACAGTTCCTATTCATCCTTTTCACCTTCAGCATGAGGCGTCATTATCCTTGCGAAAGAAAATCCTTCAATTCTCACTCAAAGTTTAAATAGTTTAATTTGTTTAATCTGGTTGGCATTCTTCAACGAGGTTTGTTCCTCGAGATTCGGTTTCTGACACCTTTCTTAGCTCTTCTCCTTCACTCGACCTTGAGGCCGGCAGCAACTCTAGAAGAGCTACAGCCGTATCTTAATCTATCATAGAAATCTAACACATCTTTCTCACAGTCTGCATTATTCAGTTTTTCCGTGTGTGTAATGTAAACTGACCAAATTGTCATCGGAGTGTTGAGGAAGATTGTCCGAAGTAAAATCAAAATGGTTTTCGTTATCTCACTATTCAAACGTTGATGTTTATGTAAAATCAAACGTCAGTCAGGTGTATACACATCATGAAGCGAAATTGCATTATCACATTTGATAAAGATTCGCAGTGGAAATTCATCCTGGAAATGTCTAGTGTTTGTGGTTGAGTGTTTCGAATAATAGAAAACTGAGGTTGTCTGGAATGAAATAAAAGTAACTGTGTCTTCGATTCAACAACCGTCATCCTTGTCGCTATCAGAAAGAATATTTGAGTTGTTATGTTGAAATCGTGATGATGTTATCTCAGTCTTCTGCGCTAAATTCCATCAACGATGAATTTCACGGTCCACATCTGCTGATGCTTGTTTAACCTGGTATACAGAGTAATATAACTAAGATGTGTGAATATCTTCATCGCAAAATTGCGGATGGAATTTTGGATTAGTCTTCCACATATGTTCCACGATTGACTAATTGAGACAGGGATATATGAACTTGGATATTAGGCAGACGATATATCCGTTCTTTCATTCATTCACTCATTGTTCGAACTGCCACACTTGCGGTCCTTAATCATATCACTTCTCAATGCAAAAAAAGTGTATTTCGTCAAACAGAACTGATAGTAGATTTTTGCAATGCTCAGTCGTATTGCTACACTGACATGATCGCATGTTGTTGAAAGATGAATATGAGTTGGGAGATAAGTATTTAGTGTTAGTGATTAGGTGAGCTGCACTGTTTAATGGTTAAGTGTGAGAAAATGCGGCAAATATTTTATCATTTCAGAATTCTTTGCAATTGGAGTTTTGAAATTTCTACATCGACAATTGGTACCACCTGTCAAATTATTTATTGACATGCCTTATTTTTGACCTTCGTTAAATATGATAATTATAGACTTATAACTGTAGAGCATGAGGATAAAGTTACTGAAAACAATTGTTGGCTCAAATATTTTTCATTTTTGAATATTCTAAGGGAATGTTTCAGTGTTACAATGTGATTGTACCAGTATTTAATAGTTATATAGGTGTGCAAATGAATACGGTGACAGAATCAGTATTTATGGATAACAATGAAGGCTTTGTTGACGATCAGACGTACTTCATACGTACGCATAGTTCTGGTTACAGGTTCATTCAATATGAAACAAGAATATAAATTTATTATTTTTGTATTCATACAATGGAGAATATTCTTCTTTCTTTGCACGCCTACTATATGACCTTTAATCACATTAATCATTTCAATGATAATGGTTTCAACTTGTTTTATAATGTCATTATTATATTCATAAATAAGATAATTTTCATAATTGTGTTTACTTCTCTATGAGCCTTAATCACATTAACCCTTGTAATTATCTTATTATATTCACTAATAAATGTACTTACAAATTCATGGACCTAACGACAAAATTACAATTTTCACTATATTGAAATATTCCTATGAAAATGTTCTACAATGTACTATTATTCTATAGTTGAGAATTGTGTTGGTAATGCATGAACGGTAATCACATAATTTTCAATCTAGAATTATTAGATTAGTGTTCGATCGATAACAAAATCTTGTCCAAGTTTTCTTAACCTTTATATCTAATAAACGTTTGAAACCAGTTTACGAATACATGAGAGATAATCGTTTTTCGATTATTAATCTCTAAGGAATATCAAAATTCATTAGACATTACTAATTGCTTCATTACTTAAACTTCGCCATAGAACAAAAAAGAGATGGGAAGAAAAAAATGTAAATCAAATTGCGGGTGGCTCTGAAAAAGGCCTTTACTCAGTCTCGCGGTCGGACGTCGTAACTATGAGTTGGTTATAGCGCTACACATCGGACAGTTCATTGCTCGTACGTTTGGTGATGGGTCGTAAGCACAAAACCTATGAAACATTGCTTCGCAAGGACAAAAACACAAGCAGCTGCATCACCAGTTTCATACGGAGGCTGTGCAAGATTACATATATCACGCAAACGGTTGTCATCATTCTCTTCTCCATATTCGATGTCCGGTTCCGTGAACCAATCGGAATTAATAGAAATTACTTCCTAATTGTCGTTACTGAACGTTTCATTCAAATCCATGTGTTCTGTATGCATCAGGGGCATTGGAACGTTAGTCAAAGTTCTTGATTTGGTATACAATTGCGGGTCCGATTACAAGTTCAACGGCGTTTGTAGTAGTCTACCATGATTTATTTGATAAAGATGGTTCCTATGTCTATTGATGTGTCCAAGTGAACTGATTTAGATACGCGCGAAATCGAACTTCCAGAACAACGATTTGTCTATAAATGTGGTTCTTTATTAAATAATACACAAAATTTATTTACAAGCCTCAACTTATTAGGTGTCCAGGCGTTTATTCGCGTCCTTCAGTAATGCAAATAACAAAGGCTTTTTGTAAGAGTAACATAAAGAACAATTATAACATACGGTATTACAAAGACAGCCGATATCTGTGTCTAAATTTTATAACAGTTTATGAGCAACCGAAACTCGAACCAAAAGCAGAACAATATGGAAACTGTTGCGTTTAAACAAAGGTACAAAACTGTGGATAACCGTCATAGTAATTATAATGATAAATACAATGATAGGTGCAATAAACGTTAAAGATATATGTGAACATTTCAGAATGTTACAGTACAACTTGTGTTACAACATAAGTGTGAAAATTGTTTGGAGTACAACTGCTTACTGAATGTAAATAAGTAGTATAACACAATGTACAAAAGAGTAGAAAGGGAACGAGTAGGAACAATGTAAGACAATCTTAACAATGGTTATAATCTGAACTGCATTGTTCCTCAGACATTCGCGGCTCCCAATCAATCCGATAGTCCGATGTATATTTCTGCAGTCTTGCTTCCATCCAATATTCAGTGCGAAGTAGAACACTGAATAATGTGTACACGACACAAAATGTGGTGAGCATTTGGATACACCTGCGTGATGGCAGCAGCTATTGCAGGTGAATCATCGGTCACAATATCTACCACCTGTCGACTGTTGGTTGACCGTTGGAAAAATGACAATAATCGAAGTCGATGTTTCGCGACTTATAGATGCAATACAAACGGGTATTGCCTTAAAATTCATATCAAGTGCTACGACCTTATATAAATATATGTTCTCGTTATTTGTCCCGTCGAAACCAACAACATCAAAGAAACGACCTGCTAAATTCATTTGATCAGCAGTCGTGAAGGCAATACACGAGAGACAGTTATCATCGTCTAATTCGTATTCGCAAAGCCCACCCAAAGATGTTATGTGAACTTTTAATTTCGCGTAATCACCTATCGTTTGCATTATAAATTGGCAAATTGCTTACCAAGAAGGTTAGCGTGAGAGAACACTTTGTACCGCATATTGAATATATCGTGATCAATCAAACGTTTCCCATAAGGATATTAAGCAAAATGCTTGATGTCGAGTGCTGCGGTACCAGATATCAGGGGCGGTCGCACAGTTTCAAACTCGGCCTCGTTAACCTACGCGCACCCATGAATTACTTTGGTACCTCAGAGTATTGCAGTCGTGATTGTGATGCACATTCCCACGTACAACAGTCCAGTAGCCGTCTATAATCTTACAATACATAAAGGCCGGACATTGAGTGTTCATGGAAGCCCTTCATGACAAAAAATTTTAATAACATTAATCAAATTACCTCCTCTGTCTGATCCGCTGTGACGAACCGCTAGATGTTATACGGCCATGTCTCCAGCACACAGATTTAATATACGAGTTTTCATCTCTGCACAAATGCGAATCTCGAACTACATAATGAAAGTAAGTCGATCTTTCATAATTTGTGATAGCGGACTTCAACGCTTCAAGCGATGGGTACGCAACGAGAAACAAGGTTGTCAAAAAGATTTCCTCCATTTCTGTTACGTGAGAAACAACAGCGCTTGTACTCGTCACGTTACTCTCCTCCATAATGATGATTAAAATGTACTTCGTCGACAAGTACTGATAATTTATAGCAACTTCAAGACATAACTAACCAATTAAAACGAATTTTAAACTAGCCATTTAATTGAACGAAACGGGATGAAAATATAATGGAATTTGGGATGAAAAAAATTTAAAATGGGGTGGATAAAAATGTTTTTTTAATACAAGCATTGCCGGTCGCTTAATGAAAATCTAAGCTTTGCATTCGTATATATAGTTATATGGAAAATATATGTCTTTTTGCTATATTTAGTCGTCGCAATTGTTGCGGCAGAAAAACAAAATAGCTGATCTCTTATACTCGGAACGAGGGAACTCGGCAATTCTCACGATGCGAAAGCAAGAACACAAGACCGATACAAGTGAAAATTTATTAGCCCCAAAACACGACGACGATGATAATCAAAATAGTCTAAAATGCACTGGTTTATATATTGATTGTGCACCCATTTTGATTAATAATTAGGATTAAATCACATACTCAGTTGTAACAAATCACAGACTGAGCATATTTCATGTCAATGAAATACAAGATTACCGTATAATATACAGAATGAAGTATCATACGACCAAAGAAAACAAATACTACACTGAATGATCATCACATTGAATTAGAAGGGCAGTATTGTTGAACGGAACTCATAATAAGTGAATCAATTGAAAATTGATTTTTCTTTCCATCATATCACTATAGGAGGATAGAAAAGATTGCATCACAATAACGGATTCGTGAATAAATAACAAATGAGGTTACGTTCTAATCAAGGGGTAAGGAAGAAAATGGATCTGTATAGAAACACTAGACAAGATCAAAGAGAGGAAGAACAAGAAGACAGCAATTAACAACAGTCAGACACGAGCAAAGAAAGTTCAAGCACAAGCTGAGTACATAGGAGCAAACAAGCAAGTGAAGAAGGGTATTAAAGCCGACAAACAGAAATACGTGGAAGAACTAGCAACGACGGCAGAAACAGCTGCAAGAGAATGAACAGCTTTACGATACAACGAAGAAACTAGCAGGGAAATATAGTAAACCAGAGAGACTGGTCAAGGACAAAGAAGGAAGGCCAATCACTGAAATTCAACAACAGCGGAGCAGATGGTGGAGTACTTTGAGGATCTCTTGGATAGGCCAGCTCCATTGAATCCACCAACGACAGAAGAAATCAGGATGGTCGTCAGACAAATCAAGAGTGGGAAAGCATCAGGACCTGACAATATACCAGCCGAAGCACTGAAGTCAAGCATCGAAGTGACTACAAACATGCATTACCTTCCATTCAAAAAGGTTCGGGAGGAAGAACAAGTACTGATGGACTGGAAAAAGGACACCTCATCAAGATTCCAAAGAAAGGAGATCTGAGCCAATGTGAAAACTACAGAGCCATTACACTATTGTCAATATCAGGGAAATTCTTTAACAGAGTTTTGCTGAACCGGATGAAAGATGCAGTAGACGTCCAACTTCGAGAACAACAAGCTGGATTCCGTAGAGATCGGTCGTGCACAGACCAAATTGCGACACTACGGATCATCATCGAACAATGAGTTGAGTGAAACTCGTCGCCGTACATCAACGTCATTGATTATGAATAGGCGTTTGACGGTATAGATAAGGGAGCATTATGGAAACTTATTTGACATTATGGAGTTCCTGAGAAGATTGTCAACATTATCCGGAACTCATACGACGGACTACAGTGCAAAGTCGTGCATGGAGGATAGCTGGCAGATGCATTCCAAGTAAGGACCGGAGTCGGACAGGCTGTGTACTTTCTCTGTTTCTCTTTCTACTGATGGTTGACTGGATTATGAAGACCTCGACATTTGAGGGAAAACACGGCATACAATGGACAGCTCAGATCCAATTGGAAGATTTGGACTTCGCAGGTGACCTAGCCCTCCTATCCGATACACACGAACAAATGCACATGAAGACAACTAGTGTGGCAGAAGCCTCTGAATCAGTAGGTCTCGACATACACAAAGGAAAAAGCAAAATCCTCAAATGCAACACGGAGGACAATAATCCAATCACTCTTGATGGTGAAATTCAGGAAGATGTGGAATCCTTCACGTACCTGTGAAGCATCATCGATGAACAAGGGGGATTAGATGCAGGCGTAAAGTCGAGGACTGACAAAGCAAGGGTCACATTCCTACAATTGAAGAACATATGGAACTCAAAACAACTTTCAACCAACATCAAAGTCAGAATCTTCAGTACAAACGTCAAGACAGTTCTTCTGTACGGAACTGAAATTCGGAGAACTACTACAACCAACATTAAGAAGGTACAAGTATTTATAATTAGTTGTCTACGCAAGATACTCAACATCCATTGACTGGATACCATCAGCAACAGCCTTCTCTGGGAGAGAACAAACCAGCTTTCAGCTGAAGAGGAAATTAGGAAAAGCTTATGGAAATGGATATGAAATACATTACGTAAATCATTAAACTGCACCACGAGGCAAGCCCTAACTCGGAATCCTGAAGGTAAACAGAAAAGTGGAAGTCCAAAGAACACATTACGTCTGGAAATAGGATCAGATATGAAAATGGTGAATAACAACTGGAAAGGATTTCCAGGACAGGGTTGGATGGAGAGTGCTGATGAGCAGCCCATGCTCCTTCACGAGGAGTAATAGGTTTAACCTCTTGAACTTCTTGATAGATGGTTTCTCGGTAGATAGATGGTCTAACAGGGATTCTTTTTGAAAATTTGTAGAATAAGCAGTAAACTTGGAGCATTCTCTGTTTACTTATATGGAAGATGTATTAAAATTAGTTTACACTATGTTGAATATTGTTCTAACATCAACAATGATATGGCTATGATTTGTTGCACTAGTAATTCAAACTTTCATCATTGTTATCTAAAAGACAGCACTAATCTTCGTTCTTACTCACTTAAGTTCTTCTAGTGCCTATACTAATTGATAAGTTCTTTGCTGATTAGTACGAGACTAATTTAAATTACAAATAAAATACCTTTAAGTATATCCGTTGTATTATTTCCGGCTAATTGCTGATTCATTTACGACTACGGAAGCATGTATTGAATCGTTCTGGAGATTCCTAATTGATATGTCCATTTCAGTTCTACCACTTCTACTTTTCACAGTTTTTATTTTTATTTAATATTTAAAACAGAAGAATAATCAAGTATTATGAAACACTAAGGTCCATTTCGCAGAGAACCAGTATACGTTTTCAGAATGTATTCGTATAATTATTGATGAATAGCTATTTTTAGAGTGACCTTTCTATAAGTTATCATTTAAGTCAATAACTGTTCCAATATCTTTTACCACTCACGAAGTGTAGTTAATTAATTATGTACCTGTTATTCAGTTTTGTAGCATAAATGATCTTGTTATTGTAAATATTAAAATTTCTAGTATAAAATTAGTGGAGATTATTAGGTTTTCGATTAAGATCATGAACCGATTGATGTCAGATCACCGCTGGAAACCTGGAAGCACTGGACGGCCGTCTCGTCCTATTGCGGGACTCCTCAGCAATGCCTGTCCATGACTCCGCTCGCGGGACTCAAACCCAGGGCCTTCGGTCTCGCGCCCGAACGCTTAACCTACTGAACCACTGAGCCGGCATCCAATGGTGATAGTGTCTAACATCAACCAATCCATGAAATTGCGTGACCAACTTCCATTGTACTGAAATAGATACTTGTCTCTACCCGACATGGATTAGCTCCACTGATCACGGCTTGCATTTGTGTTACTTATGTTATCTTCAAGTTAATGACCAAGGACGAATGGATTAAGTAAGAACTTGGAAAACAAATTTTGTTGAATGTATATTTGAGCAATTGAATTGATTGGGATACATGGTAGTCTTAAACAGAATTTTATTGAACACAATTAAACTGAAATAATAATAATAATAATAATAATAATAATAATAATAATAATAATTTTTGGACGAATATCAGAATTCGATCTCTTTGTAATTGAATCGAATTTATATCGACACTAGTACTAAAATCACCAGGAATTATATTGAAATAGAAATCTACCCTATATTATATTTAAATAGTCTAATTTGTATTGTATTGGAATGAATCTAAATTGTTCTAAGTATCAATCAATTCAACAAGTCACAAACATTCCCAGGTCATTACCAATTTGAAATATGATTAATATATAAATGGATAGAGATGCACCCAAACAAAGGTAGATTAAAATGATTCACTTATGAAGTGATATAACTGATCACATGACTAAGCATAAGTTCGCCAATAGAATTAAATTATTCCATTTAGCAGTTAAATTTTATATTCCAAAATCAGTATACAGTGATACGATTTGAACATTTCAATACTAAACACCATATTTTCATGTATGATATCATATGAGTTTTGAATAATAATAATAACACAAGATGAATCATCCAGTTCTTTCTATCTTGTTACTGAAGTATTCTGCTGATTAACAGGAATTTGACTGAATCAGTCAGTCAGTCACGTAGAGGAGTTGTGGGCATCGTTGCGACAGGTATAAGTAGATTCATGATTAGTAAACATAGTTATAGAGAGAATAAAGAAAAGAAATCTAAAATATTTATTGACTTAATTGTTCATCATAAACCTTTCCAGTATGACATGTGTGTCAAAAAAATTTCTGTTAGTAAATCATCAATACTTAGTTAATAAATTAAATACTCAATGAAACCTAACCTGAACTTTCTCAGCTTTCCTTATGATGCTGTTACGAACTTATCATATCACAATGTTATATATGTTGATTTACAATAAGTATGGAGGTTATGTTCAGATACATGTTTTCCGAAGAATAAATAAGATTCGAAAGGGGAATAAACACGGTACCGAAGGTGTGACGTCAAGCAAAATCGATAAAAATACAAGTTCATTTCCTCAGATACATAAAAAAAGAATATCACAAGTACTATTCACATCCTTAAACGTAACAAAATTTCCAAACTTACTTGCAAAACTGGCTCTCCCTGGTAATGGTTGCTACTCAAACCCGAATGTCTTCATGAACAATCCTAGACAGGTAGACAGGAGAGAAGCCTTACATCGTGCGTGTATGAAATTCACTGAATATTCTTTCTGGACAATACCTTATACACTAGTATAAAATCACGCTTGTAATAGGTTTTTGTACATTAAGGTAGCTCAAGGTTATATATAATCATATCTTCCGATCCTTGTGGTTCAAAGAGCACCACCTAGTGAAGTTTAATATACCAAGCATTAATGGTGCCTGTACATAGAATAAAAAGGTTGATCATTTTGGATGAAGCCTATATTGATGAAGTGTTATAAAATCAGTATAAGAGGATATGCACCGACCAACTGTTGAGCTGACCTATCATTGACAGCAACACGAAAGAGCTCCCAGATAGACATTACTTGGAAAAGTTCACATTAACTTTTAAATCATTCATCAATGACAGTATCGAAAAAGTACAATAAACATATCAAAAACAGACCAGTGTTAAATTAATGCACCATGAGCTGCTACGACTAGAAAACAAAAATAGATACCACTAGCTGCCCTGAGTTTAAGAGTATTGCTGACGGTGTGGAATCTCTTTGCTTGTCACTGTAATAATATATGAGAAAATCCTTTCACGTGTTTTTTTTCTTTTTGACTATTTATGGTGTTTGTACTTGTTGAATGCTTGATTTTGAATTCCAAATACAGTACATTCGTTCGTGCTTATCCAATACTTCCTGATCCACTTGCGTTATTTCTGGGATTCCTAGTTTGTATTATAATTCATATACTCTTAACTATCATATTGGTTTCGCGATGGAGCCTGTGATGGAACTGTTGGACATGCATTCAGATTTTGATGCTTTTGAGGATTACTTGGAAAGGTTCAAAATCTGTACTATGACCAAGGAAGATGTTGAAGATGTTAATATTGTGGCACATTTCCTAACATTTATCGGAACAGCTTACTAAAAACTCTGGGTCTACCACAAAAGCTTATTTCGCTTCCTGTCAAAGAACTACTGCTAGACTATGTTAAGTATATAAATTTCAAATGCGGTAAAGGATGAAAAGTTTGTAAAATGTTTCGTCAGGACATCAAAAATTGCACCACATTACTACGTCATCTCAATCCGGTTCGTACACAAGGTTATGTAGGTAATTCATTGAGGAGTTGCGATGCAGTTCACAAAGATGGGCACAAGTTTGGTCAATGTTTGTCCTGTGGAAGGTCTCACTCATTTAATTCATGTGTATTTTGTAATTTTAAATGTAGTGAGATCGATCACATTCAGTCAGTTTGTAATACTACGGTTCATTCTGCTGCAACTAATGCTAAAATTTGTAATTGTGATTCTATTGAGTGTTTCTAATGATCATTTATCTTTATCCACGACTTCGAAAAGCGGTATACAGTCACATAGCAGTCCAGAGTTAAATGAAACTCAGATCCATTGTGAGACAAAAGTTTCTAATCAACCAATTTCTTATCAGATCTCTCATGTTATTGAACCAGATATGGTTTGTTCTAATGATTCACATATTTCTGATGAAATTTCTTATAAATATGAGGAAAATATGTTGATTAAATCTAATCATGATCGAAAATCTGATGCAGTTTTGAAAAATGCTGATTCTTCTGATTATTCATTATCCTTTGATGAATTCTTAATAAATTTACCCAAAATATTACAGAAGAATCAAATCTTGATATCATATCATTTATTACTTTTCCTCATAATGCATTTGCTTCCTGTGAGAACCTCGTTGAATGCGAAGCACGAGTAGTAAATAAGCTCGATTTTGATTACAATTCGGACGATTTCATATCGACTGTTGTTTATCCTTATCGTTGAAAAAATGACACAGGTATTCAGTGTTTGACAACGCTTCTACCAGTAACACCTTCTTATATGATTCGTTCTCACCCAGAGAAATCAAAAGACAGAGTCGAGGAGATCGGAAGAGTGTATTTGGCGATAACCAATATATCGGAATTCTCTGATCTAATCTGGCTAGCGATTGCAGTAGCAGTTCAGCACGGCGTTACCACACGTGATCTGGTACGGATGCATGACCGAGCGCCTTCAGCTAGATGAGTCCACTAAAACATATGGTCAGCATCCAATGTCGGAAACTTACAGAGCTATTTATTTTTTGGATTTATTTACCGTTACAACAACTAACGATACCATGGTAAGATTTAACGTTTTTCCCGTCTTTTTCACAATTTCGGCTGATTTTCACTGTTTTGTTCGACTTTCATGGCGGAAATAGGTTGATAGTGAGAACATTAGGTGTATCGAGTGTTGTAAATATTATGTATATGCTGTAGATAATAATAACACATACCAAGATGTTAATATCACCTCCTACAGTTAGATATATTAGCCATCAAATTATTATATTGCAGGAAATAAATCATAATCATGCAGAAGAGGTATAATTATGTGAAAATTTTACCAGAGACCAAGCTAAGATAGCATTACTACTTCTTGTGTAGAGCTACAACGTTTTGTCTGCCGGTATTATTGCAAAAATACCTAATAGCATTAATAAGTACTGATATAAAGCTGTCACGAGAAAACACTAAAAATTACGATTCGATGGTCAAGATATCTTGATCTAAGGTGACCAGATTGTGTGAGATCCTACGTGATGATCTTCGGAAATCAACCAAGGGCTGTCTAGCTTACGTACTGATGCCATAAATGACAATTACTCATAACTTACGTGGGACTAAAATAGAATATGCATCAAGAATTGCAGGTTACACAGGACGATTCAAAGTAACTTCACACAGTAGTCTTTATATATGTTCATCGTCTAAGTTTCCGAAGTGCAACCTGTCCGAAGAATTAAATAATACAATCCGTGTATGTTGTGACCTGGACTTTCCTAAGCAACGCAAGAGATAAAGGAAATAAGCGTGATTGACTATCCAAAGGAAGGGCGTGCTAAATGCACTTTCGATCTGTAATTGTATACTGGTTTCCATTTTTATACTAGTTTCTGGTAAACATTTATACTGAAATAATTTTCCTGTCTATTTATTTCCAGCTAGCTTCGCAAGTGTTCACAGACCTAACAAGAGCAATTCCTAAGAAGTAGAAGTTATTTATTAATGGATCATTTGTGCTAGATTCAAGCTTTAATAAACGTTTTCATTTATAACTCACCAGTCTTTTAATTACGGCAGTTCTTATCTATCGTGACAGGTCGAAATTCGAACTGCTAGTATGGTACACCATGTTCAAGGTAGCAGTATTTGGTAAACGGTATGTATGACTAATCGCGTGTGCGCCAAACTGGTAATTATTACACAAGAACGCGAAACAACATCCCTGTCTCACAGCCACATAAGACTGCACGGTACACTCCCTGCTATTACGCTATAAGAATAAGTCAATGGCCATATAAATGAATTTATGTAAAACTAAAAAGATTACAATATTAGAACTTCTTGTTATCAAGAAGCATAGCTATGGTCTGTATTAACAATGAATTCTGACGTTGTAGCTTCATCATTAGCACCGATTGAACTCATCACTTGTGCGCATATGTCTTCCGATGCTTCGAGGCATGAACGGATGAGTTTACTTGCCAAAGGTTCACTAAGAGCATGGATTGGGTGGTAGTTGCTAGTGAACTTATCTAGCAGATCATTACTCCCTGTAGAGATTGAAGAACCAGGTCCATTATGTATTTTCTTGTCCACCGGTTGCTATGTCGGAATAAGTGTACAAAACTTATAGAGATAAAAAAAAACACATTCCTCCACGAATCAGATCTTTAGAATGTGCATACAAAATATAACCAGAAGGCAGCATGTAGTCATTGAAACGCTCACAAGCCCATCGCGCACGTAAAGTATCAACAACATACATCATACCCTTGTAGCACCGGATGTATTCTCCTTCTATAAATTCGTGTCTCATTGTCCGAACACGTTTATAATTTACAGCTACAATTTTAGCTGCAAAAGATGTGAACTCATTTAGAAGAGTTCGAAATGACATTGGAACCTGGAATTAATGATACATTTAACTATATTTCTTACCTTAAGAATTGTAAAACATTAAAGATCCTTTACAACGTCATATGGACGCAAACGTAGGTCAATGTCTGTTTTACTCCAAATTTTCCAGAACGTCACCTCTTCTGAGACATTCTTTTAGGTGTTTATGAGCACTTTCGACACGGTTGTTTGTGTGGATACCCAGGCTTAATACATGTCGCCGGTAACAGCGAGCCCACATTGACTTCCTGGCAATCCAGTAATCTTTTATGTAATCATACGCCCGTGGGAAATGCGTCCTAAGATGTTCGTACTTTCGAGTGTTTCAAGCATTTGCACACATCAGGATTTCGAAACTACAGAAAATAATTTGTACAGCAAACACGTACCTTCCTGAAAAACGCTCTCAGGACATGGAATGAACAAAGTATTACGTTAGAATGACTGTTCGTAGACTGCACAGCCGAAATTTCGGTCGCTGCCGCATCCATAATGAAATTGCGTGTAGCATAAGTACCACACATCATCTCTTTAAAACATTCCAATAGTTTTTCGACATCTTCGCGTCGTTCTTGATTGCTAAGAGCATACATAACAGTGTGCCCTTGCCCAAGACTATCAGTCACCACTAGCTGGAACAGTGGAAAACTTTCAGATAAATCTATTACTAATCGTTACTTACCTGACTTGATTGGTCTGACAAGTCGAACCAATACATATCACCTCCGGCAACGCGTGGTAAGCAGCTATTTGCTCTCTGCGGTTGAAGCAAATCATAGACATGTTCCCATTTTCATTGAATACTTTAACTTCAGTATTTGCTTGAACGTAAAATGTCATTGATGTTTTTAGTGTCTAAACTCAATTAATTACAATGTGAGTTCAACAACCTGGGTACAACTGTGAACGAATTCTGGCGATATCGTCCTTGGTAAGCTGTTTATTGAACTTCCGAGGAACCAGATACCGTAAGCTACGAGTTGGTGTATTACTCAGTAGAAGCGTTCTTAAATTCAAGCGTTCACTTGAGGTAAACTATCGTTTTGATGGATCAACAGAAATATATCCTTCTGTGCAAGGATGGTTGTGCACGGTTTTAATAGAGGTGAGTTTCAACTCACCATTTACTGCCCGGACCCAAAATCCTGATTGACAATGGCAATATTTCGACCTGAAGGATAAATTCATTTGAACTAAGGCATACGTACATGGCCGACGTCGTCTCCTTTGCCTAGGTTGTGTTGGCTAGTTAGAATTTGTATGCTCTTCAGAAGAATGATTATTACTATCATCATCTACATCCTGAACGCAAGCATCTGACTCTGACGAACTGCGTTCACGTCCATATGTACAGACATATCTCACGAAAAAGTACTTTAGAGTTGGATCATCACTGTTTTTTTTGCATACTGACATAACATACTTAGTATGCGTATACTGAAAAAATAATTATTAACCACAGAAGTCATATTACCTTATGTACTTCTTTCAAACAGGTCTCAAAATTGTCCCAACTTGTAAATCTTCGAGATAACATAATATCATTGAAGATTCGTCCTATATCACGCATCGTCGCGATGGCATCGTCTTCGTTACTTGAAGAATGAACGTTACCAGACATGGTGTGGCTGAACTCAATTCTAACCAAAAAATGTCTTGATTTGACCGCTTCTGAAAATTTTCACGAATTGTCGATGTGACGCACCAATCATTTTGCGACAGTTTGACCTTCAAGTGCTCGCAACCCCCATCAGTGGACGATACCCTAGGAGTGTTGTGCGTAAGTGTGCTCGTTAACCCTTGAAAGTAAAATATACAGTTACGGAGGAA
This sequence comes from Schistosoma haematobium, assembly GCF_000699445.3. Lineage (NCBI taxonomy): Eukaryota > Metazoa > Platyhelminthes > Trematoda > Strigeidida > Schistosomatidae > Schistosoma > Schistosoma haematobium. The sequence continues at coordinate 12,081,474 of NC_067200.1, forward strand.
AGGAGAATTATAGAGTACAGGGATCGAATGCGTTTGTGTCAGCCACCATTTGATGGCTTGGTGTAGGTGTGCATGACATATTGTAGCTACATTTCTCCAAGTTCTCTGGGTAACGAGTTGGTCTGCTCATTATAAGTGTGTAAGTTCTATTAATCATAAATATTTTAAATAATTAATCAGTGTAAAGAAATGATATTGTAGGCCGGTGTGGTCTACTGGCTAGTTTTGTGGTCTAGCTTTCAGGAGGTCAAAGGTTCGAGTGCATGTGTGGCCGACGTTTTCGTTCACAAACTCACTTGATACGACGTTTGCTGATTGTAAGTTGTTCAGATATGAGGAAGAATAACAATAAAAGGACAAATTAGTATTTTCGAGTGCCCCAATAAGTCACATTGGAACACTCTGTTAGCTGCTTAAAGTATGCACAGTGCAAGTGACTTCCGTTTATATTAATAATAAACAAATATAAAAGCCACATGTGTGGTAAGCTTCAGTTATATGACAAACAAGAAAAAAATACTACTTATATATGTATATATATATATAATGTGTTTTCTTTTTCCATAATACTAGTGGTAAGTACCAGAGTTTCGTATGGACCCCTGAAAATAATTGATTTGACGTATGGCTGTGAGATTTATGTCGTAACCTCAATGTCCTGATTATCTAACGGATCGCTTATGGAATGAGTAAAATCAATATAGCTATAATAGCTGTGCTATAGGTAGTATACTGTACGATATCTCCAGTTAATTAAGTGTTCGTAAATTGATAAAGTGTATGCAAGCCATTATAGCTTAAGTTTTAGCCAAGGGGAGTATAACTCCCAACCTATCTCTATGATAAGGGTATGAAATTTTAGTCAGCGTTTGGTGTCAACTCAACCAAGTGCATGCAACCATGCGCCTGGCCTAAGCAGAATCACAAGAATACGGGAAACGAGTAACCCCTCCCCAGGTTGCGACGACTGAGGAGGGGCGCCTAAACAGTCGCTTGTTTTACGTTGGAGACAGATACTCAAGCTTGAACTTCTTGGTAGATACTGGTGCTGCTCTTAGTATCATTCCTCAAAATCAAACTGAGCTGAGTCGAGAAACATCGCCAGTAACAATACGAACATCTGTCAAAACTAACGCACAGTGCTCAGCAGCAGAACTAGTTTTCGGAACAACTCTGAATTTAGTGGGTGAGTTTGGTTATCCGCATACCGACAGTGAAGAGGTTGATGTAGAAAATTACGCATACTAACTACGGGACCATATGTCCAAACTCAAGCCAATTAATACTCGTGAACAATCGCGAGCCATATATATATTGCCAACATAAATGATGGTTGGAATTCTGTTCACTGATTTAGATTCGAGTGCGATATAAGAGCAGCCTTTAGTTTGTGGGGATAGGCCTGACAACCTTATTTTGTAAATAGTTCTCAATGTTATTTGTACTTATTTTGTCAACCTTACACTGTATGTATATTTAACATTAAATGACTGTAACTGTTGTTTTAGTAAATGACCTTGAACACACTTTCCGTCGTGATTCTAACATAGCGTGACATATTCTTGCTGGCTAACAAATACATTACTACTCACACATCCCACGTTCTATTTTCGTTTGTGATTGAGTTAGCTGAAGTCTAAATCAAATATTATCATTATTCATAGATTGTAATTGGAATATATCAGATTCTCCGTGGGATTATATCACTAGTGTTCGCCAACCTGCTCAGAATCATCAAGCATTTATAACTGTGGATTTACATTACCGGACCTAATCAGAACACGCAACGTTTGGTCAATTTAAGTAATGTCCCAAATTTTTATTGTATTTATAACAATTAACTGTATATATTAATATTACTATTGATCTTTAGTAACTTTGTTCATACTTTTCGCGTTCATATCTGTCTGGTCCATCACAAGTTGACAGTGGAAACGTTCTACCATCCCATTAGCCTGAGAGTGATATTCGGTGCAAAGTATTCTGTTGGAGCCTAAAAGTTTAGCTAAGTTATTAAGTAGTTCATATTCCAACTGTGCTCCTCTATCTGTCGTTATTGTTGTAGGTGTGCCATATGCGAAGGGGATACCCATTGACTATCAGAGGAAAGGATAATAACCAGTTGTAGCATGTAATAAGGTTCAGCTCTAGCGATTTTGAGCTCATCTGGCGCTAGTCTCCTGGGTCTGGCAAACACAGGTGCACCCTCCGTTTTGATCATATGACTTACCTTTGGTTTGCCTTTGGAAGGCTCTGAGTTCGGTTTAGTTAAGTTTGGAAATTTTTCTGTCGTTACTGGAGGAGATTGTATCAAATTAAGGGACGTGATGTCACCTTCTTTGACTTTTGTGTAATTCGAAGTTTCTTTCAGTGATAAGCATCGTGTTTTAGTTTCAACCAGAAATTCGTATCTCTCTAGAAAGTCCATCCCCAGTATTGGAAGGTGTAAATCGGGTACAGTGAAAACTCGGGGGAATAACCTCATGAACCCCAAATCTAGTATTAAGGTTTTCTGCCCAAATGTCGCGATTTTAGTTTTATCGGCAGCTTGAAGTGTTACTGGCGATGTTTCTCGACTCAGCTCAGTTTGACTTTGAGGAATGATACTAAGAGCAGCACCAGTATCTACCAAGAAGTTCAAGCTTGAGTATCTGTCTCCAACGTAAAACAAGCGACTGTTTAGGCGCCCCTCCTCAGTCGTCGCAACCTGGGGAGGGGTTACTCGTTTCCCGTATTCTTGGGATTCTGTTTAGGCCAGGCGCATGGTTGCATGCACTTGGTTGAGTTGACACCAAACTTCCAGTGACATCAACAGAACAGCCCAGATTGTCTGGACATTTGGGTCTTGGTCGTTGTGGTGACATGCTCCTGTTTCTGTGACCCATTTGCATTCTGGAGACAGCTTTAGTGAGACTTAGCACTCGCAATTAGTCCTATGACTGAGTCTTTTGGTGGTCCTTCTTTTTGTGTGTGATTTATCGTGCATGATCCAGTTGGAGGACCTCTTTCCATTATTCTATCGGCTATACGCGCTGAATGAGATAAAGAGGTTTCAGGATCTTGTGCATCCAAATAGTGTTGGATGTAGCGTGAGAGAGCTTGTATCCGTCCTTGTTTTAGAACTACTTCACCCACTAAGACTTTGAGGTGACATAAAAACTGTGACGGCGACTTATCACCTAATGCTGCTCCTTGGAAAACCATTGGGTTCTTCGGCCGTCTGATAATGATAAACGGTTCATTATCTCTCGTCTTAAGATGGTGTATGGTTGTGGTGATGGTGGACTTAAAATCAAGTCACGATATCTAACAGAAAACGCCTAGGAATCTCAAGGTTCGATCTGTTTCTAGCAGGAAACACAACCATTCGGAATCGCACAGTATGTTTGACGCGACTGTAGTTGCTACTCCAATGAAATTTGACGAATGTGTACAGGTCGTAATCAAGAAACGACAACGACGTGTAGGAGAATCCCACCCCCCGAAGTAGTCAAGAAATTGAAGACTGATCACAGTGACAGGTCAGTTATTTTTCATAGAATCGAGGGGAGTGAAAGCTCTGAACCAAACACTAGTTTTGAGCATGACATTAGGTTGATAAAACTGCTACTAAATCGACTTATGCCTCAAAATATCTCCGGAGTCACCTTGCTAGTGGTGTATAGACTAGGTAGTCAAGAGAATTTAAAACTAAATCAAACCAGGTCCCAGATGTGGTATTGAAATCTCCTAATGAACGGGACTTAATTTTATCACATGTACCCTGGTGCAACATGTGAAAGAAGCGACTAGTTACGACCCGGACTCTGAATCGCCCTTTCTAGATGTTATATTGACCCATTATGGGGATGACGTTACGAACCTCGATTACACGCCACCCCTAGGTAAAATGTGATCATGCAGATCTACGGATATCCGGTTCATCAAAGGACATTCCAACATCGTCGCAGATGCCTTATCTAGAAAGGACATCAACATACTGCTACACAAACACTACTGGAACTCGGCTCAATCCCGACCGAAGCTGCTACCTTGACACGGCGGTCGGGTATGCCTATCATGATGACCCAACCGAGCTATATTGGTTGAAACATATGTTCATGTAGGTTCTACCATGCCAGGCAAGTCGATTGGAGGACGGCAAGACTAAAAGCAGCAACTCAAGGTCCGAGGGCAAAGTCGTACTGCTGACTGTAGAGGGATGTAACAGCAGTAAAGTGTTTCCCTCAGACAACCAGCATCTGCAGAGATGCTGCCTTCCCACAAGGAGGGCTGAGGTTAGAAATAGTCGACCCTAAAAGTGTCACATCTCACCTTACCTCACGGATTTCTGTCTCCGGTAGCAAGGCCCTTCGAAGAACAGAGCTAACACGTTGAAAACCTTCCACGAAAAAGCCGTGCGCGAACGGCCTCAAGCAGTTGTCCCTTAGGCTCTGCGATCACGCTCCCAGGTTTTTAAGACCAACACTAATCCAATTTACTTTGCAGGTTCCTCAAGAAATACCCTTCCGCGGTGTGGGCAGCCGGGAAGTGACACCAGTCCTCATACCCGTAACAGCACACAAGACCAAGTTGGGCACATTCGAATCCTTTCTACACCTCCTTATACCACTCGTATCTCCATGAATAACCCTCCTCACGTCTCTGTATCATCTCGCACCGCTAGGGCAAACGATTGGAGTACACGCAACGCTATTCCTGGTCTCCTGAAACCACGCTCTAAACTACACGTAGGAGCTTTCAACGTTCGGACACTGTGTCAAATAGGCAGCAGGCTTCCTTAGCTAAAACTTTAGAATCTCGCGCCATCGATGTGCGCTGCGTCTCCGAAACGCGCATACAGGATCCGAGTAGCGTCATTCATTTGACCTCACCATGCCAAAATAAAGAACCGATTCGATTCACACTTCGTGCATCTGGAAGCACTTATTCTGCTTCCCGTGGCCTCGCCGGCGTAGGTATGGCACTGAGTCTCAGGGCAGAACTAGCTCTCTTAGAGTGGATCCCAGAAGACAGTCGTTTGTGCGCTGTCCGACTGAACGGAACAGTAAGAATCCGGAAAGATAGGGACACTCGTCGTTGCCTCTTCGTCGTTTCTGCCTATTCTCCCACTGACTGCAGCTCAGATGATGTAAAAGATGAGTTTTACAGAAAGCTTTCGGACCTTCTCCGAAAAGCTAAGCGCTCGGATGCAGTAATAGTGGCCGGTGACTTTAATGCTCAAGTAGGTAAACTTAGCGATAGGGAAAGACACCTAGGTGGATCTTATGGTGTCGTGGCTCAAAGAACAGATAATGGCGACCGTCTGTTACAGCTATGCTCAGATAACCACCTGTTCCTTGCAAATACTAACTTTAAGCATAAGGAAAAACATCTTTTAACATGGCGACCCCCGAATTCGTCCCAACGTTGGACCCAAATAGATCACATCGCTATCAGCCACCGATGGAGGGGCTCGATAGAAGACTGTCGCTCATTCTGGAGCACATGCTTAGATTCAGATCATGCTCTAGTACGAGCGCGCATTTGCTTGCGTCTTACTATACGTAGGAAAGACGCTGCAAGTAAACCTCTTAGTGCCCTACTTAATGATAGTCAAGCTAAGAGTATATTTCATGAACAACTAGGAAAACAGTGAGGCAGCCATGTATGTGATGCCCACCCAGAGGCAGCATGGAATGATATCCGAAAAGCTGTGGAAACAGCAGTGATATCTGCTAGTAAGGTAAACCACAAGGTTAGGGAGAAACACTGGATCTCAGCAGCATCTATCGCACTGATAGATGCTCGGAAACTCATTCCACCTGGCTCTGAACATAATGAAGAGCGGAGTCAGCTTAAGCACGGACTGAAAAGAAGTCTACGCAATGATCGTGAACAGTGGTGGGTAGCGAAAGCAAGAGAGATGGAAAAGGCAGCGGCAATAGGTAATAGCAGACAATTGTTCAGACTTGTTAAGGAAACCGGTATTAGGAAACCGAATGTTAGCGAAACAATCTCAGAGAAAGATGGACATATTATACATTCTCAATCCAGGAGATTGGATCGATGGGCAGAACGCTTTAGGGATCAGTTCAACTGGCCTTCAGCCACACTTCGGTTTCCCACGATCTCAAGTCAATCTGAGTGGCAAGTTAATGTAGGTCCTCCGTCCCTTTACGAAGTTGAAAAAGCCATAGGAAATCTGAAGCGAGGTTGAGCAGCAGGCCCTGACAGGTTTACTCCTGAGATTTTTAAGGACGGTGGTTCAGTATTAGCAGTGAGATTAACCGAAGTCTTAGGTAGAATTTGGGAACTGGACGTAATCCCATCTGACTGGTCTCAATCACTGATTGTGCCAGTCTATAAGAAAGGACAAAAGTCCTCTTGTGACAATCACAGAGCAATCACTTGGACAAATATAGTGTCTAAAATATTAGCCTCAATAATACTTCGACGCCTAATCAAAGCTCGTGAAGAACAGACTAGAGAAAGTCAGTCTGGTTTTCGACCTGGACGTGATTGTATAGATCAGATATTCACACTACGTCAGGTTCTAGAACACGGACACACGTTCAGACGCCCCCCCCATAATGGTAGTATTTTTAGACCTTAAGGCGGCATTCGACTCTGTTGATCGTAAGGTTCTATGGCAGTGTTTGTCATTGAAAGGAGTACCAAAGAAGTACATTAACCTTATAATAATTACCATTATATTCTGAAAAATAATTATTATTATTACAGAATTCACGCCAGTTTACAGGCATGATCAATTTGATGTAAATAATAACATTAGACGTGCAGAACAAACATGTGATAAAAGAAAGTTTTAAGTATACTAGTTCAGTAGTTGTTTAAGTAGTATATATATTACAGCGATCCTATGCATCATCCGGGAATTTTTAATATTTCTTAAATGGACAGCCTGTTGATTTAGGAACGATGTAATTAAGGTCGATTCGTGTGCCGGATCGAAATAATGATAATTATCTACAACTTGAGAAATTAAAACGAAAACAGAGAGCACGGAACAACAAAAAAGTAATAGCCAAAATGTATCAATCAGGTCTACCTAAATGCTTGTGTCATGTGACACAGTGATATACTGGTTGTGTTATTCAAATTAGTTAAAGTTGCTAGAGGCGGTGTTAACATATTGACAGCAAGTGGGTGGGTAGGCTCTCTACTCAAACACAACTGGTAGAGTGAGAGCTTATGGCGAACTGTCATCAGAATTGATTACCTCAAGTGGTGTTCGTCAGGGCTGTCCACTCTCTCCATTTTTGTTCAACTTTGTCGTCGACGTACTTTTAGAGATAACACTTTTCTTCGTCTAGATTTCCAGGGGTTGAACTTCTACCGGGAGGTTCACTTGTTGACTTAGAATATGCTGATGACATAGTTTTATTTGGCGAAGACGCTGACAGAATGCAGTCTTCTGACCACTCTAAGCAGCAATGCAAGCATGTTCGGGATGCGATTCTCCCCATTCTCGAAATGCAAAATGTTGCTTCAGGGTTGGGTTGCATTGACACCCGAACTAATGATAGGGAGTGAAGTAATTGAGCGTGTCGATCGCTTCACTTATCTTTGAAGTCTCATCAGCCCTTGTGGTCTTGTGTGTGACGGAACCTTAGGACGGATACAGAAGGCTCGACTAGCTTTTACCAACTTGCGTCATTTACGGCGTAGGCGAGATATCCGTTTATCAACCAAAGGATGTGTTTAATGCACAGCAGTTCGTTCCGTCCTACTTTATGGCAGTGAAACATGGCCGGCAAGAGTAGAGGATATCCGTGGATTACTAGTATTTGATCATAGGCATCTTCGAAATATTGTTCCTGGGACCATCGAGTAAGTAATGCAGTTGTTGGGAAACGGGTACTAGGTAAGGATGGCAAATCAATTGATGACGCAGTGAAACTTCATCAGTTGAGATGACTGGGACATGTGTTACGTATGCCCAACGACCGACTGCCTCGATGTGCGATGTTTTGTTGTATAGGAGTAGATTGGAAGAAAGCTAGGGGCGGCCAGACCAAAACATGGCACAAGTCTATGAAGTCACTGACAAGTGGACTGAGCCATGTTGGTAGGTGTAGACTACCTGGTTGGGGACCGCGAGATGATAGCAACCGATGGTTAGAGACCCTGAATTACATGGCTCAAAATCGTTTGCAATGGCGCAGGTGCATCCACTCTTTGTGTTTCCCAAATTCCAATCTTCTGAACTCTTCGTGTCCCTTTCTTTTTCCCCTTTCCAAATTTATTTCACTGGATTATACTTCTTGAATAACATCTTCAAACCCTAATTTTTCTGATTGCAGCTTATAATTTTACTACATCTAGCACTACGGGATTTGAATCGACCAATGAATCTCTGTGCTAATGTGGTGTGGCAACTCGAACTGATGTACGTACGTACGAAGTTCTACGTTGTTACTGACTGACTGAACAAACACGACACTAGTCTCGAAACTGAGGCGAAACTACAAGTAGACGATACAGATCTGAAAACCTGCAAAGAAAAGTGCAACTTGATTCTCAAGCCTGTATCTGTTCATTTCTCAGACTCATCTATCATTTGCGATGTTTTAACTGGCAACAACCGCCCCTTTATACCAAAAGCTTGTCGGCGACAGATATCTCAATAGTTACACGGACTTTCACATCGGGGGATCCGGGCTATCACAAAATTCATGACGGAACGTTTCGTCTGGCCTAAAATCAACTGGGATGTAAAAAGGTGAACACGAAGCTGCTTGCAATGTCAACGCAGCAAAGTACAAAGACACAATTAGTCCCCTTGGGAAGCTTCCATTGCCTGATAAAGGCTTTCAACATATTCATTTAGACACAGTTGGTCTCCCGTCACCATCAAACTTTACACATATTCTTGCCGCAGTGGACAGGTATACAAGATAGGCAATAGCATGCCCTAACAAGGATACATCCACAGAGACAGTCGCAGCCGTATTGTTTGGCCGCTAGATATCAAATTACGGAGTACCCTCTGTAAGATCCAAACTATGGTTTGGACTGCTGAACAGCTGTCTGGATGGGTTAGATACGCGCCCTCGCCCGTTTGAAACCAAAACAAAGTAATTGGGTAAGATGACGGTTCTATAATTTATCATAAACTTAAGTGTATATTATTACCTAAACAAATATAACCACTCAGCTATCCAACCAATAATTGTTCAATTGATCAAATCTTAACTACAAGAAATAAGAAAGTTTATAAAAGATGCAAGAAAATTACCAATCACCACAAATAAATGTTATTCTATCCTGTCTGGATAGATCACGTACATATTCGTTCAAAAGGTAATAATTGGTCGCTCTATAACACAGAGTGTTGTCAATTCTGGAAGAGTGCTTCAATTCACAACCAAAATGCACAATTCCAGTCAACACAGGTCAAGCAATCAAAAGCAGGAACAAACCAAAATGGCTGCCGCCCAGACTTAGCATAAAGTAAAACAACATAAGTACAGTTCGGGAAGAAACACGGGGGATTAGTGAAGGTGTAGTAAAAACGGAAACTATAATAAATACAAATATTACTAATTCAAATGTAGTCAAAAAGCTAACAATGTACAACTAAGATGATCAATAGGAACAAAGTGCAAGTATATACATGGAGTGATTTTCACAAACACACAAGGAATTCAAAATGGATCTTACACCCTCAATTGCTACTACAGACCGTGGTCCTAAGTTTCAGTCCGTCCTATTCCAATAATCTACCAAACTTCTGAGAGTAAACCACATCAAATCAACAGCTTATCATCCAGTAGCTAGTAGTCTGGTCGAAAGATTTTATAGTGTCAGTCATTAGTTTAAGCACATAATATATCTTATTCTAGTTTTTGGGCAAACCAATCTATTCGTTCTACTTGAGTCATATTCTGACCTTGTTAATAATTCGCTTATCAGTCTTGACTGTTTTTATATGAGCGTATATGTGTGTACACTTCATATCCTATGTCTCATCACACGTCTGTAGATTATTTTGTTTGCCCATAAATATTGAGTAACGTCTGGCTAAAAATGAGTTGGCTTACCAGACTTCTCCCTTGCACTTTCTTTTTGCTGTGTTCTATCGCATTCAATTTACATACAAAATATATGTATACGAAGATCCATTCTAGTTATTTGACTTATCTAAATCCGTTACTGACTAACGCGAACTAATATGAACAGAAGAGATATATCCAGCCTCCATGTTTACCGTGGTCCACGACTGAATCACCAGACACCTCAAGTGCATGTAATAAACCTATTATCCAAATTCGCTTTGTGATTATCTCTTTCCTAATCCACATTGATTCTGTTTCATCGTAATTACTTTGACTATACTCCTTTTAATACATATTTTATTCACACAACGTTATTATTATCATCACCATTATTATTAGTATTATTATATTGATAAAAGCGTGGAACCTTACTGCAAGTCATTTCGACATTCATGGAGTGACCTTCCTAATCCACAAATCACACCATCTTCAGGTATTTCCATGGTAACACATGAGAATGTTCATCATTGTTCACATAAAACATTGTCAATTTCATTCATGCCTGTCTTATTTTGGTCTTTGTAAAATATGACAAATATTATGGATCTTTAACTGTGGAGCCTGATGATATAATCAACGGTTTGTTAAAATATTCTTTGTGTTTGCATATTCTGTATGTACTTTTCAACCGTTAGTTTTAGGCAAAATAGCCAACCATCAATGCTTTTAATTCATCACGTCAATCTCCCCAAATACATATTAAGAATGTAAAACACGGATTGCGAATCAACGTAACCGAATGGTGGTTTATGGAGATTGTAGTAATGTAATGGTTAAATTCATGAGTCGAACTAAGCTAGGCCAGTATGTCGAACCAGGAATCAATTGGCGGTCGTCCTGTCGTAGTATGGGATTCCTGATCATTGGCTCACTGGTGACTGGCTTCAAAATGAATTTCATGGAGTTCTACTGAAAAGCCGTGACCAGTGGAAGTCAACTATGTTTGCTGTGGTGCAGCTACTTACTGGAGACAATGGTGGACGGTCGCACAATATCATGGATTGTTTGATCTTAGATAATAACACCGCTGGATGCCAGCCGACTCAGTGGTCTACAGCTTAAAGATTTGCACGCGTGACAGAGTTTGTGGATGCGTATTACTGCAGGACTGTTATAACTATATAAATGTCTGAAACGATAAAAAGCACATATTGGCTAATTGTTTAAAGAATCAGCTCTGGTTATACTTTGTTATCATTTATCACTTCATTCCATCTCAAATAATCAATAAATATGATATTCTGTTTAGTGAGCGTTATATGAATGTTGGTTAGAATAAAACAACATCGTTCTCTAATAATATGTTGTTTATTTGGCTGATAATCACCTGCCCACAAAAATCAAAGATGAGTGGAATTCTCATTTTACAAATTATTACTACTTTTCTAAAAAAAGGATGAAGTGAAAACAAATGTTCTGGTTGTCAATTCATAGATGCTCTTGCTCCAGCTATGAATAAACGCTCCAATCATTTACCATCTCAGTTGTATTGTTCAACTAACTTCATATAAGGGTAAGTCTTCTTTGGGACTCCTGTTTTGTTACACTTCTGATAGACTTACATACACTGAATGAGTTGCATAGCACAAAACATGGAGTGTATCTCTCTGGTGATGTGAAGTTAAACTACTATAGTGAATGCGACAATGCTTGAATCCATGTATCAATCTGGGCTAGGCCACCTTTAAAAAACTGGAACCACCGGACGGCCGTTTACTATAATACTCATGAATCCCAATGTTAAAATTACTGCAATCTCAACGGATACCCACTCTGACAATATTACAATGCTGTTGAAAGTTTTGTTAGGGAAAGAAAAGTCTCATATATATTCCATCATTTGATGCCATTATTAACGCTAACACTCCATTTAGAGAAAATCTGAATGACGTTAAAAACCTTCTATAACTTCGTAAATTTTCTGGTACATAAATTTTATTTTATTAATTTGAACGATACTTCATTTTAATTAACGTACAAGTTCTTGGAGATGTTAGATGCAAACTAAGGTTTGGACTGAAAAATAGCTGTCTAGGCGGCTTAGATATGCGCCCTTGCCCGGTTGAAAGCAAAACATTGTGATTGGGTAAACTGACGGTTCTGAAATTCATTACAAATTTAAATGTACACTATTACCTAAACAAATATGACCACCCAGCTATTCAGCCAATAATTGTTCAATGAATCAAATATAAATTACAATAAATAAAGAAGTTGATAAAGGATGAGAGAAAATTACCAATCGCAACAAATCAGTGTTATTCCATCCTGTCTGGCTAGATCACGCATAGATTCATTGAAAAACACATTATTTGATTGCTTTATAACACAGAATGCTTTCAATTCTGCAAGTGTGCCACAATTCACAGTCAGTAATGTACAATTCTAGTCAATACAAGCAGCACAATCAAAAGGAGGAACAAACCAACATAAATGCAATTCAGGAAGGAACGTGAAAGCTTACTGAAGGCGTAAGAAAAATAACAACTATAGTAAAATACAAATATGACTAACTCAAATGGAATGAAAAAGGATAACAAAAATATACAACTGAAGGAACAACAATAGGAACAAACTACAAATGTATACATGGAAGGATTTTTCACACATACACAAAACCTTCAAAATGGATCTTACAGGAGGTATTATTTCATTCAAAACATCAGTGACAAATGTTGTGTAAACGAATTATTCTTTTTAAAATCAACGTTTGATAAAGAGATGAGTTAAGAGCAAAAGTAATCAGTTTAAAGACGTTTATTTAAACTGTAAGGATAAAAGGTATTATACTTTACAAAACCAGTTATTTCACAGTAAGAATGATGATCTGAGTGCTCATTATGGAAGCAGTTTTTTCATCATTATGAGATATGTTGTCCAATGTTAATATCCGTCGTTAGAACGTGCTAGAATATCACTCACCATATGTGAATGTGTATATCAGTCTGAGAATAATGTTATGCTTTGAACAAACTTCCATTGATGAAGTAACTGTAAAACCTTAAACTTGTTGTACTTATAAAAGAACTGAAAATGTTGAATAGGCTGATGTTAGCGTTCGATGGTGCCTGAATTTATAATGATCGATCACCCAATTGTTAATGTACTTTACTTGACAGCTTTCTGAAGAACGAAGCAAAGTTGTTCTAGACAACAGAATGTGAACTTCACGAGCAACTTACTGTGGAAATATTTCCACAGTATTTAAAGATAAAATATTTCACAGTCAGTGGTATGGATGAAAATTCAAACCGAAATATCACCGTAAGAATCATCATGAAACGAAATTTTTAATTATTCACTTATTCTATAAAAATGACCACACTAAACACAATGTGAGACGCTTTGTCAATGAAACTGGATGCATTCCAGGATATATGATTTTTGATTGAAATTATGGACCAACAAATGTTAGAACTGTATTAAAAACCCGGAATCACTCAGCAGCCTGTTTGTTGTATTACGAGACCCCATAACAGTACCTATCAACAATCATGAAAGCAGAAATCGAATCCAAGACCTTAAGTCTTGCGCAAACGTTTAGTCTCTTGCCACTAAGTTGTATCCAACGGTGTTCACGTCTAACTTCAACCACTTCACGACATTGCGCGACCATCTACCATTGTTTTTGGTAGGTAACTGCCTCACACTGAACATAGTTGAACTCATCTGGAATGAAAGAACAATGAAGTAGTATTAAGAATCAACTGACGGAAGACATGCAAGTGAAGAGTCGAATGTATGTTTCGAATGTATGATCCTGACAAAGCATACCGGAAATCAAAGTTTCAGGTCAAACACATAAAATAAACCTTCATTTGACTTTTTCTCAAGCAGACTACGAAGAAAGTAGCATATCACTGACCGTGAGATATTTTATGAAAACCATCAAGATTGAGGTCATCTGGACAAACGTCAACACTTTTAAGATCACTGATCACATTATGAACCACTTCATGAAATATGGCTGTAGAACAAATTAAACCAAATGGAAGGTAATTATATTTGAATAGACCACAAAGAGTGATAGTTGTTGTCAAATCTGATAGACTTCTATCCAGACGAATCCGAACAAAGACGTACTTCAAATCAGCTTCACTGTACACTTTAGAACAATGAGCTTGACTACAAATATCTCCAGCATCACCTGTGTTATGCGTTAGCTTCAGCAAATGGGAATTAAACGTTGAGGAATGAATCCTTATTCATTCACAGAACTTAACGCAATCAGTCACGAAATATTCAATCAGAGCATCGAAATCTTCTTTGAAAGCTATTGAAGGCAGGTTCACTTTATGACTTTATAAAGTCAAAATTTTGTATGAAATAAGGAAACTGTTTACTGCGTTTGTCAACAATCGAATTATGGAACGAACCAAAAAGGTATATAATTGCTCTTTTGTGTGGAAATAAAACCTTAAACATCATGAATAGATGTGGATTATTATCATCAAAAGCTCCAATTTTATTAAGATTTAATAACGGGGTTTGGAATCACCATTAATGAAATGAATAGTAGTTTAACATGCCACCATAATCTGCCAATTCTTGTCACATTTTAAGCATTCAGCATCACGGAGAAGAAATGAATTTTGGGAATGCAGACTGCCACAGGACATATATTTATCATGCCTGTGTTCACCTTAATATATATTACATTGTGACCTTATGGCAATATCATTGCGATTCGCACATGATTCACGTATAACATGAAAAGACTGAACACTTTTCAGTCTTAAACATTAACGAGAACATTCGAACATCTAATGCAAATGATTCTTGGTCGACTAGTTTCTCACAAATCCATGAGAATAGGACCGATTATCAGACAAGTTTTGTTTAATAATGTGATCAATTATTGACGCGAACACTTCAGTGTTTTCTATTTTCCAAATCTCTCATCTTATTGCCAATGCTACGGCAGATCTGTTACTAATTCATCATTTACTCTACATCTTTTTTCATTCCTATTTGAGTATCAGCTAGACCGTCTAAAATTATTTCATATTCAACACATTCATAACACCTAAACAACAACAGTCTGTTAACTAGCTTTCACTCAACAGTGAATAGTCAAATAAGGAAGGATTGAGGTGCTTAGTTAAATATTGGTGCCGCATTCCAACAGTTTAGTTTAAAACAATGAACGACGTCAATTTCGAATGATATTTCTTAGTATTGAGACTTTAACAAAATGGACATTTACAACGGACACATTTTTGATTTCAATGGTCACATAATCACGTATACACGATACTGTTAATTGACAAGTGCAATGTTGTAACCTCTTGTGAAATTACCCATGTTTTTTTATTGAATGAAAACAATGACATAAATACAAAAAATTATATTTTTATATTCTAACAAAAAAGTGACATCAGTCATGACGTAAACAATCAACAATGTGATATGCAGTTCCATTAAAACAATCTTTAGTTTATTGAAATGATTAAAAAAATTGAAAGTGTGTTTACTAAACTAAAAAATAAAAATAAAAAAGTCAACTTGATGAAAACAAGTGACAAACTGTCTGTGAGAAATATTGATATGCTCGCTTCCTTATGCAGCATTATAGCCGAATATAAAAGACCATAAAAACAATGAGGAACGACATAAGAAACGGTAAAAGGCGTACAATTATTCCAGTAGAATTCCATCCTCAGTGTCTTCAGATGATTAAGCGCTTCCACTAATCTTCTTCAATTCATTTATTAGATCAGTTTTAGTGGCTGTTAGAGTTTTTGTATCTGTATCGATGTACTGAAATGAACGAAATAGTATAATGATTAGAAAATATCAAATATTTACCAAATATGATTCAGTGCTTACACTAGTCTTCTTCAATTCATTTATTAGATCAGTTTCAGTAGTTGTTAGATCAATGAATAATGATTTAGGATATCTGCTACTGATTTGACGGTCAGTGTGATGAGTACATATTATCCTACAACTAACCGACAACTATTTCGTGTGATGAAATTAGTTCACCAGATGGTTCAGCTTATCACAATGTAAATAATTAATAACAAACCAATAACTGACGTCTTTATTGAAGTAATCCATCCAAAACACAAATTTCTCAACAGGGTATCAGGAATATTTGTTTTCACATTCAACAATGTGAGTCCACGAACTTTCACTTTCCAAACATGATGCAGAATTTATGACAGATTATGCTTCATCATTCAAACTGATCTCATAGGCATTTTGTGAGAATCCACACATACAGACGGTTTCATATTGGACATCGAGAATAACTACACATTCTATGGGCAGGTGAAATACCATTTTTTCAAGTACAAGTGTTAAACGACGCTTCTATTGGTTGTTGAATGTCCACATGGAAACATAGCATCGTACTCATATCTGATTAAACATTATGAATGTATACAATACGCTACTCGTTTGCAACAAAAAAATGTTCTTCCGAGTAAACAGATTCACAATGTAGAATATGGTAATATTGAAAACAATGTGTGAAGTCTATCAATCACTTACTTTATTCTTGCAACCATTTACTTTGAGTTCATAAGTATCCTCATCACTTCTGGTAATGCACATATTGGCTGTTTCACACCATATACACCTTGTTTTCGGTGCTTTTGAGCCACGACATGCTTCAGTCGAATCGTATTTCGGACAATCTTCAGTGGAAAAAATAGGGCGATTGCATAACAAGTTAGTAAACAAAGGATAAGTGAATTAGGAAAAATATAACTACAACTCAACGATATGATAAGATGATTTCGAAATTAGGCGGCTGTTTCATTCACTAAGAACTTGTCGTCACCTCACGCAATTCAAAATTCAGCACACTTCCTTTGACATCCATATTTCACGACAACATTTTGGCTTTGAATGAAAATACATCCATAATCAGTAACATTTTATTCAACGAATATTAAAGTCGATCTAAACATAACATTATGGAATGATTCTCTTAGTTGTCGAGATGGTATTTAAATACCCTACCACATGATAAAATGAAAATTCTTTGTGATTACTCAATGTACATATTCATGAGAAAGAGGACTCGTTCATACCATGTCATTCACTTTTCACGACAACACCTCGGAACTGAATGAAACAAAGTTGAATGTTCAACGATGAGTATTGACGTGTAGATTTGGTAGATGCTGATAACTGTTCGCATTCAGAAATGTATACACTATGCTGTCATCTGGTTCAGCAAAGCGCACTGCATTTCATTTCTAACACATTTAGAGTTTCATTCACTGATATCAGTCTGATGATGAAAATGTGTCCTGTATACCGCTTCAACATGTAAAAACTGGTAAATAACATTATAAACTCATCCACATTGACTATTTTGAAATCCGTGCAAGAAATTCATTTGTCTCCAGACAATAAATTCACTTATAATTATGTTAATTCGGTCGAAAAACAAAGGAGTGACATTGTTTTTCAATTCGTCGCTGACATTTTGCGGGAAGAGATTTCAGTCGACCTATCGTTATGGAATGTTTGAAACTATGTGATCACATTATACTCTGTGTGCTGTCGGCTAGCATGTCACACTAGTTGGATCATGAACATTCATCGATAGTAAATTAAATTTTATTCAACGAATAGTGGAGTCAATCTGAACATTAGATTATGGAATGGTTTTCTCAGTCATAGCGATGTTATTTCAATACTCCAACACAAGACGAACTGAAGAGTGTTTATGATTACTCACTATACATATCAATGAGAAAGGAAACACTTACCTAACATGAAAATCCTCAGTATTTTTGATACTGTACAAGTATCTACTGCCTATGGTATATCGAAATCTGAACACCTGACTTGTCTACACGTCCAATTCATCGGATGAACAAGATGAAATATAGATTTTGGAAAGTAAGCGATTGTTTCCAAGTTAATTACGATTTCAAGAAATGTTTCCGCGATTTTAATAACTCAGGAAAGTTCAATATCATATCTAACAAGTTGGAAAACTATGGACACTTCCAAGTCAATGCACAATCAACTAACTGACATATATTATCTCATCCATAGTTTTGTGACATTATGTACGCTTAAGTGAATTTTATCGACGTGAGGACGTGAAGAACATCCGTCCTTCATCATTTAAAATAATCAACAGAGAATCCACGTATAGGTTAGCGTGATTTGATACTAGTAGCCAAATTTCATTTAGTTAGTTGCTGAAATTGCACATGAAATTTTCAATTTTTTAAAACAAAATTGATGTATTCAACTGTAAAAATAATCATTTCTGATACAATAACGTTTAACATACCCCCGAGAGCTTCATACTCCACTAACGTTCCACTTCGGATCCATATTTTAGGAACATATATTTGAGTTACTTTCTTATCTTGTGAAATAAATTTTACAGAAGAAAATAACTGAGATTTGGTTTAACGAGCGACTGTTAAAAAATGGGAAAAAATTCTCGGAATATCCATGATGAAGATATTCACACACCATAGTTATATTACTCAGTATACCAGGTTAGGCGTAAGTCAGCAGACGTGAATCGTGAAATTCACTGTTTACAGAATTCAGCATATAAAACAGAAACAACACCAATACGATTTCATCAAAACAACGACATTGGTTTATGTGACACTAGCAAGGCTGTCGGTTGTTCAAATGAAGACATAGATACTCGATTTCAATTCAGAAGAATTCAGTAGTTCACTGTTCAAAAGACTTGGTCAAAACACGCGGTTTTGTCAGCACTAGTTTAAACCTTGATTTATTATCACAAAGGATATTAAAGTTCGCTTCAAGATGTGGAAACACATCACCCTCATTGAATTTTTTCAATAAAAGTAGTGTTTGGACAGTGAGTTTACCAGAAGCATTCAGATTTTATTTCACACGTTTTTCATCAACACTTTAATGACACTTCGACCAATCTGTTTTCACACGAAACTACTGAATAATGAAGACTGTGAGAAAGATATATTAGATCACTAGGACAGAATACAGCAAAGTTCTGTATTGACGTGGTGACCAAAGGGTACATAAAGAAGTTAATATTAGACTAACAAATGACTGCTTGTGTAGGTTGGTGTTAATCAAAATGTAAAAAACATTTGCTACCTGTTTCTCCGCAATGTAACCATCCATAAATTCCCGATGGCTTTTCGGTTATGCTATCTACCGTAGGAATCTGAAAAGAAGTAACGGAAGTCTGAGTAAAGATTCGTCAACACACAACCACCTTTATCAAAACCAACCAATCACTAAAGGACGGTGTCGTCATTCACATCACTTTACACAAGGACAACTAGTTACACAGTGAGCATACTGATTTCCTCACTTTCCTCAGGAGTGTGCCTCATCTAGTCTACGAAGATAATCTGACTCACTTCAGTTGTCAACTTCACTGAAATCCAATGGACGATCTATCTATCGTGCAATGATGAGCTACACTGTGAGATGAATATCTACGTCACTTGACGGAAATGTGATAGTGAATAGCTACAATGCTGCTGCAAGTGAATTTGTTGTCATGTCTAGGAATTTTGTTGATGTACTCACTTCCATCCATCACCGTACATACAATTCCTGATAACGTCGAAGCAATCAAAGTGGATTCAGTTCAACACAAATGAAATCTTTCATCTCACTTGCGCTTTCTAGTTACCACACATCTGTTGTATTTCCAATTGGTGAAGTACTAAATGCTGACATTCGAACAAGTACTCACTAAGAGACGATCAAGACTTTAACAATTTATCTCGCAGATTATTTGGCAATGAAATTTTCAATTAGCTGAACTTCAAAAGACGTAGTCAAGCTTGACAAAAAATGACTGTGTTGGAAAGTACTATAAAATACACTGTTTATCCTTAATCGGCTCAGATATGTCAGAATTTCTATCGACAACATTTGACTTCCTATAATTCATTGTTTGAAATAAGTGCTAGAATAAAGTGTGTCAGTACGGAGTTATTAATAGAGTCGTATAGTCTGTGTGCACGTTAGAAATTGTTGATATCCTTCTATCGTGTTCAATGTATCTTGATGCATTCGACAGTGTTGACTTGCGCAAAGTAAGATAACAATCTGAAATACATCAAACAACACTGCATTACTATTCAATTTTGCAACTTACGTTCGCATAATAGATTGATATCTTCCCATTCGGTTGTATCAGAGTAGTTATAGTGAATGCAGGAACTACAAGCAGATGACTATCTTTATCTAAAATTTAAGGTATTAGGGATTAGCATGTCATTGTTGGATGCGAAAGTGTATGTGCCTACGTGCAAAGTGATCAGTTTTAGGCAGGTATTTTCTCCGTTATCTCAAATGTTTTCTTTGGTAGAATTCGTAATAAATATAATCTGGTGAACGTCGTGTAAGTGAAGCAAGCATGCATTCTTCAATATAAATGTCAGATAACTAGGCTCTGAGGCTGTATTACAACGCCGCTTCCATATCGAAATAATAAATCATCAAGCTTCCAATTAAATCTGATAGTTGAGGAGTTATTGACATTTGCTCAACACTCTCTATAATTACACCTGAAAACATCACCCCTAAGTACACATGACATTAGCTATGGTTTGTTTGTTTACAAATAGAACATGGTAACTTAGTCGGTTATGCAAGTCATTGGTTTATCAGTGTTCGGTAACGACGGAAAATGATTAGCTTCAGGTTTTTCGTCTTGGTGACTTCTTAATTTGAATGAATACTTTTTAGGAATGACCGTGTGGTGAGTAACACAAATTTACTTATTTCAGAATACAGACTTCTGATCAAGCAGCATTGAAGCCTGTTGACGAAGATGTATCTCTACATTCGTTTATCCACAAGTAAAATGTGTTTATGACCTAATTTATTTATACGGATCTATTTATTGCACGTCTAATCTAGTTTGCTCCTGTTTATGTCAATTGTCTTCAGGTCTCAATCAATGTGTTCAAACAATCGATGGTTTCCCCCTTCCTAATTTCTGTGATGGCTACACTTTATTACTTTTGTCAATTTTTGAAAAGAATTCAGTGATGTAAAATGAACAAAAAATGTGCAAACAAGTACTGCGAGTAATGGTGTAGGTGTTTTTAAATATTTCATGTGTAATCAAATAATCATTTTATGGATACATACTTTTACCACCAGCAACTGGATAATAAGACATTCTGACGGCCAATAATTCCCCTGAAATGATGGAAGTAAAAATATTTGCGGTTTTATATATGTATAATTAATATCCACAGAGAATCAGTTTAGACATTAGTTATCATCTTTCTTTCAAGATTTAAGTAAACTGGTTCATTTTAATAGGAGTTGCAAGGAGACTCATAATTATTATTTCAACGATATGATGAATGTTTCAATACAACCAACTGAGAAGAACATTTTACTTCCGAAGCGTTGATGTTAAAAGCTTCAGAAAACCAAATAGACCAGTAATATCTAAACGACAATTACTTACTTACTTAAACCTGTTACTCCCATTGGAGCATAGGCCACCGACCAGCATTCTCCAACCCACTCTGTCCTTGGCCTTCTTTTCTAGTTCCATCCAATTCTTGTTCATTTTTCTCATGTCTATTTCCATTTCCCGGCGTAATGTGTTCTTTGGTCTTCCTCTCCTCCTTTCGCTTTGAGGATTCCATGTGAAGGCTTGTCTTGTGACACATTTGGGTGCTTTCCTCAATGTGTGCCCTATACACTTCCAGTGTTTCTTCTTGATTTCTTCCTCCGCTGAAATCTGGTTTGTTCCCTCCCACAGTAGCTTGTTGCTAATAGTGTCCGGCCAACGGATCTGAAGTAGTTTGCGTAGACAACTGTTAATAAACACCTGTATCTTCTGGATGATGGATTCCGTAGTTCTCCAGGTTTCTGCCCCATACAGTAGAATTGTCTTGACATTTGTATTGAAAATCCTGACTTTGGTGTTGGTTGACAGTTGTTTTGAGTTCCAGATGTTCCTCAGTTGTAAATATGCTGCTCTTGTTTTGCCGATCCACGCCTTCAAAACTGCATCAGATCCACCGTGTTCATCAATGATGCTGCCCAGATATGTAAAGGCTTTGACATCTTCTAAATCTTTTCCCTCAATTGTGGTTGCACTGGTGCACGCTGTGTTGTATCGGAGAATCTTGCTTTCTCCTTTGTGTATATTGAGACCTGCTGCTGCTGAGGCTGCTGCTATAATGGTCGTTTTCTCCTGCATTTGTTGTTGCGTTTGGGATAGAAGGGCCAGATCATCTGCGAAGTCTAGATCGTCCAACTGCATCTTAAATGTCCATTGTATCCCGTACTTCCCTTCAGATTAAACGACAATACACATACAAAATCATTTTGATGTTCTAGTTGTTCCGGGTCGAATTAATCATGTCATACCAGTGCACTGTTTATGGTAATTTTTTATCATCTGTTATTATTATTATTCTTAATTGCTATTTTAGATCCATAGGAATATGATAGTCAATAATGTGATGAATACACAGTGGTTCACAGATAGCGATTAAGATAAATCAATTCTTTATTAAATAATTTAAAGAAAACATTTGGACGTCATCAAATACAATTTGGTAATCCATGTGATTTAATAAGCCAAAATGATCTCTCACACAACATCGTTTATTGTTGTAGATGTGTTCAGTTGAATTCGTTTGATTTATCATTTCTACTGTAGGGTCAGTGAAATGTCACTGAGCCCTAGCCAAACCATCAGGCAGTGGTAAAAAAAAAGCAGAACATTCTAGTGGATAGTGGTTAAGCAGAAAGATGAATTTATAGTCGATAGTTAATCTTGTCTTATTTATACCAGTGGATAAGGTACAAAGAGATATGCGTTCGTGTTGCCTTGTGGCTATACTCACGTGTGGTTGTACATGACCTTGGCAGGGAGCGACGATCTGTTCGACATTCAGTGATCCAACTGCCGGATGATTTGGCTAGGGCTCAGTGACATTTCACTGGCCCTACACTACTCAATCAATTCGCGTTTATTTCAAAGTGAACCATCGTTTTCACTTGACAGTAATGAATACGTGTTGTGAACACATTTTAGAGCATCAAATCACACAAGCAAATTAATCACTGTCTACTGGTCAGCTTTCAAAAAATAACCAGGTCAAATATTGAATCATTTATGCAAAATAAAAGTTAGAAACGAAAGGCAAAACAAATTATCACCGGATAATAGAGGTACTCACGCTCATTCGAAATATCAGTTTTCACATAATAACCGCTTCTCACATAATTTCTAACTACTCCTAAGTAATTTTCATCGTACATTTCAATTCTACCTGTGATTATCGAACGAAAAACATGAAATTCAAATGACATTCTGTAGAGAATGAATTAAAGACTTTTAGATTAACTGGAGACAAAATAAATTTCATGGACCTAATTAAATTTCTGTAAGGCTTTAAACTGTTTACAACTTGAACGAAATAAGATATCAGTAGATGTTCTGAATGCTACAAAGGGCAAAAAACTGATTTACTGAAGAAATTAAATCAACATTGGTACACGGAATGAAATGTGAATAAACAAAACTCGGTAACAATTTTAGTTCGATGAAAATCATTCTCTTACCAGTAGTTAATATTCTGAAGTTGATGACTTTGGAGCCGTAAAACGTAAACGAGAACTTCGGATAGATATCCTGATTATAAGCAAACATATGGAATGAAACATCGTTGCGAAATTTAGTCAACTCACTTTATTATCAACCAATCTTTCAAACGTGCCGCTAACAATTGGAGGAGACTGATCAGAGCGGATCATCCGGGAATAATAATAGTGATGAGACTGAATATGTGTATTGGAACCGGATCCATTACTTACATAATTATATGCATTACTTTGAAAAATTACTTTTTCATATTTCCTCAATTCAGGTTTTGTGCAAATGTCATGGCAGTCGATGAATTTATAAATTAATACGATGATGGAATAGAGCAGTATAAACTGGCCAGTTGCAAAGTTATGCCTAGAATGGTACAGATAAAAATATACAGCCTTATTTCATTGAAACAAATTGAAGTTCATAAAACACACTCATTTGCTTAAACTGTATAGTTAACACTCACCTCATCTTCTTGTTCACAACGGTAATAATTGTTGTTAGACCTCGTCTTGTTTATATAAATTTTTAAGTGTTTGTTTGTTTGTTTCTTATTCGACGATTCAAAGTGACCATTAGAAACATCACGTTTCATAAAATCATATGATCATTGTTAACCACTCATGGTAGACGACGAACTCATCGTAGTGCAATATACTTCTAGCTGTTGTACTCTAAAGGCTGACACTTATCCACCATTGGTTGAAATTCCAAGGCCTCTATTGGTGAAAATAATATTGGATACGATTAGCGATAGTTTAAACGAAGTGAAGGGTTTCTAATGTAGTTCAAAATGTGTGCTCATATTTTCACGAACAAACATTTTGTTACTTGTAATTATTTGTGAACTGTTTACCAACGGTCTATTGCTTTGGTTTGATAGGTTAAAATCCAAGTAACAAAACCTGTCTTGATTAGATATCTAAATTTGCATTTTTACATCTGAATCTATGTTTAATGACATAAATCCTGTAAGACGACTCCATCATCGTTGAATGTGGGATTGTAACTTCCGAACAGTCACAAAAAAGCCCATTTGACCGGCACATAGTACCGTTGGCTCTAAATAGATTTAGCAATCAAAATACACAAAACGTTTCTTATTATTCAGGTAGAAGTGGACCTGTATGTGTTCAAACTAAACGTAATGAGTCAATTACTGTTGAATGATTAACGGTCTACACTTTCGTAAATGAATAATAATTTCAGCGGCAGAAGCCCAAACTACTCATGATTTGGTTATAATTACAAAATGTAATTCTTGGCAGTGTGATGGTGAATTTTGCGCTGCAAAAGATGTCGACAGTAACCAAAATATTGCTTCCAGGAGTATCATATTCTGTAGTCGAATAAACGGTTGTTCGGTAAATTCGCGTAATCATGAACATCAGAATTGTATTCAATTATACATAAAATTGTCCCACTAATGTCTGGCTTATTAACAAAATAAAATTATTCGTTATAATTACATGTAGTTACAGTAGGCTTACGTAATTATGTAGCTTATTCACTAGTGTTTGATAAAAGTACACTTGTATTTTGGTTCAGATCATTGTATTATTCAGTATTATGTACCTTATTTATTGTCAGTTTTTCATGAGGCAATTCTGCGTTGGTGTCACGCTGAATGATTATCTGAAAACGTTTATCATCTGAAGATAATCTGTTCAATGATTCTACTAAAGAATCTTCGAATGTCACTCATTGATGGACATAGCAACCACTGCACAGTGTGTAGTTCTTCGGTTATCAATATTTGGTACTACACTCATTTGAAATACATTAAATGTTGGGTAACTAGAAACTGAAGGTGAGATGAAAGACTCCATGTGTGTTGGACTGAATTGGTTTTGAGTGTTGCGATGTAATTAGGACACATTATAGTAAGGATTCTCGTGAGAAATGAACGGTAGTGGGTGGAAGTGAGCACATCAACACAATTCTACCACATGACAACAAAATCACATGGGGCATAGATGCAATTAATCACAATCATATTTCCATCAACGGACGTATATATTCATCTCACAATGTATTGCCCTATTCCATGACAGATAGATCGTTCATTCAACTTCACTGAAGTTGACAACTGAAGTGAATCAGGATATCTTTGTAGACTAGATGGAGCATAGTTTTAAGTGAACTGAGGAGATCAGTTTGCTTACTGCGAATGTGAATGGCCGCTCACTGGCACTCTCTATCCAACCCTTTCCTCAGCAGTCCTTTCTAGTTGTTTACAGTTCCTATTCATCCTTTTCACCTTCAGCATGAGGCGTCATTATCCTTGCGAAAGAAAATCCTTCGATTCTCACTCAGAGTTTAAATAGTTTAATTTGTTTAATCTGGTTGGCATTCTTCAACGAGGTTTGTTCCTCGAGATTCGGTTTCTGACACCTTTCCTAGCTCTTCTCCTTCACTCGACCTTGAGACCGGCAGCAACTCTAGAAGAGCTACAGCCGTATTTTAATCTATCATAGTGATCTAACACATCTTTCTCACAGTCTGCATTATTCAATTTTTCCATGTGTGTAATGTAAACTGACCGAATTGTCATCGGAGTGTTGAGGAAGATTGTCCGAAGTAAAATCAAAATGGTTTTCGTTATCTCACTATTCAAACGTTGATGTTTATGTAAAATCAAACGTCAGTCAGGTGTATACACATCATGAAGCGAAATTGCATTATCACATTTGATAAAGATTCGCAGTGGAAATTCATCCTGGAAATGTCTAGTGTTTGTGGTTGAGTGTTTCGAATAGTAGAAAACTGAGGTTGTCTGGAATGAAATAAAAGTAACTGTGTCTTCAATTCAACAACCGTCATCCTTGTTACTATCAGAAAGAATATTTGAGTTGTTATGTTGAAATCGTGATGATGTTATCTAAGTCTTCTGCGCTAAATTCCATCAACGATGAATTTCACGGTCCGCATCTGCTGATGCTTGTTTAACCTGGTATACAGAGTAATATAACTAAGATGTGCGAATATCTTCATCACAAAATTGCGGATGGAATTTGGGATAAGTCTTCCGCATATGTTCCACGATTGACTAATTTAGACAGGGATATATGAACTTGGATATTAGGCAGACGATATATCCGTTCTTTCATTCATTCACTCATTGTTCGAACTGCCACACTTGCAGTCCTTAATCATATCACTTCTCAATGCAAAAAAGTGTATTTCGTCAAACAGAACTGATAGTAGATTTTTGCAATGCTCAGTCGTATTGCTACACTGACATGATCGCATGTTGTTGAAAGGTGAATATGAGTTAGGAGATAAGTATTTAGTGTTAGTGATTAGGTGTGATGCACTGTTTAATGGTTGAGTGTGAGAAAATGCACCAAATATTTGATCAAGACTCATATGATGATTAAACTACGGCTGACATGTAATTTGGTGCTGAAGTTCGCGCTCACTTTTCAACAGATTTGAAATGCGCTCTTTTGGAAAGAAGCATCCGCAGTTGAATATTTAAATAGCATGTCAGGTTCGCACTGTCTCGCCAATTTCACATTCATCGTTTTAGATTATTTTATTAAGGAGATAATTTGATTGAGCTAGACAATGTTCGGTGTTTGTAGGCTGTCGGCAGAAAATCGTGTAGTCCGGTTTCATAGTAGATGGTATAAGTCAGTATGTCATACTCTCAATCTTGAAGAAAACAATACTGCTCGTGTAATTCAAACTCATATCACTGAATTTCGCAGTATGAAAATTTACTGCTACGTTACTGTAAACACAACTGACAAATTGTAGGACAGAGATGTTTATATTTATTGATCAATACACAATTGTTGACATCCTGTTTGTCTAGTAATCAAATACTGATGGAATTCCATCAATCAGGTATTCTACCTTTACTACTTATTAGTAACTAGTTATAATGAACTAATGATTCCCTTGTACTTGTTCACTGCTTGATTTCGAATTCCGAATACAATACATTCGTTCGTGCTCATTCAGCTGACGAATAATTCAGGAGATATCTATGGTTGTGTATAGGGCACACATTGATGATAGCACCCTAATATGTCACAAAGCAAGCCGTCACTTGGGATTTTCAAGGCCAATGGAGGAGTGGAGGTCAGTGTTCTGACACCGATGTATCAGCTGGTTGTCCATTCATCTATTTAGAATGATTTTTACTCTGTTTACTTCTTGATTCTTCTTACTATCATGATTTATGTTTAAATAAAATCATGGTGATGTATTAAATGACATTGTCATGAACAACATCTGACGTCTTTCGTTTTCGTACTCAATAGTACTCTGAAGTAATTCTATATACTCCTTATTCATCATTTCAGAATTCTTAGCAATTGGAGTTTTGAAATTTCCACATCGACAATTGGTACAACCTGTCAAATTCTTTATTGCCATGCCTTATTTTTGGCCTTCGTTAAATATGATAATTATAGACTTATAACTGTAGAGCATGAGGATAAAGTTACTGAAAACAATTGTTGGCTCAAATATTTTTCATTTTTGAATATTCTAAGGGAATGTTTCAGTGTTACAATGTGATTGTACCAGTATTTAATAGTTATATAGGTGTGCAAATGAATACGGTGACAGAATCAGTATTTATGGATAACAATGAAGGCTTTGTTGACGATCAGACGTACTTCATACGTACGCATAGTTCTGGTTACAGGTTCATTCAATATGAAACAAGAATATAAATTTATTATTTTTGTATTCATATAATGGAGAATATTCTTCTTTCTTTGCACACCTACTATATGACCTTTTATCACATGAATCATTTCAATGATGATGATGGTTTCAACTTGTTTTATAATGTCATTATTATATTCATAAATAAGATAATTTTCATAATTGTGTTCACTTCTCTATGAGCCTTAATCACATTAACCCTTGTAATTATCTTATTATATTCATTAATAAATGTACTTACAAATTCATGGACCTAACGACAAAATTACAATTTTCACTATATTGAAATATTCCTATGAAAATGTTCTACAATGTACTATTATTCTATAGTTGAGAATTGTGTTGGTAATGCATGAACGGTAATCACATAATTTTCAATCTAGAATTATTAGATTAGTGTTCAATCGATAACAAAATCTTGTCCAAGTTTTCTTAACCTTCATATCTAATAAACGTTTGAAACCAGTTTACGAATACATGAGAGATAATCGTTTTTCGATTATTAATCTCTAAGGAATATCAAAATTCATTAGACATTACTAATTGCTTCATTACTTAAACTTCGCCATAGAACAAAAAAGAGATGGGAACAAAAATATGTAAATCAAATTGCGGGTGGCTCTGAAAAGGCCTTTACTCGGTCTCGCGGTCGGACGTCGTAACTATGAGTTGGTTATAGCGCTACACATCGGACAGTTCATTGCTCGTACGTTTGGTGATGGGTCGTAAGCACAAAACCTATGAAACATTGCTTCGCAAGGACAAAAACACAAGCAGCTGCATCACCAGTTTCATACGGAGGCTGTGCAAGATTACATATATCACGCAAACGGTTGTCATCATTCTCTTCTCCATATTCGATGTCCGGTTCCGTGAACTAATCGGAATTAATAGAAATTACTACCTAATCAGCGTTGCTGGTATTCAGCCAACTGTACATCGTATATGAAGAAGAGAATTTGTGGACAATAAACAACCATAGATATTTCCTGAATTATTCAACACCTAGATGAGCACGAACGAAAGTATTGTATTTGGAATTCGAAATCAAGCAGTGAACAAGTACAAGGGAATCATTAGTTCATTATAACTAGTTACTAATAAGTAGTAAAGGTAGAATACCTGATTGATGGAATTCCATCAGTATTTGATTACTAGACAAACAGGATGTCAACAATTGTGTATTGATCAATAAATATAAACATCTCTGTCCTACAATTTGTCAGTTGTGTTTACAGTAACGTAGCAGTAAATTTTCATACTGCGAAATTCAGTGATATGAGTTTGAATTACACGAGCAGTATTGTTTTCTTCAAGATTGAGAGTATAACATACTGACTTATACCATCTACTATGAAACCGGACTACACGATTTTCTGCCGACAGCCTACAAACACCGAACATTGTCTAGCTCAATCAAATTATCTCCTTAATAAAATAATCTAAAACGATGAATGTGAAATTGGCGAGACAGTGCGAACCTGACATGCTATTTAAATATTCAACTGCGGATGCTTCTTTCCAAAAGAGCGCATTTCAAATCTGTTGAAAAGTGAGCGCGAACTTCAGCACCAAATTACATGTCAGCCGTAGTTTAATCATCATATGAGTCTTGATCAAATATTTGGTGCATTTTCTCACACTCAACCATTAAACAGTGCATCACACCTAATCACTAACACTAAATACTTATCTCCTAACTCATATTCACCTTTCAACAACATGCGATCATGTCAGTGTAGCAATACGACTGAGCATTGCAAAAATCTACTATCAGTTCTGTTTGACGAAATACACTTTTTTTGCATTGAGAAGTGATATGATTAAGGACTGCAAGTGTGGCAGTTCGAACAATGAGTGAATGAATGAAAGAACGGATATATCGTCTGCCTAATATCCAAGTTCATATATCCCTGTCTAAATTAGTCAATCGTGGAACATATGCGGAAGACTTATCCCAAATTCCATCCGCAATTTTGCGATGAAGATATTCGCACATCTTAGTTATATTACTCTGTATACCAGGTTAAACAAGCATCAGCAGATGCGGACCGTGAAATTCATCGTTGATGGAATTTAGCGCAGAAGACTTAGATAACATCATCACGATTTCAACATAACAACTCAAATATTCTTTCTGATAGTAACAAGGATGACGGTTGTTGAATTGAAGACACAGTTACTTTTATTTCATTCCAGACAACCTCAGTTTTCTACTATTCGAAACACTCAACCACAAACACTAGACATTTCCAGGATGAATTTCCACTGCGAATCTTTATCAAATGTGATAATGCAATTTCGCTTCATGATGTGTATACACCTGACTGACGTTTGATTTTACATAAACATCAACGTTTGAATAGTGAGATAACGAAAACCATTTTGATTTTACTTCGGACAATCTTCCTCAACACTCCGATGACAATTCGGTCAGTTTACATTACACACATGGAAAAATTGAATAATGCAGACTGTGAGAAAGATGTGTTAGATCACTATGATAGATTAAAATACGGCTGTAGCTCTTCTAGAGTTGCTGCCGGTCTCAAGGTCGAGTGAAGGAGAAGAGCTAGGAAAGGTGTCAGAAACCGAATCTCGAGGAACAAACCTCGTTGAAGAATGCCAACCAGATTAAACAAATTAAACTATTTAAACTCTGAGTGAGAATCGAAGGATTTTCTTTCGCAAGGATAATGACGCCTCATGCTGAAGGTGAAAAGGATGAATAGGAACTGTAAACAACTAGAAAGGACTGCTGAGGAAAGGGTTGGATAGAGAGTGCCAGTAAGCGGCCATTCACATTCGCAGTAAGCAAACTGATCTCCTCAGTTCACTTAAAACTATGCTCCATCTAGTCTACAAAGATATCCTGATTCACTTCAGTTGTCAACTTCAGTGAAGTTGAATGAACGATCTATCTGTCATGGAATGGGGCAATACATTGTGAGATGAATATATACGTCCGTTGATGGAAATATGATTGTGATTAATTGCATCTATGCCCCATGTGATTTTGTTGTCATGTGGTAGAATTGTGTTGATGTGCTCACTTCCACCCACTACCGTTCATTTCTCACGAGAATCCTTACTATAATGTGTCCTAATTACATCGCAACACTCAAAACCAATTCAGTCCAACACACATGGAGTCTTTCATCTCACCTTCAGTTTCTAGTTACCCAACATTTAATGTATTTCAAATGAGTGTAGTACCAAATATTGATAACCGAAGAACTACACACTGTGCAGTGGTTGCTATGTCCATCAATGAGTGACAATCGATGATTCTTTAGTAGAATCATTGAACAGATTATCTTCAGATGATAAACGTTTTCAGATAATCATTTAGCGCACTACAAAACGTTTGCTTCTTTCTATCGTGTAAAGTCTTATTTGTCAATCAGCGTTTTACTTCATTCCATTTATGCCTGTCAATCAAACGGAATTTTGTACTCATTCCACAGTATCAACTGATTCAGTTGAATTGGGAAAATGATTATGTACACATTAATGGAGTTATACACTCCTGAACTAAAGACTGATCTCTCCATTGAAAATTGTGATAACTGTAACTGATCCTAATGGAGTTCGAATCAAGAACATAGGCGAACGTAGTTGGCCGATGAGAGTCCCCCACCATCCACAGATAAACAATCCAACAGTTCATTACACCTTGATTTTAGTAACACACTTCACTCGACAATTTGTAAATGCCACTCATTACTTTCACCTCCATCTGATCTATATTCAACATGAGGACAATTATCTCACAAAAATCGACATTACGCAAAAATAAACTGCGAAGCAGAACTACGAAAACGGTTGCACGCACTCGGAAATGAAATGTTTCAACTTAAAGATGTATCTCGTTTGATCAACTTTCTCTAATTCGACTAGTGATGCAATGGCTTTTGGATGCTGTGCATTTAGGAATAAGATTTGAGAAATTGGGAATTCTTTCCGATTCCCTTGATCGACTATAACATTACACCAAATTCTATCATTTCTGTTACATTCTGTGAAAAATTTAAAATAAAATATATTATTACTTCTTTAATCTCAGTGTAAATTATCTGACCATTTGCTTGACGAAAACATATGTCTGTTGACCTCAGTTATTGACAGAAATATCAATGATTATACTTTGTTGTCGTCAGTCACCTCACGCCATCTCATTAATCAAATAATATGGTATTCTATATCATCTAGTATGTGTAGTGGGCGTAATATGAATCTTATTTAGAATAAAAACACCGCTTTGTAATAATAACTTGTTCATACGACCGATAATCAGCCACACGTACAGAAAGAAATGAGTGAAATTCTCATTTTTCAAAAGATTACTACTTTCTATGAACAAAATGAAGTGAAAACAAATCTCTCGGCTGTCAATTCATAGAAGGTCTTGCTCCAGCTATGAATAAACACTGTAGCCATTCACCGTCTAATTTCAGATGAGTGTAGTGGTTGTTTCCTTACAGAATCATCTAGCTCTCACTTCATCAGTATATCAATCTATGGATCGCCCATTAATAATCCTCATTCTTTGAGAATCGACTAGTTATTACTACCTGTGTATATCGGTCTATGAGACCGTGGTGAATCGTCCTGGTTTTAAATCCACATCAACTTCTGTGTTCCATTTTATATCAATCATCGTGACAGATAAACTCATCTTCATCCGATATTCTGAAAAAACAAATTTTAACATTCACCAAATGCATTTTTCACTGAACATTGATTGTGGTTGCATATCATGGTTCAATGTGAGAGATCCAATTTCACGTGAGAAACAATATATTTTGACATGTGATTTGGTGCTGAAGTTTGCGCTCACTTTTCAACAGATTTGAAATGCGCTCTTTTGGAAAGAAGCATCCGCAGTTGAATATTTAAATAGCATGTCAGGTTCGCACTGTCTCGTCAATTTCACATTCATCGTTTTAGATTATTTTATTAAGGAGATAATTTGATTGAGCTAGACAATGTTCGGTGTTTGTAGGCTGTCGGCAGAAAATCGTGTAGTCCGGTTTCATAGTAGATGGTATAAGTCAGTATGTCATACTCTCAATCTTGAAGAAAACAATACTGCTCGTGTAATTCAAACTCATATCACTGAATTTCGCAGTATGAAAATTTACTGCTACGTTACTGTAAACACAACTGACAAATTGTAGGACAGAGATGTTTATATTTATTGATCAATACACAATTGTTGACATCCTGTTTGTCTAGTAATCAAATACTGATGGAATTCCATCAATCAGGTATTCTACCTTTACTACTTATTAGTAACTAGTTATAATGAACTAATGATTCCCTTGTACTTGTTCACTGCTTGATTTCGAATTCCGAATACAATACATTCGTTCGTGCTCATTCAGCTGACGAATAATTCAGGAGATATCTATGGTTGTGTATAGGGCACACATTGATGATAGCACCCTAATATGTCACAAAGCAAGCCGTCACTTGGGATTTTCAAGGCCAATGGAGGAGTGGAGGTCAGTGTTCTGACACCGATGTATCAGCTGGTTGTCCATTCATCTATTTAGAATGATTTTTACTCTGTTTACTTCTTGATTCTTCTTACTATCATGATTTATGTTTAAATAAAATCATGGTGATGTATTAAATGACATTGTCATGAACAACATCTGACGTCTTTCGTTTTCGTACTCAATAGTACTCTGAAGTAATTCTATATACTCCTTATTCATCATTTCAGAATTCTTAGCAATTGGAGTTTTGAAATTTCCACATCGACAATTGGTACAACCTGTCAAATTCTTTATTGCCATGCCTTATTTTTGGCCTTCGTTAAATATGATAATTATAGACTTATAACTGTAGAGCATGAGGATAAAGTTACTGAAAACAATTGTTGGCTCAAATATTTTTCATTTTTGAATATTCTAAGGGAATGTTTCAGTGTTACAATGTGATTGTACCAGTATTTAATAGTTATATAGGTGTGCAAATGAATACGGTGACAGAATCAGTATTTATGGATAACAATGAAGGCTTTGTTGACGATCAGACGTACTTCATACGTACGCATAGTTCTGGTTACAGGTTCATTCAATATGAAACAAGAATATAAATTTATTATTTTTGTATTCATATAATGGAGAATATTCTTCTTTCTTTGCACACCTACTATATGACCTTTTATCACATGAATCATTTCAATGATGATGATGGTTTCAACTTGTTTTATAATGTCATTATTATATTCATAAATAAGATAATTTTCATAATTGTGTTCACTTCTCTATGAGCCTTAATCACATTAACCCTTGTAATTATCTTATTATATTCATTAATAAATGTACTTACAAATTCATGGACCTAACGACAAAATTACAATTTTCACTATATTGAAATATTCCTATGAAAATGTTCTACAATGTACTATTATTCTATAGTTGAGAATTGTGTTGGTAATGCATGAACGGTAATCACATAATTTTCAATCTAGAATTATTAGATTAGTGTTCAATCGATAACAAAATCTTGTCCAAGTTTTCTTAACCTTCATATCTAATAAACGTTTGAAACCAGTTTACGAATACATGAGAGATAATCGTTTTTCGATTATTAATCTCTAAGGAATATCAAAATTCATTAGACATTACTAATTGCTTCATTACTTAAACTTCGCCATAGAACAAAAAAGAGATGGGAACAAAAATATGTAAATCAAATTGCGGGTGGCTCTGAAAAGGCCTTTACTCGGTCTCGCGGTCGGACGTCGTAACTATGAGTTGGTTATAGCGCTACACATCGGACAGTTCATTGCTCGTACGTTTGGTGATGGGTCGTAAGCACAAAACCTATGAAACATTGCTTCGCAAGGACAAAAACACAAGCAGCTGCATCACCAGTTTCATACGGAGGCTGTGCAAGATTACATATATCACGCAAACGGTTGTCATCATTCTCTTCTCCATATTCGATGTCCGGTTCCGTGAACTAATCGGAATTAATAGAAATTACTACCTAATCAGCGTTGCTGGTATTCAGCCAACTGTACATCGTATATGAAGAAGAGAATTTGTGGACAATAAACAACCATAGATATTTCCTGAATTATTCAACACCTAGATGAGCACGAACGAAAGTATTGTATTTGGAATTCGAAATCAAGCAGTGAACAAGTACAAGGGAATCATTAGTTCATTATAACTAGTTACTAATAAGTAGTAAAGGTAGAATACCTGATTGATGGAATTCCATCAGTATTTGATTACTAGACAAACAGGATGTCAACAATTGTGTATTGATCAATAAATATAAACATCTCTGTCCTACAATTTGTCAGTTGTGTTTACAGTAACGTAGCAGTAAATTTTCATACTGCGAAATTCAGTGATATGAGTTTGAATTACACGAGCAGTATTGTTTTCTTCAAGATTGAGAGTATAACATACTGACTTATACCATCTACTATGAAACCGGACTACACGATTTTCTGCCGACAGCCTACAAACACCGAACATTGTCTAGCTCAATCAAATTATCTCCTTAATAAAATAATCTAAAACGATGAATGTGAAATTGGCGAGACAGTGCGAACCTGACATGCTATTTAAATATTCAACTGCGGATGCTTCTTTCCAAAAGAGCGCATTTCAAATCTGTTGAAAAGTGAGCGCGAACTTCAGCACCAAATTACATGTCAGCCGTAGTTTAATCATCATATGAGTCTTGATCAAATATTTGGTGCATTTTCTCACACTCAACCATTAAACAGTGCATCACACCTAATCACTAACACTAAATACTTATCTCCTAACTCATATTCACCTTTCAACAACATGCGATCATGTCAGTGTAGCAATACGACTGAGCATTGCAAAAATCTACTATCAGTTCTGTTTGACGAAATACACTTTTTTTGCATTGAGAAGTGATATGATTAAGGACTGCAAGTGTGGCAGTTCGAACAATGAGTGAATGAATGAAAGAACGGATATATCGTCTGCCTAATATCCAAGTTCATATATCCCTGTCTAAATTAGTCAATCGTGGAACATATGCGGAAGACTTATCCCAAATTCCATCCGCAATTTTGCGATGAAGATATTCGCACATCTTAGTTATATTACTCTGTATACCAGGTTAAACAAGCATCAGCAGATGCGGACCGTGAAATTCATCGTTGATGGAATTTAGCGCAGAAGACTTAGATAACATCATCACGATTTCAACATAACAACTCAAATATTCTTTCTGATAGTAACAAGGATGACGGTTGTTGAATTGAAGACACAGTTACTTTTATTTCATTCCAGACAACCTCAGTTTTCTACTATTCGAAACACTCAACCACAAACACTAGACATTTCCAGGATGAATTTCCACTGCGAATCTTTATCAAATGTGATAATGCAATTTCGCTTCATGATGTGTATACACCTGACTGACGTTTGATTTTACATAAACATCAACGTTTGAATAGTGAGATAACGAAAACCATTTTGATTTTACTTCGGACAATCTTCCTCAACACTCCGATGACAATTCGGTCAGTTTACATTACACACATGGAAAAATTGAATAATGCAGACTGTGAGAAAGATGTGTTAGATCACTATGATAGATTAAAATACGGCTGTAGCTCTTCTAGAGTTGCTGCCGGTCTCAAGGTCGAGTGAAGGAGAAGAGCTAGGAAAGGTGTCAGAAACCGAATCTCGAGGAACAAACCTCGTTGAAGAATGCCAACCAGATTAAACAAATTAAACTATTTAAACTCTGAGTGAGAATCGAAGGATTTTCTTTCGCAAGGATAATGACGCCTCATGCTGAAGGTGAAAAGGATGAATAGGAACTGTAAACAACTAGAAAGGACTGCTGAGGAAAGGGTTGGATAGAGAGTGCCAGTGAGCGGCCATTCACATTCGCAGTAAGCAAACTGATCTCCTCAGTTCACTTAAAACTATGCTCCATCTAGTCTACAAAGATATCCTGATTCACTTCAGTTGTCAACTTCAGTGAAGTTGAATGAACGATCTATCTGTCATGGAATGGGGCAATACATTGTGAGATGAATATATACGTCCGTTGATGGAAATATGATTGTGATTAATTGCATCTATGCCCCATGTGATTTTGTTGTCATGTGGTAGAATTGTGTTGATGTGCTCACTTCCACCCACTACCGTTCATTTCTCACGAGAATCCTTACTATAATGTGTCCTAATTACATCGCAACACTCAAAACCAATTCAGTCCAACACACATGGAGTCTTTCATCTCACCTTCAGTTTCTAGTTACCCAACATTTAATGTATTTCAAATGAGTGTAGTACCAAATATTGATAACCGAAGAACTACACACTGTGCAGTGGTTGCTATGTCCATCAATGAGTGACAATCGATGATTCTTTAGTAGAATCATTGAACAGATTATCTTCAGATGATAAACGTTTTCAGATAATCATTTAGCGCACTACAAAACGTTTGCTTCTTTCTATCGTGTAAAGTCTTATTTGTCAATCAGCGTTTTACTTCATTCCATTTATGCCTGTCAATCAAACGGAATTTTGTACTCATTCCACAGTATCAACTGATTCAGTTGAATTGGGAAAATGATTATGTACACATTAATGGAGTTATACACTCCTGAACTAAAGACTGATCTCTCCATTGAAAATTGTGATAACTGTAACTGATCCTAATGGAGTTCGAATCAAGAACATAGGCGAACGTAGTTGGCCGATGAGAGTCCCCCACCATCCACAGATAAACAATCCAACAGTTCATTACACCTTGATTTTAGTAACACACTTCACTCGACAATTTGTAAATGCCACTCATTACTTT
Source organism: Schistosoma haematobium (assembly GCF_000699445.3). Taxonomy (NCBI): domain Eukaryota; kingdom Metazoa; phylum Platyhelminthes; class Trematoda; order Strigeidida; family Schistosomatidae; genus Schistosoma; species Schistosoma haematobium. The sequence continues at coordinate 12,119,622 of NC_067200.1, forward strand.
CACCTCCATCTGATCTATATTCAACATGAGGACAATTATCTCACAAAAATCGACATTACGCAAAAATAAACTGCGAAGCAGAACTACGAAAACGGTTGCACGCACTCGGAAATGAAATGTTTCAACTTAAAGATGTATCTCGTTTGATCAACTTTCTCTAATTCGACTAGTGATGCAATGGCTTTTGGATGCTGTGCATTTAGGAATAAGATTTGAGAAATTGGGAATTCTTTCCGATTCCCTTGATCGACTATAACATTACACCAAATTCTATCATTTCTGTTACATTCTGTGAAAAATTTAAAATAAAATATATTATTACTTCTTTAATCTCAGTGTAAATTATCTGACCATTTGCTTGACGAAAACATATGTCTGTTGACCTCAGTTATTGACAGAAATATCAATGATTATACTTTGTTGTCGTCAGTCACCTCACGCCATCTCATTAATCAAATAATATGGTATTCTATATCATCTAGTATGTGTAGTGGGCGTAATATGAATCTTATTTAGAATAAAAACACCGCTTTGTAATAATAACTTGTTCATACGACCGATAATCAGCCACACGTACAGAAAGAAATGAGTGAAATTCTCATTTTTCAAAAGATTACTACTTTCTATGAACAAAATGAAGTGAAAACAAATCTCTCGGCTGTCAATTCATAGAAGGTCTTGCTCCAGCTATGAATAAACACTGTAGCCATTCACCGTCTAATTTCAGATGAGTGTAGTGGTTGTTTCCTTACAGAATCATCTAGCTCTCACTTCATCAGTATATCAATCTATGGATCGCCCATTAATAATCCTCATTCTTTGAGAATCGACTAGTTATTACTACCTGTGTATATCGGTCTATGAGACCGTGGTGAATCGTCCTGGTTTTAAATCCACATCAACTTCTGTGTTCCATTTTATATCAATCATCGTGACAGATAAACTCATCTTCATCCGATATTCTGAAAAAACAAATTTTAACATTCACCAAATGCATTTTTCACTGAACATTGATTGTGGTTGCATATCATGGTTCAATGTGAGAGATCCAATTTCACGTGAGAAACAATATATTTTGACATGTGATTTGGTGCTGAAGTTTGCGCTCACTTTTCAACAGATTTGAAATGCGCTCTTTTGGAAAGAAGCATCCGCAGTTGAATATTTAAATAGCATGTCAGGTTCGCACTGTCTCGTCAATTTCACATTCATCGTTTTAGATTATTTTATTAAGGAGATAATTTGATTGAGCTAGACAATGTTCGGTGTTTGTAGGCTGTCGGCAGAAAATCGTGTAGTCCGGTTTCATAGTAGATGGTATAAGTCAGTATGTCATACTCTCAATCTTGAAGAAAACAATACTGCTCGTGTAATTCAAACTCATATCACTGAATTTCGCAGTATGAAAATTTACTGCTACGTTACTGTAAACACAACTGACAAATTGTAGGACAGAGATGTTTATATTTATTGATCAATACACAATTGTTGACATCCTGTTTGTCTAGTAATCAAATACTGATGGAATTCCATCAATCAGGTATTCTACCTTTACTACTTATTAGTAACTAGTTATAATGAACTAATGATTCCCTTGTACTTGTTCACTGCTTGATTTCGAATTCCGAATACAATACATTCGTTCGTGCTCATTCAGCTGACGAATAATTCAGGAGATATCTATGGTTGTGTATAGGGCACACATTGATGATAGCACCCTAATATGTCACAAAGCAAGCCGTCACTTGGGATTTTCAAGGCCAATGGAGGAGTGGAGGTCAGTGTTCTGACACCGATGTATCAGCTGGTTGTCCATTCATCTATTTAGAATGATTTTTACTCTGTTTACTTCTTGATTCTTCTTACTATCATGATTTATGTTTAAATAAAATCATGGTGATGTATTAAATGACATTGTCATGAACAACATCTGACGTCTTTCGTTTTCGTACTCAATAGTACTCTGAAGTAATTCTATATACTCCTTATTCATCATTTCAGAATTCTTAGCAATTGGAGTTTTGAAATTTCCACATCGACAATTGGTACAACCTGTCAAATTCTTTATTGCCATGCCTTATTTTTGGCCTTCGTTAAATATGATAATTATAGACTTATAACTGTAGAGCATGAGGATAAAGTTACTGAAAACAATTGTTGGCTCAAATATTTTTCATTTTTGAATATTCTAAGGGAATGTTTCAGTGTTACAATGTGATTGTACCAGTATTTAATAGTTATATAGGTGTGCAAATGAATACGGTGACAGAATCAGTATTTATGGATAACAATGAAGGCTTTGTTGACGATCAGACGTACTTCATACGTACGCATAGTTCTGGTTACAGGTTCATTCAATATGAAACAAGAATATAAATTTATTATTTTTGTATTCATATAATGGAGAATATTCTTCTTTCTTTGCACACCTACTATATGACCTTTTATCACATGAATCATTTCAATGATGATGATGGTTTCAACTTGTTTTATAATGTCATTATTATATTCATAAATAAGATAATTTTCATAATTGTGTTCACTTCTCTATGAGCCTTAATCACATTAACCCTTGTAATTATCTTATTATATTCATTAATAAATGTACTTACAAATTCATGGACCTAACGACAAAATTACAATTTTCACTATATTGAAATATTCCTATGAAAATGTTCTACAATGTACTATTATTCTATAGTTGAGAATTGTGTTGGTAATGCATGAACGGTAATCACATTATTTCGATAGAACAATGCGAAGACTGAGTTGATCTGAAAATTATGATATATTTGCGCTATACTTTTCAAACAATCTGGTCACATATATACTTCTCTAGGCATTTTTATATGAAAATTAATAAAGGTCAATAAAGGTCAAACAAAGAAGTATAAGTACAAATAATATATCTAAGGGGGGGAGTAAGAATAAGAAGTTCAGTGCCAAAGAAAAAGGTTTACATCAATCTACCATATAGAGGCGAATCAAACAGTATAGTTTTAAGGCAGAGATTGAAAGCAGCCATTGAGAATACGTATTATGCTGCTCAGTTGGTAGTGATTGAAAAGTCTAAGGCCATGATTCATAATAGACCCAAACAATGCACTAATGATTACATCACATCCCATTGTATTTACCAATTTACATGTTTGTGTGGACACACATACATAGGGAGGAGTAATCGAACAATGCAATCAAGGGTCAATGAACATGTACCCAGATGGCTTCAAAATCAGTGTGTGTCAAATGATCCGATCAATGTAGGAGGTAGAAAACCAAGTTCATCAATAGCAAAACACACAATTGAGACGGTGCACAAAATTAACGTTAATACAGCATTTAGAATGTTGTATAAAAATTGTCAAGGTCGAACTCTTAAGTTTATTGAAGCCTTAGCTATTCGTAAATTTAAACACCCCTTATGTGTACAAAAACAATTTGTCGTAACCTTGAATTTACATTGGTAATCATTAAGTCATTCTATGGCCTAGGATAACGCGATAATTTCTTATTCGATCCCCCCTCCTTAGTTATTTTAATTGTACTTTTATTTGTTTGTTTGACCTTTATGGACCTTTATTAATTTTCATATAAAAATGCCTTGACAGGTATATGTGTGACCAGATTGTTCGAAATGTATAGCGCAAATACATCACATTTTTCAGATCAACTCCGTCTTCTCATTGTTCTATCGAAATTTATAAAAGGGACTAATTGCTTTAAAATCACATTAGTTCCAATCAAGAATTATTCGATTAGTGTTCAATCGATAACAAAATCTTGTCCAAGTTTTCTTAACCTTTATATCTAATAAACGTTTGAAACCAGTTTACGAATACATGAGAGATAATCGTTTTTCGATTATTAATCTCTAAGGAATATCAAAATTCATTAGACATTACTAATTGCTTCATTACTTAAACTTCGCCATAGAACAAAACAGAGATGGGAAGAAAAAAATGTAAATCAAATTGCGGGTGGCTATGTAAAAGGCCTTTACTCGGTCTCGCGGTCGGACGTCGTAACTATGAGTTGGTTATAGCGCTACACATCGGACAGTTCATTGCTCGTACGTTTGGTGATGGGTCGTAAGCACAAAACCTATGAAACATTGCTTCGCAAGGACAAAAACACAAGCAGCTGCATCACCAGTTTCATACGGAGGCTGTGCAAGATTACATATATCACGCAAACGGTTGTCATCATTCTCTTCTCCATATTCGATGTCCGGTTCCGTGAACTAATCGGAATTAATAGAAATTACTTCCTAATCGGCGTTGATGGTAGTCACGGAACGGGACACCGCATATGAAGAAGAGAATGTGTGACCTATACACAACCATAGATATTTCCTGAATTATTCGTCAGCTGAATAAGCACGAACGAAAGTATTGTATTTGAAATTCGAAATCAAGCAGTGAACAAGTACAAGGGAATCATTAGTTCATAATGACTGGTGCTGAAGTTTGCCTTCACTTTTCAACAGATTTGAAATGCGCTCTTTTGGAAAGAAGCATCCGCAGTTGAATATTTAAATAGCATGTCAGGTTCGCACTGTCTCGCCAATTTCACATTCATCGTTTTAGATTATTTTATTAAGGAGATAATTTGATTGAGCTAGACAATGTTCGGTGTTTGTAGGCTGTCGGCAGAAAATCGTGTAGTCCGGTTTCATAGTAGATGGTATAAGTCAGTATGTCATACTCTCAATCTTGAAGAAAACAATACTGCTCGTGTAATTCAAACTCATATCACTGAATTTCGCAGTATGAAAATTTACTGCTACGTTACTGTAAACACAACTGACAAATTGTAGGACAGAGATGTTTATATTTATTGATCAATACACAATTGTTGACATCCTGTTTGTCTAGTAATCAAATACTGATGGAATTCCATCAATCAGGTATTCTACCTTTACTACTTATTAGTAACTAGTTATAATGAACTAATGATTCCCTTGTACTTGTTCACTGCTTGATTTCGAATTCCGAATACAATACATTCGTTCGTGCTCATTCAGCTGACGAATAATTCAGGAGATATCTATGGTTGTGTATAGGGCACACATTGATGATAGCACCCTAATATGTCACAAAGCAAGCCGTCACTTGGGATTTTCAAGGCCAATGGAGGAGTGGAGGTCAGTGTTCTGACACCGATGTATCAGCTGGTTGTCCATTCATCTATTTAGAATGATTTTTACTCTGTTTACTTCTTGATTCTTCTTACTATCATGATTTATGTTTAAATAAAATCATGGTGATGTATTAAATGACATTGTCATGAACAACATCTGACGTCTTTCGTTTTCGTACTCAATAGTACTCTGAAGTAATTCTATATACTCCTTATTCATCATTTCAGAATTCTTAGCAATTGGAGTTTTGAAATTTCCACATCGACAATTGGTACAACCTGTCAAATTCTTTATTGCCATGCCTTATTTTTGGCCTTCGTTAAATATGATAATTATAGACTTATAACTGTAGAGCATGAGGATAAAGTTACTGAAAACAATTGTTGGCTCAAATATTTTTCATTTTTGAATATTCTAAGGGAATGTTTCAGTGTTACAATGTGATTGTACCAGTATTTAATAGTTATATAGGTGTGCAAATGAATACGGTGACAGAATCAGTATTTATGGATAACAATGAAGGCTTTGTTGACGATCAGACGTACTTCATACGTACGCATAGTTCTGGTTACAGGTTCATTCAATATGAAACAAGAATATAAATTTATTATTTTTGTATTCATATAATGGAGAATATTCTTCTTTCTTTGCACACCTACTATATGACCTTTTATCACATGAATCATTTCAATGATGATGATGGTTTCAACTTGTTTTATAATGTCATTATTATATTCATAAATAAGATAATTTTCATAATTGTGTTCACTTCTCTATGAGCCTTAATCACATTAACCCTTGTAATTATCTTATTATATTCATTAATAAATGTACTTACAAATTCATGGACCTAACGACAAAATTACAATTTTCACTATATTGAAATATTCCTATGAAAATGTTCTACAATGTACTATTATTCTATAGTTGAGAATTGTGTTGGTAATGCATGAACGGTAATCACATAATTTTCAATCTAGAATTATTAGATTAGTGTTCAATCGATAACAAAATCTTGTCCAAGTTTTCTTAACCTTTATATCTAATAAACGTTTGAAACCAGTTTACGAATACATGAGAGATAATCGTTTTTCGATTATTAATCTCTAAGGAATATCAAAATTCATTAGACATTACTAATTGCTTCATTACTTAAACTTCGCCATAGAACAAAACAGAGATGGGAAGAAAAAATGTAAATCAAATTGCGGGTGGCTCTGAAAAAGGCCTTTACTCAGTCTCGCGGTCGGACGTCGTAACTATGAGTTGGTTATAGCGCTACACATCGGACAGTTCATTGCTCGTACGTTTGGTGATGGGTCGTAAGCACAAAACCTATGAAACATTGCTTCGCAAGGACAAAAACACAAGCAGCTGCATCACCAGTTTCATACGGAGGCTGTGCAAGATTACATATATCACGCAAACGGTTGTCATCATTCTCTTCTCCATATTCGATGTCCGGTTCCGTGAACTAATCGGAATTAATAGAAATTACTTCCTAATCGGCGTTGATGGTAGTCACGGAACGGGACACCGCATATGAAGAAGAGAATGTGTGACCTATACACAACCATAGATATTTCCTGAATTATTCGTCAGCTGAATAAGCACGAACGAAAGTATTGTATTTGAAATTCGAAATCAAGCAGTGAACAAGTACAAGGGAATCATTAGTTCATAATGACTGGTGCTGAAGTTTGCCTTCACTTTTCAACAGATTTGAAATGCGCTCTTTTGGAAAGAAGCATCCGCAGTTGAATATTTAAATAGCATGTCAGGTTCGCACTGTCTCGCCAATTTCACATTCATCGTTTTAGATTATTTTATTAAGGAGATAATTTGATTGAGCTAGACAATGTTCGGTGTTTGTAGGCTGTCGGCAGAAAATCGTGTAGTCCGGTTTCATAGTAGATGGTATAAGTCAGTATGTCATACTCTCAATCTTGAAGAAAACAATACTGCTCGTGTAATTCAAACTCATATCACTGAATTTCGCAGTATGAAAATTTACTGCTACGTTACTGTAAACACAACTGACAAATTGTAGGACAGAGATGTTTATATTTATTGATCAATACACAATTGTTGACATCCTGTTTGTCTAGTAATCAAATACTGATGGAATTCCATCAATCAGGTATTCTACCTTTACTACTTATTAGTAACTAGTTATAATGAACTAATGATTCCCTTGTACTTGTTCACTGCTTGATTTCGAATTCCGAATACAATACATTCGTTCGTGCTCATTCAGCTGACGAATAATTCAGGAGATATCTATGGTTGTGTATAGGGCACACATTGATGATAGCACCCTAATATGTCACAAAGCAAGCCGTCACTTGGGATTTTCAAGGCCAATGGAGGAGTGGAGGTCAGTGTTCTGACACCGATGTATCAGCTGGTTGTCCATTCATCTATTTAGAATGATTTTTACTCTGTTTACTTCTTGATTCTTCTTACTATCATGATTTATGTTTAAATAAAATCATGGTGATGTATTAAATGACATTGTCATGAACAACATCTGACGTCTTTCGTTTTCGTACTCAATAGTACTCTGAAGTAATTCTATATACTCCTTATTCATCATTTCAGAATTCTTAGCAATTGGAGTTTTGAAATTTCCACATCGACAATTGGTACAACCTGTCAAATTCTTTATTGCCATGCCTTATTTTTGGCCTTCGTTAAATATGATAATTATAGACTTATAACTGTAGAGCATGAGGATAAAGTTACTGAAAACAATTGTTGGCTCAAATATTTTTCATTTTTGAATATTCTAAGGGAATGTTTCAGTGTTACAATGTGATTGTACCAGTATTTAATAGTTATATAGGTGTGCAAATGAATACGGTGACAGAATCAGTATTTATGGATAACAATGAAGGCTTTGTTGACGATCAGACGTACTTCATACGTACGCATAGTTCTGGTTACAGGTTCATTCAATATGAAACAAGAATATAAATTTATTATTTTTGTATTCATATAATGGAGAATATTCTTCTTTCTTTGCACACCTACTATATGACCTTTTATCACATGAATCATTTCAATGATGATGATGGTTTCAACTTGTTTTATAATGTCATTATTATATTCATAAATAAGATAATTTTCATAATTGTGTTCACTTCTCTATGAGCCTTAATCACATTAACCCTTGTAATTATCTTATTATATTCATTAATAAATGTACTTACAAATTCATGGACCTAACGACAAAATTACAATTTTCACTATATTGAAATATTCCTATGAAAATGTTCTACAATGTACTATTATTCTATAGTTGAGAATTGTGTTGGTAATGCATGAACGGTAATCACATAATTTTCAATCTAGAATTATTAGATTAGTGTTCAATCGATAACAAAATCTTGTCCAAGTTTTCTTAACCTTTATATCTAATAAACGTTTGAAACCAGTTTACGAATACATGAGAGATAATCGTTTTTCGATTATTAATCTCTAAGGAATATCAAAATTCATTAGACATTACTAATTGCTTCATTACTTAAACTTCGCCATAGAACAAAACAGAGATGGGAAGAAAAAATGTAAATCAAATTGCGGGTGGCTCTGAAAAGGCCTTTACTCAGTCTCGCGGTCGGACGTCGTAACTATGAGTTGGTTATAGCGCTACACATCGGACAGTTCATTGCTCGTACGTTTGGTGATGGGTCGTAAGCACAAAACCTATGAAACATTGCTTCGCAAGGACAAAAACACAAGCAGCTGCATCACCAGTTTCATACGGAGGCTGTGCAAGATTACATATATCACGCAAACGGTTGTCATCATTCTCTTCTCCATATTCGATGTCCGGTTCCGTGAACTAATCGGAATTAATAGAAATTACTTCCTAATCGGCGTTGATGGTAGTCACGGAACGGGACACCGCATATGAAGAAGAGAATGTGTGACCTATACACAACCATAGATATTTCCTGAATTATTCGTCAGCTGAATAAGCACGAACGAAAGTATTGTATTTGAAATTCGAAATCAAGCAGTGAACAAGTACAAGGGAATCATTAGTTCATAATGACTGGTGCTGAAGTTTGCCTTCACTTTTCAACAGATTTGAAATGCGCTCTTTTGGAAAGAAGCATCCGCAGTTGAATATTTAAATAGCATGTCAGGTTCGCACTGTCTCGCCAATTTCACATTCATCGTTTTAGATTATTTTATTAAGGAGATAATTTGATTGAGCTAGACAATGTTCGGTGTTTGTAGGCTGTCGGCAGAAAATCGTGTAGTCCGGTTTCATAGTAGATGGTATAAGTCAGTATGTCATACTCTCAATCTTGAAGAAAACAATACTGCTCGTGTAATTCAAACTCATATCACTGAATTTCGCAGTATGAAAATTTACTGCTACGTTACTGTAAACACAACTGACAAATTGTAGGACAGAGATGTTTATATTTATTGATCAATACACAATTGTTGACATCCTGTTTGTCTAGTAATCAAATACTGATGGAATTCCATCAATCAGGTATTCTACCTTTACTACTTATTAGTAACTAGTTATAATGAACTAATGATTCCCTTGTACTTGTTCACTGCTTGATTTCGAATTCCGAATACAATACATTCGTTCGTGCTCATTCAGCTGACGAATAATTCAGGAGATATCTATGGTTGTGTATAGGGCACACATTGATGATAGCACCCTAATATGTCACAAAGCAAGCCGTCACTTGGGATTTTCAAGGCCAATGGAGGAGTGGAGGTCAGTGTTCTGACACCGATGTATCAGCTGGTTGTCCATTCATCTATTTAGAATGATTTTTACTCTGTTTACTTCTTGATTCTTCTTACTATCATGATTTATGTTTAAATAAAATCATGGTGATGTATTAAATGACATTGTCATGAACAACATCTGACGTCTTTCGTTTTCGTACTCAATAGTACTCTGAAGTAATTCTATATACTCCTTATTCATCATTTCAGAATTCTTAGCAATTGGAGTTTTGAAATTTCCACATCGACAATTGGTACAACCTGTCAAATTCTTTATTGCCATGCCTTATTTTTGGCCTTCGTTAAATATGATAATTATAGACTTATAACTGTAGAGCATGAGGATAAAGTTACTGAAAACAATTGTTGGCTCAAATATTTTTCATTTTTGAATATTCTAAGGGAATGTTTCAGTGTTACAATGTGATTGTACCAGTATTTAATAGTTATATAGGTGTGCAAATGAATACGGTGACAGAATCAGTATTTATGGATAACAATGAAGGCTTTGTTGACGATCAGACGTACTTCATACGTACGCATAGTTCTGGTTACAGGTTCATTCAATATGAAACAAGAATATAAATTTATTATTTTTGTATTCATATAATGGAGAATATTCTTCTTTCTTTGCACACCTACTATATGACCTTTTATCACATGAATCATTTCAATGATGATGATGGTTTCAACTTGTTTTATAATGTCATTATTATATTCATAAATAAGATAATTTTCATAATTGTGTTCACTTCTCTATGAGCCTTAATCACATTAACCCTTGTAATTATCTTATTATATTCATTAATAAATGTACTTACAAATTCATGGACCTAACGACAAAATTACAATTTTCACTATATTGAAATATTCCTATGAAAATGTTCTACAATGTACTATTATTCTATAGTTGAGAATTGTGTTGGTAATGCATGAACGGTAATCACATAATTTTCAATCTAGAATTATTAGATTAGTGTTCAATCGATAACAAAATCTTGTCCAAGTTTTCTTAACCTTTATATCTAATAAACGTTTGAAACCAGTTTACGAATACATGAGAGATAATCGTTTTTCGATTATTAATCTCTAAGGAATATCAAAATTCATTAGACATTACTAATTGCTTCATTACTTAAACTTCGCCATAGAACAAAACAGAGATGGGAAGAAAAAATGTAAATCAAATTGCGGGTGGCTCTGAAAAGGCCTTTACTCAGTCTCGCGGTCGGACGTCGTAACTATGAGTTGGTTATAGCGCTACACATCGGACAGTTCATTGCTCGTACGTTTGGTGATGGGTCGTAAGCACAAAACCTATGAAACATTGCTTCGCAAGGACAAAAACACAAGCAGCTGCATCACCAGTTTCATACGGAGGCTGTGCAAGATTACATATATCACGCAAACGGTTGTCATCATTCTCTTCTCCATATTCGATGTCCGGTTCCGTGAACTAATCGGAATTAATAGAAATTACTTCCTAATCGGCGTTGATGGTAGTCACGGAACGGGACACCGCATATGAAGAAGAGAATGTGTGACCTATACACAACCATAGATATTTCCTGAATTATTCGTCAGCTGAATAAGCACGAACGAAAGTATTGTATTTGAAATTCGAAATCAAGCAGTGAACAAGTACAAGGGAATCATTAGTTCATAATGACTGGTGCTGAAGTTTGCCTTCACTTTTCAACAGATTTGAAATGCGCTCTTTTGGAAAGAAGCATCCGCAGTTGAATATTTAAATAGCATGTCAGGTTCGCACTGTCTCGCCAATTTCACATTCATCGTTTTAGATTATTTTATTAAGGAGATAATTTGATTGAGCTAGACAATGTTCGGTGTTTGTAGGCTGTCGGCAGAAAATCGTGTAGTCCGGTTTCATAGTAGATGGTATAAGTCAGTATGTCATACTCTCAATCTTGAAGAAAACAATACTGCTCGTGTAATTCAAACTCATATCACTGAATTTCGCAGTATGAAAATTTACTGCTACGTTACTGTAAACACAACTGACAAATTGTAGGACAGAGATGTTTATATTTATTGATCAATACACAATTGTTGACATCCTGTTTGTCTAGTAATCAAATACTGATGGAATTCCATCAATCAGGTATTCTACCTTTACTACTTATTAGTAACTAGTTATAATGAACTAATGATTCCCTTGTACTTGTTCACTGCTTGATTTCGAATTCCGAATACAATACATTCGTTCGTGCTCATTCAGCTGACGAATAATTCAGGAGATATCTATGGTTGTGTATAGGGCACACATTGATGATAGCACCCTAATATGTCACAAAGCAAGCCGTCACTTGGGATTTTCAAGGCCAATGGAGGAGTGGAGGTCAGTGTTCTGACACCGATGTATCAGCTGGTTGTCCATTCATCTATTTAGAATGATTTTTACTCTGTTTACTTCTTGATTCTTCTTACTATCATGATTTATGTTTAAATAAAATCATGGTGATGTATTAAATGACATTGTCATGAACAACATCTGACGTCTTTCGTTTTCGTACTCAATAGTACTCTGAAGTAATTCTATATACTCCTTATTCATCATTTCAGAATTCTTAGCAATTGGAGTTTTGAAATTTCCACATCGACAATTGGTACAACCTGTCAAATTCTTTATTGCCATGCCTTATTTTTGGCCTTCGTTAAATATGATAATTATAGACTTATAACTGTAGAGCATGAGGATAAAGTTACTGAAAACAATTGTTGGCTCAAATATTTTTCATTTTTGAATATTCTAAGGGAATGTTTCAGTGTTACAATGTGATTGTACCAGTATTTAATAGTTATATAGGTGTGCAAATGAATACGGTGACAGAATCAGTATTTATGGATAACAATGAAGGCTTTGTTGACGATCAGACGTACTTCATACGTACGCATAGTTCTGGTTACAGGTTCATTCAATATGAAACAAGAATATAAATTTATTATTTTTGTATTCATATAATGGAGAATATTCTTCTTTCTTTGCACACCTACTATATGACCTTTTATCACATGAATCATTTCAATGATGATGATGGTTTCAACTTGTTTTATAATGTCATTATTATATTCATAAATAAGATAATTTTCATAATTGTGTTCACTTCTCTATGAGCCTTAATCACATTAACCCTTGTAATTATCTTATTATATTCATTAATAAATGTACTTACAAATTCATGGACCTAACGACAAAATTACAATTTTCACTATATTGAAATATTCCTATGAAAATGTTCTACAATGTACTATTATTCTATAGTTGAGAATTGTGTTGGTAATGCATGAACGGTAATCACATAATTTTCAATCTAGAATTATTAGATTAGTGTTCAATCGATAACAAAATCTTGTCCAAGTTTTCTTAACCTTTATATCTAATAAACGTTTGAAACCAGTTTACGAATACATGAGAGATAATCGTTTTTCGATTATTAATCTCTAAGGAATATCAAAATTCATTAGACATTACTAATTGCTTCATTACTTAAACTTCGCCATAGAACAAAACAGAGATGGGAAGAAAAAATGTAAATCAAATTGCGGGTGGCTCTGAAAAGGCCTTTACTCAGTCTCGCGGTCGGACGTCGTAACTATGAGTTGGTTATAGCGCTACACATCGGACAGTTCATTGCTCGTACGTTTGGTGATGGGTCGTAAGCACAAAACCTATGAAACATTGCTTCGCAAGGACAAAAACACAAGCAGCTGCATCACCAGTTTCATACGGAGGCTGTGCAAGATTACATATATCACGCAAACGGTTGTCATCATTCTCTTCTCCATATTCGATGTCCGGTTCCGTGAACTAATCGGAATTAATAGAAATTACTTCCTAATCGGCGTTGATGGTAGTCACGGAACGGGACACCGCATATGAAGAAGAGAATGTGTGACCTATACACAACCATAGATATTTCCTGAATTATTCGTCAGCTGAATAAGCACGAACGAAAGTATTGTATTTGAAATTCGAAATCAAGCAGTGAACAAGTACAAGGGAATCATTAGTTCATAATGACTGGTGCTGAAGTTTGCCTTCACTTTTCAACAGATTTGAAATGCGCTCTTTTGGAAAGAAGCATCCGCAGTTGAATATTTAAATAGCATGTCAGGTTCGCACTGTCTCGCCAATTTCACATTCATCGTTTTAGATTATTTTATTAAGGAGATAATTTGATTGAGCTAGACAATGTTCGGTGTTTGTAGGCTGTCGGCAGAAAATCGTGTAGTCCGGTTTCATAGTAGATGGTATAAGTCAGTATGTCATACTCTCAATCTTGAAGAAAACAATACTGCTCGTGTAATTCAAACTCATATCACTGAATTTCGCAGTATGAAAATTTACTGCTACGTTACTGTAAACACAACTGACAAATTGTAGGACAGAGATGTTTATATTTATTGATCAATACACAATTGTTGACATCCTGTTTGTCTAGTAATCAAATACTGATGGAATTCCATCAATCAGGTATTCTACCTTTACTACTTATTAGTAACTAGTTATAATGAACTAATGATTCCCTTGTACTTGTTCACTGCTTGATTTCGAATTCCGAATACAATACATTCGTTCGTGCTCATTCAGCTGACGAATAATTCAGGAGATATCTATGGTTGTGTATAGGGCACACATTGATGATAGCACCCTAATATGTCACAAAGCAAGCCGTCACTTGGGATTTTCAAGGCCAATGGAGGAGTGGAGGTCAGTGTTCTGACACCGATGTATCAGCTGGTTGTCCATTCATCTATTTAGAATGATTTTTACTCTGTTTACTTCTTGATTCTTCTTACTATCATGATTTATGTTTAAATAAAATCATGGTGATGTATTAAATGACATTGTCATGAACAACATCTGACGTCTTTCGTTTTCGTACTCAATAGTACTCTGAAGTAATTCTATATACTCCTTATTCATCATTTCAGAATTCTTAGCAATTGGAGTTTTGAAATTTCCACATCGACAATTGGTACAACCTGTCAAATTCTTTATTGCCATGCCTTATTTTTGGCCTTCGTTAAATATGATAATTATAGACTTATAACTGTAGAGCATGAGGATAAAGTTACTGAAAACAATTGTTGGCTCAAATATTTTTCATTTTTGAATATTCTAAGGGAATGTTTCAGTGTTACAATGTGATTGTACCAGTATTTAATAGTTATATAGGTGTGCAAATGAATACGGTGACAGAATCAGTATTTATGGATAACAATGAAGGCTTTGTTGACGATCAGACGTACTTCATACGTACGCATAGTTCTGGTTACAGGTTCATTCAATATGAAACAAGAATATAAATTTATTATTTTTGTATTCATATAATGGAGAATATTCTTCTTTCTTTGCACACCTACTATATGACCTTTTATCACATGAATCATTTCAATGATGATGATGGTTTCAACTTGTTTTATAATGTCATTATTATATTCATAAATAAGATAATTTTCATAATTGTGTTCACTTCTCTATGAGCCTTAATCACATTAACCCTTGTAATTATCTTATTATATTCATTAATAAATGTACTTACAAATTCATGGACCTAACGACAAAATTACAATTTTCACTATATTGAAATATTCCTATGAAAATGTTCTACAATGTACTATTATTCTATAGTTGAGAATTGTGTTGGTAATGCATGAACGGTAATCACATAATTTTCAATCTAGAATTATTAGATTAGTGTTCAATCGATAACAAAATCTTGTCCAAGTTTTCTTAACCTTTATATCTAATAAACGTTTGAAACCAGTTTACGAATACATGAGAGATAATCGTTTTTCGATTATTAATCTCTAAGGAATATCAAAATTCATTAGACATTACTAATTGCTTCATTACTTAAACTTCGCCATAGAACAAAACAGAGATGGGAAGAAAAAAATGTAAATCAAATTGCGGGTGGCTCTGAAAAGGCCTTTACTCAGTCTCGCGGTCGGACGTCGTAACTATGAGTTGGTTATAGCGCTACACATCGGACAGTTCATTGCTCGTACGTTTGGTGATGGGTCGTAAGCACAAAACCTATGAAACATTGCTTCGCAAGGACAAAAACACAAGCAGCTGCATCACCAGTTTCATACGGAGGCTGTGCAAGATTACATATATCACGCAAACGGTTGTCATCATTCTCTTCTCCATATTCGATGTCCGGTTCCGTGAACTAATCGGAATTAATAGAAATTACTTCCTAATCGGCGTTGATGGTAGTCACGGAACGGGACACCGCATATGAAGAAGAGAATGTGTGACCTATACACAACCATAGATATTTCCTGAATTATTCGTCAGCTGAATAAGCACGAACGAAAGTATTGTATTTGAAATTCGAAATCAAGCAGTGAACAAGTACAAGGGAATCATTAGTTCATAATGACTGGTGCTGAAGTTTGCCTTCACTTTTCAACAGATTTGAAATGCGCTCTTTTGGAAAGAAGCATCCGCAGTTGAATATTTAAATAGCATGTCAGGTTCGCACTGTCTCGCCAATTTCACATTCATCGTTTTAGATTATTTTATTAAGGAGATAATTTGATTGAGCTAGACAATGTTCGGTGTTTGTAGGCTGTCGGCAGAAAATCGTGTAGTCCGGTTTCATAGTAGATGGTATAAGTCAGTATGTCATACTCTCAATCTTGAAGAAAACAATACTGCTCGTGTAATTCAAACTCATATCACTGAATTTCGCAGTATGAAAATTTACTGCTACGTTACTGTAAACACAACTGACAAATTGTAGGACAGAGATGTTTATATTTATTGATCAATACACAATTGTTGACATCCTGTTTGTCTAGTAATCAAATACTGATGGAATTCCATCAATCAGGTATTCTACCTTTACTACTTATTAGTAACTAGTTATAATGAACTAATGATTCCCTTGTACTTGTTCACTGCTTGATTTCGAATTCCGAATACAATACATTCGTTCGTGCTCATTCAGCTGACGAATAATTCAGGAGATATCTATGGTTGTGTATAGGGCACACATTGATGATAGCACCCTAATATGTCACAAAGCAAGCCGTCACTTGGGATTTTCAAGGCCAATGGAGGAGTGGAGGTCAGTGTTCTGACACCGATGTATCAGCTGGTTGTCCATTCATCTATTTAGAATGATTTTTACTCTGTTTACTTCTTGATTCTTCTTACTATCATGATTTATGTTTAAATAAAATCATGGTGATGTATTAAATGACATTGTCATGAACAACATCTGACGTCTTTCGTTTTCGTACTCAATAGTACTCTGAAGTAATTCTATATACTCCTTATTCATCATTTCAGAATTCTTAGCAATTGGAGTTTTGAAATTTCCACATCGACAATTGGTACAACCTGTCAAATTCTTTATTGCCATGCCTTATTTTTGGCCTTCGTTAAATATGATAATTATAGACTTATAACTGTAGAGCATGAGGATAAAGTTACTGAAAACAATTGTTGGCTCAAATATTTTTCATTTTTGAATATTCTAAGGGAATGTTTCAGTGTTACAATGTGATTGTACCAGTATTTAATAGTTATATAGGTGTGCAAATGAATACGGTGACAGAATCAGTATTTATGGATAACAATGAAGGCTTTGTTGACGATCAGACGTACTTCATACGTACGCATAGTTCTGGTTACAGGTTCATTCAATATGAAACAAGAATATAAATTTATTATTTTTGTATTCATATAATGGAGAATATTCTTCTTTCTTTGCACACCTACTATATGACCTTTTATCACATGAATCATTTCAATGATGATGATGGTTTCAACTTGTTTTATAATGTCATTATTATATTCATAAATAAGATAATTTCATAATTGTGTTTACAGGACTTTCCTGTTGGGTAGTTAAAAGCCTGTCTACTAATTTTTATTTAATTACTGTGTATTCTTTTTACCATTATCTCGCTGTTTTTTATTTATTTTCGATAATCAGAAGTAATCAAATTTTGTATAATAACTACTAGTACTCAGAACTACCTAACCCATACTACTGTCGTCATATTTGGTCCAATATTCCAGTAAAGAAAACTCTAAAAATCAATGGAAAATAATATTTTTTCACGTGGTTTAGGAATTTTTTGACATGCTCTTTTGTAGGGTGTATTATACTGTGATTATCATCCTATCCTGTACATCGGGAACATCTCACCCCGAAACATAAGAAAAAACTTATTTTCATTCGACGGACAATTACCAGTTCTTATTTTACCTATTGCGGACTTAAGTCGTAAATAGATCTGCAATTTATTATATACTCACAGTCTCTAATCCTAGTATTAACCAGGTTAATACTTAATAACAACTAATACTCAGATATTATATTTAATTTAACGAGCACTGTGCTCACTTATTTTCATATCATGTCCAATAATTCCAGTAAAAGAGGAATTTCACCAACATCTAAGCCAAATAAAAGGTCCAAATCTGTAACTCCTACAACTGACGACTCAGTGCTTGACAATGTCGAACCTTTAACTACTGAAAAATATGTTTATTGTACACAAATGTCTCTATCGTCGCCAGATTCTCAATGTCGCAGCCCCTCTATCTCTACGTGCAGTATGCCAACGGTAAGACTGCTTGACATACAAGACATTATACCTACGTGCATCGAAAAGTCAGCACAGTCTACTAGACAGTATGTTCTACCAAGGCCTAAATCTAAAATTTCAAAAACTAAAGAGTCCTCATACACACCAAAATACTGATAGATATAGTAATGACATCCGACAACTACAAAACTCTCTGTCCGAAATTAACGGCAAACTTGAGCAATTAGCACCCCTCACTCATATATGGGGCCTTGATACAGACAGAAATCTTGAGCAACTCACTAAAGCTGAGTGTATTTTGGAGTTTGTGGCTGAAGAACTGACGAAGAGAGTGATGTCCTACTTCAATGCAGTTGTGTATAACCTCCCCGACCGCATACACCCATCTAAGTTAAGGGATATTTGCCTTAGAGCATGCGGTATGCCGAACGTTAACTTCAAAGTCATCCGCCTTAGAAAAAAGTCAGACAGATCAACTTGCCCCCTCTTGTTTATGTTTGGCTGTTGTAACGATGCTAAGCAGTTTACTGATTTGAGCAAAAACACTAGCTCACTAATTCCATACAAAAATATAAAAGTCACTCCAGACCTTACGCCCTGTCAACGTCGTGTAAGAAGACGCGAAGCGATAGAATTGAATGGCAGTGTTACAGTTAATAATCAGCCAGAGACAGTTTGCAACACAGCAAATAGTTTAAAACACACGAACAATAAGCATGACACCACTCCATATACGGCTGATCACTTTGTTGATCTAGATGAGTTTACAGATCAGAAACCTTTGGATAAGATACGGACCCCAACTGACACCAAAAACCATAACGACATGACTAATCCCAGCTGTTCGTTCAGCAATGTACTAAAATGTGAGTCGTGTAACAACACACGTGCAAGTAAACCTATACACTTGAAAATTTGTCCTCCTAAAGATATTCCACAAGTAGACTAGAATGAACGTAAGTTCATCTCACAGAGACAACGAAAGACTCCAGCTCTGAAAATAAAGGGTGGGAAGACAAAACTCATGATACCGAATAGGGAAACACGTAAGATTGAACCCAACTGCTCTATAGGTATCCCAAGAATAGTGAACAGGTTCTCCCCGCTGCTATCGTGTAACTTGCCTTCAACACCTCCAAGTTGCAAAAAGGGTGGTGGGCTTCAACGTAGCAAGCCTTCTTACACGCAGACTAACGAAAACTACCAGAGAACTGCCCACCCAAATCACCCCCTGGAGCCTAAAACCATAAATAAGAATGGTAATAATAGGTTTCTCACTCCACACTCTACCTACATTCCCCAGGATCGCAACTGTAATTACTCTCAGAAAGAAAACTTCTCATACCCTTTAGTACCGAGCCATCACATAACAACGGCTCCCATGTATAACAACAGTCGCAACTCCTCCCAGTTACGCGTAGCAGACCCCTCTCAACCGGCGGCCTGCTTGAATATCTGGGCTACCTGTTCCTCCGATCTAAATATTTCATCAAGTTATCTGTCTTGTTTTTGTTTTAGCACATCACTATGTCTATTGTGCGCACAACCTATTCAGGCGCGTTTATGAAAAGTTTACAACCTTTCGCTATACGGGATACAAAAAGGTACAATCAGCGACATCATGGTTGCTGGTAATATGCATTGAAACAAATGAACAGTAATCAAATGTGGATTACCGAACTTCTAACATCTAACTGGTCATCATTCAAAATTTATCGTCACAATAGATCAAGGTATAAAAAAAGGAAACTTGTTGAAATACTTTATGCTGAGAATTCTATGTTGTACCAAAAATATAATGTTGAATAAAGCTTCTAATAATAATAATAATAGCCATAACAGGGGCTACGAGTCTAACCATCAAGACTATTTTGTAAATAACCATACACTTCACAGTAGGCCTGTACAATATTTTTTTTGGAATAAGACCTCTAGTGACACCTCTGTTGAAGCATATAGCCCAGGTTATTTCAAACCACATGCAAACCATAAATTTGTTTCCTCCGTACAGTTTCCATCACAGAGTACTCTCACCCTTTCCTCCTGGGTAAACTCCCCAATCAACTTCACTAGCTCATTTGATACACCTCCCACTAAGTCTAGCTATCAAAATACCGAGCTAATGAAGAACATTCAATCCCTCATTTCAAACTCATCTCACACCCGCGAGGGTTACGACGACTTTATCCGAGATACCCTCACCCATTTTAACTTAGTAGGTCACTTGCTTAATATATGTCTTATCAACGCTCGATCGATCTGCAACAAAAAGACGGATTTAGCCCTGTTTGTATCCATATATCAACCATCAGTTATTATGATATCTGAAGCATGGACTAACAGTAATATTTCTGACCAAAGTATATCTCTTGATAACTATTTCCTATATAGAAGCGACAGATTGAATGGACGTGGCGGAGGAGGCCTTATTTACGCTCACTCTAGCCTAAACTCACTACTATGTGATATGCCTGAACTAAACAAACTGAAGGATTCGGTGTGGATTATATTAAAGCCGTCGAATCCCGTTACCTTACTGCTCGGTTGTGTTTATTGTCAACCTAACGCATCAATAGATGAAATAGCAGTATTATCGGAGGTATTCACACTAGCATCATCCCTCTCATTCACAGGCAAGCTCATTTGTAATGAATTCAATATGCCCGAAATTTCTTGGCTGCCAGTCAAAGCGCCGAGACGTTATGAATCATTTATTGAATGTCTAGAGCTCGGACAATGGACTCAGTATGTCGATAGCCCTACCAGACATCAAAACATCTTGGACTTAGTCTTTACCAGTGGCCTCATCCCCAATACTTTGTATATTGGAAAAAAGTTCCCAGGTAGTGATCATAACATTGTCATATGCAGCCTTAATGTAAAAACCACAACCGATAGAAGTAAAACCGTAACACTTCGTAGAAACTATCGCAAGGTTGATTGGAATAACTTCCACTATTACCTAAGAAGCACTGACTGGAGAACTTTCTTTACCTCAAACAATACTGACACATTAACTAATATATTTTATCACAACATCAAAAGTATCATCAACAACATCGCACCTTTAGAATACTGTAAACCTACGTTCTCCAAAGATCTCTATATACCGGTCAGTACAAGAAGGCATCTTCAAAGACATTGTACTCGATTCCACAACTTAAATGACTTTTCCTCTTTAGTAACGATGGCAGAAATACTTGTCCGAACAGAGGAAATAAGTATACAAAAAGCAGTAACACAGGAAAAACGTGCAGTTGAACTTAATAATAACTCCTCTGCACTCACCATACTACTCCAAAATAAACTTAAACGCTCTAAATCGAGAGGGAGTATATTCATTAAAGGCAAACAAGTATACGAAGATCCCAAACTTGTCACAGAATTATTTAGTGAACGTTTTTGTTTCTCACTAACTAACGAAAAACCATTTAATGATTCAGAACCAATCCCAGTAACTCCCTGTGAAATTACTAATGTAGAATTCAGTGTACAAAATATCTCCAAGGCAATCAGTACATTGAAACACTCCTACACTGATGGACCAGATGGTATTCCATCTAGCATGCTAAAACGTGGAGGTGATGATGTGTTTTGCTTCTCAAACTATTCGCGATATCACTCTCTTCAGCGTGTTACCCTACTGCCTGGAAAACTACACATATCATTCCCAAAATTAAAACAGGACCTGAAGCAAACGTTGAAAATTACCGGCCTATAAACATAACTTCAGTGGTATCCACAGTGATGGAAAAAGTAGTTAAGGCGGCTGTAGTCCAACATCTACTAACTAATAATCTCATCTCGACCTCCCAGCATGGATTTCTTAGGCCCAGATCATGCGATACATGCCTAGTAGACTGCCTGAATGATATAACTCTGAAACGAGACAGCGGACTCCTTGTATCAGTCCTATTCCTAGACTTTAAGAAAGCCTTTGATAAGGTCCCACACAAAAGGTTACTCGTCAAACTAAAGTCCTTCGGAATACACAACCCACCGTACTCATGGTT
This sequence comes from Schistosoma haematobium, assembly GCF_000699445.3. Classification (NCBI taxonomy): domain Eukaryota; kingdom Metazoa; phylum Platyhelminthes; class Trematoda; order Strigeidida; family Schistosomatidae; genus Schistosoma; species Schistosoma haematobium. The sequence goes on from NC_067200.1 coordinate 12,142,137, forward strand.
TGCTTCGTTCTTAACAGAACGTAAACAGATGGTAAAGTACAATGATTGTCTCTCGTCCCCTAGACCAATCACCAGTGGAGTCATCCAGGGAAGCGTATTAGGTCCACTTTTGTTTCTTATGTATATAAACGATATATGTAACACCATAGAATTTGGGAAACCATACTTATATGCTGATGATCTCAAAATAGTATACAGCTATAAGCCTGAGACACTAAGCGAAAGTGTATCCCAGATCCAAAAGGACCTCAATAACTTGACTATATGGAGTGAAAAATGGCAATTACCATTTAACCTCAACAAGTGCGGGATCATGCACTTTGGGAAGCATCCCTATAAACCGCAACTTCACTTAAATGAAAGTAGAGTCCAAAAACTCGAATCAGTACACGATTTAGGAATTAATTACACAGGAAGCCTGAACTTTGAAGAACATGCCTCCCCTATTATTTCTAAATCTAGATGGCTAATTGGTTTTATAATGAAAAACTTTTTCACAACAGAGGGTAAACTTACTCTCTACAAAATATGTGTACGACCCTCCCTTGAATACTGCTCTTTTGTCTTCTCAAATATGAATATCGCAGACAAGATAAGAGTAGATGTTCAAAGACGTTTCAGACGTCAACTACTAGGATGTAACTCGAATCTCGATTACACAGACAGATGTAAGCATCTATCTTTAGAACCTTAATGGCACCGTAGGCTAAAAAACAATTTAATATTTCTCTACAAAGCGATATATGGGCTCTCCTTTCTAACCTCCTGCCCGACTATCACCCACAACCCAGCCTATAGACTTAGAAACAACGCATATACACTACTTACCGTAAAACACCAAAAACAAATGCGTTGTAAGTTTTTTACAGTACGGTATAGTTTATTGTGAAACAGACTGCCAATGCCTATCCGCAACTGTGATACGTTTACCAGATTCAAAAAGCTAATAACCCTATTTCTAGACTCCAAAGAGCTTCAACATTTCCTTGAACTCCCGCCCACCAATAAGGCACTTTATTACGAACCGCCTAGTATCTAGAAAGAACAAGATTATAACAAATTCGATTGTTACTAATACGAATATAACCAGATCACAGAATATATGGCTTATCCTTCCCTATTATTCATTGTTTATTAATCATGGTCTTATGCTCCCAACCCAAATCTCTCTACAGGTTAAATGTACATTATTCTTCCTAAAAGTCATGCCTTTTTTTCTACTGCAAGTAGACAGATAGCTCAATCTTATAGATGCTGATCTACTAAGGCCGATCATACAAAGCTCAAAATTTGGCCACAAAGTCATGTGAGTTTCTCAATGTTTTATTTGTCTTACCCTGAATCTTTTTTTTCTTTTTTCTTTCTACAATTTTATACCCTCTCATATCTTTTGATTTGCTATTAGTCCTTACTTCTTTAAACCATTAGTTATTTTCATAGCAGTGTGATATACTATATGGACATCTAACCCAAAAAAGACTTTTCAACTATCTGATTTGCTTGTAACATGGACCTAGTAGAGACAGTGTATTCCAACTATGGGCTTTGATTAAAGCAGTATTCATACTTACCACAAATGTGAGAGAGCCTAACATCACAAAAGGAGGGAGGGTGGCGTTACTGACCAGCAAACATGATGGTGGGGAGATAAATTCAATCCAACTAAGTCTGTAGGGCAGAACATTTTGTTTAATTACGGCTCCTTATGGTTTAGTGGGATGTCATGGACTTATGGCATTGATGCTGATTTATCACGCGAAATACCTCTTTATATCGTGTTACGAACGTTGAATTGGTTTCACTCCCTACCCAGTAATCCTATTACAAGCAAACTAGACAATTCGCTAATATACGAAGCCTACTCAAGACCCTATAATACCTGAAAAAACGAAAGGGGCTCTAATAGCCTCGATAATAAAAGGAAGATAGCCAGTTGTATATCACAATACTGTTTCCAGCACTATATTTTATTTTATAATCACATATAATCTTATACTCTCAGCTCTTTTCCGAATCGCCTCCATTTGTCAGTTGTATGTCCACTCACACCTTGCTAACGCTTATTTTCTTTAACCTATTAAAATGCTCTTTATTAACAAATACCTTAATAAAAGAAAATTAGACTGAGTAATCATACCTTAAACATTCCTTCATGAATATTGGCAACTCTGCCTCTCGTGTTTTCTTTTACTTGCTCCCTCTTTCAGCCCCCTTGATATATGGAACGGGTGACTTTATCCTGCACCATCCTTAAAGCCTTGGGTATCCCAAAGGGACATAAGGTCGCGATTTCTTACCTTCAATGGACCTATCCTTGACCATCAGTCGCACATTCGCAACGCAACCTTCATGAAGCGCGCCAACTGTAGTACTGATTAAAACCATCTACATTCATATCTTTTAAATTATCAACCCAGCTATGTAATTTTATACAGTGTATATTGTATCATTTGTATCAATTTGATCTTGCCTGTAAACTGGCATGCCCCATGTAACAAACTGTTATTTGAGAGTAAATTATTATTATTATTATTATTATTATTATTATTAATTCATACGGGATTCATATAAGCAGCAGAATCATGTACGAAATGAATCATCGATCGGTATTAACACCATATCCGATACAACTGAAACTAAAATCCAGATTCATTATATATATTTTACGGTGTTGCGTAAAGTTTCTGAACACCTTATATTAAAACAGAGAATCCTTGGTATACCATAATTCTACAAATCTTTCTTTTAATAAATTGATGGAGTTTCTTTCATTACAAAAGGTCTGACGTTTCAATATCTCACCAGGATTGTGTCCACTATCCTCTCTAGCTCATCAAATTTTGAAGTCACAATGAAATTAATAGAACGTTTTTAACTTCCTCGTGAAATTTTCCACCTGAACATTTGCCGCAATTGTTCATCGTGCCTACAAGCAGCCAAAAGTCCAAGCAAGTGTGAACCGCAACAATGAGAAAAGCCGAATGGACCCTGGGAGAGGCTGCATGCATACTTCGCCGGTCCAAAACGGGGAAGAATGTATCTAGTCATATTAGACGCGCTCACAAAATGACCACAAATCTACGCCATGGTGAATTGCACAGCCAGTGAAACAATCAGCAAATTATCCGACCTGTTTAGCTGCTTTGAAGTTTCGCAGACGTTAGTGACCGATAACGGCTCACAATTCACTGCAGAATCATTCAAGCACTTCTGCAACGTTAATGGCATTATTATTATTATTATTATTATTATTCACAAACATCTTATGGGTACATAAGTGTTGTGAAGAAACCATTTCGGGTTTCTTCAAAAAAAATGCAATAATACACATTTTTCAATAATGTCAGCATTCTGCTTGTCATTAAAAAAAAATTTGAGCAATAATAGTAGAATATTAATAATAATAAATCGGGTCTGTGCAATTTAGAAGAATATTGAATTGGGTTTAAAGAAGGAAATGGAGGAAATAAGGGAATAGAAATAAAGGAGACGTGAAATACGCAAACAGTCTAATAGGCGTGTTTACGAACACAGAACAAGAATAAACGACTATGTTTGTATCGTCAAATTAGTAACAAAAACAATTAAGAAAAAATAACTTATAATTGCAGTAAGATATGACGCTAGAATAAATGTTTGTGCAGTCATAGTTTGCAGTGATGTGATGAAAGTCTCAATCGAGTGAAAAGGATAATAAAATATCAATATGTATGAGACATATATGCATAGTGAAGATAAAACAGGTCTGAGAATTTAATTTAAGTGTAACACAAGTTATTGTTTTAATTACAAACTTCGTAATCTTAAGAATATTTATTTAGAGGGAAAGAATGGAGTGAAAAGAAGTGAACACCTAGTGAAAAGTTTTGGTCCATGATAAGAATAATAATTGTGCAATGAATATCAACCTCAGAAGGAAACCAGCAATTGCAAAAATAAAATAAAAATCCGTTAAAGCACTCGGATGAATACATTTAGATTTATGTAATAGTATACAGAGTGAAACCAGATATTAGTATAAATATTTGTGCAATAATAATTAAGATTGATGCTATGAAAGTCAAAATTGATTTTAAAGGACAATCTGGAGTTAAATATGTTTAGAAGGATAAGAAGATACAAAAAGAATATCTAATGTGTCAGGGAACTAATAATCATACTAATAACGGAAATAATGATAAACACGAACATAATCAGATTTCATATATTAAGATAAATAAAAATAAAATAGATGTGGAAAGATTTAAAGGTTTTATTTTGCTTTTCAAGCAATTAAATGGATGACGGACCTTGTTTGTATAAATCATTATTGAATACATTGATATTCAATAGGTGACATAATCCACTTTCGGAAAGAAAATCGTCAGGGAGACTTTTGAACTGGGTTGTAGTTTCACTGCAACGGAGGTTCACTGGCAGTCTATTCTACATGGTTGAGTAGCGAATAAGGAAAAAATTCTGACGTAAGTTTGTGTGGGTTCTTGGAATCGCTAGAATATTCTCCTTATTGCGTAGATTGTGGGATGATATCATAAGGTATGAAGGGGTGGATACCGAAGAGTAGGAAATACCGTTAATAAGCCGGTAGATAAAGACAAGATTTAATTTGATACGTCTGATCCAAAGAGGTTCTAATTTGAGTTGTTGACATCTTTGGTAATAGTCTTTGTTATCGGAATACCCCAGAATAGCTTTGGTGAACTTTCTTTGAACACCCTCGATTCTAATCAGGTCAGTATGTCTACAATTACTGTAAACTAAAATACCATATTCAAGAATGGGTAAGATACATCTTCTGCATAGTAACAATCTCGATTCGATATTATGGAAGTTTATCATTATCAATCCGATCAGCTTTCTAGCTTTGGATACTTGAGATATAATGTGCACATACGATCTCCACCGTATCACCCTCAACCAAATGGCCAGGCAGAGCGCTTCGTGGATACATTGAAAAGAGCAATTCTGAAAGGGGGAGGAGAAGGGACAACCGGGCAGGTGATCGCAAAATTTTTAACATCCTACAGATCCACCCCGAACCCGAATGTTCCAGACAGCAAATCTCCCGCAGAAGCCATATTTGGGAGGCGCATTCGAACCGTCTTCGATGCCATGTTGCCATCCAAATTAGTGGATTAGCGCAGTCAAGATCCAAGTATCCGAAACTTCAGTGTCGGCGACAAAGTTTACATTAAATCCTACATCGGGAAGAACCGATGGGAGCCGGGCGAAGTTGTGCAAAAACTGGGAAGAGTACTGTACAGAGTTCGAGGAGCTTTTGGGACATGTATACGTCACACAAATCAAATCCTTAGGGACAAAAGAACGGTGCAGACTCGAAGTAACCGGCCGATTTTTTCGTTAGATTTAATCTTAGACGCACCAATGCAACAAACGCCCAGGAACATTGAAAATAAGCCTTGGACAAGGGAAACGACAAGAATAATAGGACGCCGTCGCAACCCAGTTATCAAACTACAAGTAGATCCCAGAAACAAATCTTATTCGGGAGAGGTGTTGGTTCGGCTTCCGGAGAACTTCAACGGAGCCTCCAGAGGCCCAAAAAGGAGCCGAAGGGCCCCGGCCAATCAGGGTATGATGGAACGTTCGAGAATTCCAGCGTGGCGTGCTACCATTGGTCGGTAGCATAATATGACGTTAACGGATTGGCTGAAATAAGATGTTGATTTAAAAGACGCCAACATCTATAAATACCCTTGATTTCCTGTACTATAAGGAACCTTGGGATAAAGTGTTTTCTCTCATACTTGTGTCTTCTCTCTCGGGAGTTCAAGTCGCTGTGTAGTTCTAGTCTGCGGGTTACGGGAAGAGCTTAGGATTCGTATATAGCGTTCAACCTACACGACTTATCAACATTAAAATAAAGATGTCTAGAAGTAGCAAATGGATGTTTGTACCCTATACCACTCACCCAAGCAGTAACTGTGCGTCGAGGTGAGAGTCACTGCCGGTCACTAATATTATACTACTGCTAAATGTTTGTTGTTATGACAGTAGATGTACCCGCTGAAGAATCCATTGTTTAAGTTTATTCAGCTTATTTCATTTATTACCATTATCCATTCAGTAACACTCAAATGTATCGTTTTGCATGGTTTTTTACGTTACCATACAAAATTTGTCTTTCGTAAATGAATTTCTTGATAAACTCGACTGAGTTAAGGCATTCTGTTCTATCAAATTCATGTCTGTTTATAATAATGGCAACTTTGCATATTTCACATGATAAAGCATCTTATCACAACAACCTCCTATCCATTAAATTCAAAGTAGTCCACATTAGGCATACGTTGGTCCACGTCAGACCGATCTTCATAAGTGTCTGTTACTGTTATGAAGAAGAAAAGAAAGTATGAATTTGGTGGACTTAAATTCGGATGAATTAGTCCAGATTTTTCAGTTTATATACATTTTGCAATTAGTTATTGCATTTAGTTTTATAACCCCTAGTGTACAACAATTTCCGAGTTCATAAGCTGTTTCTTGACTTGTTAATATATCATACTGTCAGTTTGAGTGACAATTATTGCTCCGTTATATATCGTTTGGCCACAGAAAACTGGTAGTCCTGGCTAAAAGTTAACAAAATTTAGATTAGATAGTTGGGCAATTTTTCCACACTGATCATTTTGTTTATTTTTTACTTGTTCACTTGAATTTCTGAGGTTTGAGCAAATGAGACTGTCATTGTAAAAAATATACCATTGCTGATCTAACAGATTTCCATTTCATATCACCCAAAATGTATGATACATATAGAAAGGCTGAGTTAATAGTTGTTTTTAGATCTCCCATAGACTAGCTGCGATAACCCGACTTCTTCAGGAATACGATCCTTATTCAGTCTTCCCAGAAGCGTTTATTATTCGAAAGAGCTGTAGCCAAAATAAATTGTTCCTACAAAGAATACGAACGTTGATCTATGAGAGTGAAATGATAATAGTTAACTTAGGATAAATTAGGCACAACGTAGGTTTACAAATGAGATACTAACCCATCGGGGTTATTACGAGGCTTATGTCAATAAATTAGTAAAATCTTATAACTGAATGTTCACAGAGATGTAAGTACTAGGCATTAAACAGAAATCTATTATACGATAATGAAATAGGTCCACAGTTGTTCTAAAGTATCCGAAACAATGTGTTTATTATCAGTTGCAACCTTAATGAACGAATACACTACGAACATGGTGCAAGTATGAGTAGAAGCTTAACAGCTGTGCCATACAAACATGGAGCCGTAAAGAAAGAGAAAAAACGAAGGGGTTATGGCAAACGATTAAGAGTCGTCGAATAAGCCTATTGCTTCACAGTCGGACAGACTAGAACATTGTAGTGTTTGTACTAATTGATGATTCATTTGTACTTGATTGCCCACAGATTACGAATTACAAATATAATACGTTCATTTGTGCTCATCTAGTTCTCCCTGCCTTAGATTGCACTATTTCGGGAATTCCTAGTTGGTACATTAATTCGAATACGTCTAAATAATAAAGGTATTTTAGGTCAGCAGAAATAACCAAAACTAGTTATTATCACAAGCATAAGGTTGAAACTATTAGTCTAAAGAGTAGAGAGCATAAAGAACAGCTTCAAAATCATCGAACGGTTCCCTCAACTCCAATCCTAAATAGCCTGAGACAAACAGAATGTTTTGTCCTGATAAAATAAGTGATCTGAAATAATCCCATTCATTTTCGGTGTTCGTCAGTTATTTCCAACATTACGAATATGTTTTTGGCCAACTCTTAACCACCTGTTCAACTTGTTACAAAGTCAATGTCTTTCCTCTCATTATGTTTGCGCCTTTTACAGGGATAGTTTAGAAAACAAAAATCTGACTTCAATTAAATTATATGAATGATTGCTGTCGAAATATACATCATGACTATTCTCGTATATTTTTGTCGACTACTTTTAATTCCCCTATTCACTAACGCGGATTAAGCCAAATACGAAAATGGACGTTCGAATACATAAATTTTGCACACTCACTGATGAGGCGAAGGAAGCGAAGTGAGTGAAGCGAAATGACGCGCTGCAGAGAAGGCGTGTGGGCCAACTCGATTTAGTCAAGCGTTAATCAATATTTACTGCCACAGAAAAGTGGGCCACAGATCTGAATTGGTCGTCTACAACTATTTGACGCCCAGTGATCAGTCTTTAGACGTAGGGGTACATTCAACATGTCAAAATACTTGACTCAAATTCCCGGTCGTTTCACCAAACACACAAGTTTATACCCAAAGACCCGATTTCTTCAACCCTGAAGATGACACAGGTATTCAGTGTTTGACAACGCTTCTACCAGTAACACTTTCTAATATGATTCGTTCCCACCCACAGAAATCAAAAGACAGAGTCGAGGAGATCGGAAGAGTGTATTTGGCGATAACCAATAAATCGGAATTCTCTGATCTAATCTGGCTAGCAATCTCAGTAGCAGTTGAGCACAGCGTTACCAAACGTGATCTGGTACGGATGCATGACCGAGCGTCTTCAACTAGTTGGGTCCAATAAAACATGTTTTCAGCATCCAATGTCGAAAGCTTACAGAGTTATTTATTTTGGGGATTTATTTACCGCTACAACCCCTTCACTGAACAAGCGACAAACACACTCATCAGCAATTTTTCGTATTATGTGGTTACAGATGCTTACTTTATTCCAGTGATCAACTGCACGGATATTCAAACGGAAAACAGTAGATGGCTCCCATCTCCTTCAGAAAATTCCGAAAGCGTTGTCGTCTTACAACATGTGTGTTTCAAAGTTTTTTTTATTGTTATGATTTAGGCGTTACTTTCCAAAAACTTTTTTCTGGAGTCTTTCATTTGAGCCTTGTAAGGTGTGGCAATTTCAGCTTAAGTTCTTTCTTGGTTATTGACCACTTGTGACTGTGCATGAAGTTACCTTAATTAAAAAAATGCTTGTACGTGACAACTAATCTTACTATTCGAATATAAAGTGAATCCACCACGACACTTGCTACTGGGATGCTAGCCGTGTCACACATAGTGTCTTCAAGGAAGTAGACAAGATGCTGAACAGCCATATATATTGGACTTCACGCGACCTTGAAACTGTTCAGACTTCGGAGACAAGGCGGGTCAGCGTAACCTTGAGATGAGTTCCTTATCGAAATTTTTCAAGTCTAAGAAGAATGATAAACCAGAGACTCAAACGGCAATTCATAAGCTTAGAGAAACACATGAAATGCTTACAAAGAAGTCAGCCTTTCTGGAAGGAAAGGTTGATGAGCAGATAGCTTTGGCCAAAAAATACGGTCTTAAAAACAAAAGAAGTAAGATTTATTAGTCTGAATTATTTAATTTATTAGTGGCACTTCAGGCTTTGGCTCGCAAGCGTAACTACGAGAAGCAATTAGCTCAGATTGATGGAACTCTCAATACAATTGATAGTCATATCGAAGCTCTCGAAAATGCTGGAACAAATGTCGAGGTTCTTAATGCCATGCGATATGGGTCAAATGCCTTAAAAAATGTCCACAAAAACATGTAACTGTTAGTGTGTTATGATATTTATGCTTTTAGGACTGCTGATGATGTACAGAATATTATGGATGATATACAAGAACAACGAGATACGTGCCAGGAAATCTCTAATGTAATATCCACCCCTATGGGTCTAAATGCAGACTACGATGAAGATGACCTTCTTCGTGAACTTGAAGAGCTTGAGGTAACTCACGGCTGTGTGGCTTGTTAATTTAAAGGCTTAAATCTTGTTTATAATTTTGTTTAATTTTTAAGTTCATTTGTTTTGTATGCCCTGTTTGGTAGATTGGCCTTCTAAATAAACAACCACATACGTTTTACTTAAGTCGAGGACAGGTGTACTTATGTGTTAACATTCGTACGGTTTTTCAAAGTCTTATTAGTAACATTGGGTTAGTGTTAGGGTTGGAAACCGCTTATAAAGGAAGGTCAGTGTATCTCACTTAATGGTTGGTGGACAATTAAAGTGGTCTTCATACATACAATAGAAGTGTTGAAAACGTGGTTTTCAAAGTGGTGCTACAACTATCCAAAATATTTCAGTAATTCATTTTGATTATATTTTGGAGTTTTGTGGATTAAATCCAATCTCCATCCATTTACCTAACTGTGGATAGTTGACCATTATGAAGTATCAAGTATTTCACTACTGATTTCATCATTTGGTTCTCACTGTTAATACCTTTGTGCTACATTCCATTCTCATTCCCAAGTATATCACACTTTCTTGTTGAAAAACTACATTTAGACTCCGTTCACCAGATTACTATTATGGAGCTGTTATTACACGGGCTAAAGTTTTGTTAAGTATTAGTGGCCATCAAGGACATTGCATGTTTGCAGAAATAAATATTACACCAGGTTTACTCATGCATCTATTCATTGTTCAAATATAACTATTTGTAAAGGTTCACATTGTTTTTGCAGCTACTCCATCATAACGATAGGCGTAGTGAAGTGCAGCAATGTAGTTATAGGTTAAAATGTCTGAAACTACCAAGAAATAATGAATTTTATCCAGTCAAGTGATGGTCAAACATGTTGCTTTAAAAGGCAATATGGTTTGATAATACACCAGTACTTAGCTTTTTTTATTGTTGTGGATGCATTCAGCGACACCAGTTTGGCGTCGACTTCTCGAACTAAAATATCCGACGTTTAACTGTGTTTTAATCTGACCAGCAGTCTGTACTAGCCACTCGATTTCCGTTCATTTTAACTTGGTCTAATTGAATCAGCTCCTAACACAATAATGGTATACATTACCTTGTAAAATTTTGCAATGTTTGAAATTTGCACTTATATAATGGTGATTTTCCGCAGACATCTGTAATGAGTCACTGTTATTACCTCGTTAAGATCCATTTCCTACTCTCCAACGCCTTTATTTCAGGAAGTGACATACATTGTGGTCGCCGGCTTTACAAGTACTATTTATGTTCGAAGCGAAATTGATAGTTTGTAGTGACGAATGTTTCTCTCAAGCATGAGCCTCATTTCATTTAACCCTGCATTTTTCATAACCCTGAAATAAAAAACGTCAACCTATATATCTTGGTTCAAAATCGTGATTTCTTCCTCCTGGCTATGTATTTGCAAAAGTCAGTCAGCCAGAAACAACGTAGAACTTCGTACGTACGTACATCAGTTCGAGTTGCTAAACCACATTAGCACAGAGATGCAGTTGTCGATTCAAATCCCATAGTGGTAGAGGTAGTAAGAGTATGAGCAGTAATCGGAAGCATTAGGGTTTAAAGATGTTATTCAAAGAGTATAATCCAGTGAAATAAATTTGGAAAGCGAAACAAAAGGACACGAATAGATCACTGTTCTCAGACTCTAGTGGAGTAAGACTACATTGAAATGTAGCTGATTCCCTTAAATAGTACAATCTGATTCAGTATACCGTGGACCTGATAGATGAACACATGGCAACACTGTGTTGTCAGAAGCCAAATCTCTTTATTCGAGAAATGTAGGGCTGACTCAGGATACTTTTTCTACAAGGTTCAATCATCGGCATTGAGTATGTAGGTCATAAAGAAAAAAAGCAGGATTGGATGGAGTAAGTGAAAATATGGGAATAAAAAGAAGTCTAACTGTAGAACATTAACGTTTACATCATTAAATTACCGACCATGGTTTTGCAGGAGTAATTTTACAATACGCATTTATTGTTCATAAGATGTTATATTGTATCCCAAAAGATAAAGGAGGTTGCACAGAAGAAACGGTTCGAGAAAAAATATAGATTCGTGGAATAAGTTAATTGAAAAACTTAGGATCTTAAAGGGTAAAAGGAATAAATGCATCTTATCTACCACTACGAACGGTTCTGAGTTTTGTTACCCAGTCTTTAATTATTGGTTACAAGAACCACATGGACCCCAATTAAGCAACCAGGACCTACCTACACGGTCTACACCAACATTCATAGATTAATGCCATGTTTTTGTGTTGACTTGCTCGTATCTCTTGCTCAACCTACTATTCCATCTGTAACTAAATACTTTTAAACTACGAATCTTTTTTTATGAATGTGGTTTTACAGCAAACATAGCTTAGTAAATTAAAGCACTCAACTTTCAACTATTGTGAATTCAAACCTTTCTCCATCTGCCTCAATTTATAAAGTTGGGTAAGTATCATTGGCCTTCACACAAACTGCACAGTTGAAACCTTATGTCAAACCATGTAATCTATAGTCCTATTTCTATCGCTTTTGTTACAATTCATTACTTTATTAAATTACATCATAGTCAGTATTAAAAAAATTTGTTTTGTTTACTTAAAGGCTGATGGTGTTGAACAAAAATTGCTGGATATTAATCGGATACCTCAATTGCCTAATGTCCCAGATTCTGATTTGTCAATACCTGTAGCATCCAAAAGTGCATCAAGTAAGCTATCAGAAAGAGTTTTTACACTTTTTTTATTAACGTGCTATACACTTAAATACTTTGAAGATTTTGACAAATCAGTACTTAAGTTAACGTTTAAAAGATTATCTTTTAGAGAGATGAATAGAATAAAGCTGAAATATGAAGATCAAGCAGTCAGAAATACGATCTGTCCAGTTAACCTGAAAACAGCTAATGAATGAATAATTTATAATGTTAGGATTTTGGTCTTAGGATCTGGACGCAACTTCAGTCAGCTTTATGCAACGTAGAACTTGATGCGATTGTTCACTGGTTCAAGTTGACACACTGTTAGCATGCTGAGAGAATTTATCGAAGCATTCCCAGAATAACAAAGGTAGTAACAGTGCCAGTGATAGTAGAAAAGATTACATATAAAGAAAATAAAAAGGGTGTAGAGAGATTTCCGGATCCATGATCTGAGAGTGGATAACGAGTGAATGCAGTTGTGCTATTGCGAATAACTAAGCTATGTTACTCAAAGTCCCTGAGCATTGGTTTCAATAGCTGCGGGGACTGCAACTTGGTAGTGTGCGTCTACCTACATGGATCAGTTCGATTGTCAATAACTTCATGGACTGATTGCACGTCTTGGCTTGGTCACCCTTATTCGTCCTGATTGGATCGCCTCTATAAATTAACTTTACCGGTAAT